>NC_046658.1:154736492-154760743 GCF_010883055.1 Belonocnema kinseyi
CTTGAAGAGTCTACATACAATAAGTTCTTGATTTAAAATTAATCCAATAACTGTTCTTCGGTTTGAAATAATGTTTGTTGATTTGTCAAGTATAATTCACGAAATTTTAAGTTCGGAGCCGATATTGAAGGGTTCCTGAAGGGCACGGATCTGCAAAAGACCTTTCTGGGATTAAAAACTTTATAACTTCAAGGTTCTAGATCCGAACCAGTACTCTGTGTTTTGTTTTTTGTAAGATGAAAGTTTAAATCAATTAAAAAAAGTTAAAAACGCACCCCCTGACTATTAATGAGATTGACTAGAACGCCCAAAATAGGTTCCCCAATAAAAATCAATTTCTAATTCAAGGTAAGACCTTGAAAACTATCTTTTTTGTATTATTTTATTTTATTTTATTTTGACGCTACAAAGTGAAGCTAATGCATTTTATTAAGTTCTTATTTGTTCTTTAATAGTTTTTACATAAAATCAATGCTTTTCGCTTGAGATCAAATTGTCATTATTATAATGATAATAAGAAATAAAAAAATGATACACTGATCCGCGAAAGACAATATTGTCACTAATAACATCGCTATCTCATATATATGTGAGATACGAGCTACTTATTCATATGTTTGACATATGATGATGCAATGGAATATTCCTCAGATGCACTTGTTTACTTGTTTACTTTGAAGGTTTTTATTTTTAAAAAGAAATTTTAAGTTTGAATTTGCATGAAAATTTATGGATTTAAATTATCAACTTAAATATAAGTATTAAGTCTCGGACGCGAAGCTATATGCTCGAACGTGACAACGATATTTTAGAGTATTGGCAACAGAGAGGTGACACACAATGCTCGCGCCTGTTTGTACAGGTAATCGCTTCGGCATAGCAACCGCGCCACACTTTCGTTCCTCTTTAGATCTTTACATACTTTTATTTTTCGTTGAAAAATTGATGATTCAAAATGATCACTTTTTCTTATTTCTATTCTTCTTATTTTAGGTCCATCATTTGGATGACATTCATCTAGTCACACATGCTCACAATGCATGTACATATGTTTCTTCCTCAATTTACCCTTACATCGCTAAATGTATTGCAAAAGAGAACCTAAATTTTAAATGCCTGATAAAGAGAAATAAGCAATTTATTAAAGAATAATTTTAATTTTAATTAGAATTATTCCCCACAGTCATCGCATTCCTTATTATAAAAGTTTGATCATTGCTAGTCCTCTAGAGCATCGAATGCTGCGTTAGCACTCCAAAACAAAGCTCTCAGGTAACAGCTAAGTCAAATATGACACAGGACCACAAAATAGTGTTAAGAGTCTACTAGGATTCTAATAAGTGTACTTTATGTGTTTGGGGTCGCTGAACACGAATTCATTCGCAGAATTGAGTCAGAATGTCAGGATTTGTAGCAAAATTCAAAAAATGGTTAAACACCTGGAATTTCTGCATTAGTTTAATCACTAAACCTACAAACCCCAAACCAAAAGCGCCCCAAACCCATAAACTAACAAGCTCCAAATCCACAAATCCCAAAACAAAAGCTCCAAACCTACAAACCAAATTATACGAACTCCAAATTATACGAATTTCTGAATTTGTATTATAAGATGTGAGGTATTTGGTTTTGTGGAATAGAGGTTGGTATGTTTGAAGTTTGTGGATTTGGTTCTGGAGTTTGTGGGTTTGAGATTGTTGTTTTGGAGTTTGTACGTTTGCAATTATGGAGCTTGTGGGTTTAGGGTTTTGGGTTTGTTGGTTTGGGGTTGGTGGATTTAGGGTTATTGGTTTTCGATTTTGTGTGTTTGGGGTTTTTTGGTTTGGGGTTTGTGGGTTTGGAATTGTTGGTTTGGGGTTTGTACATTTGTGGATGTGGAGCTTCTGTATTTGTAGTTTGTTGGTTTAAAGCTTTTGGATTTGGAGTATTCAGCGACCCTAAAAACATAAAGTATACCTATAAAAATACAAGTAGACTACCAAAACTATTTTGTAGTCCTCTGTTATCAATTATGTTCAGTACTTTTTGCATATGTATCCCCATACATCACATGGGCATTCAACATATTCTAGAGGCTAGTATGAAAACGAAGTTTACCATTGAACTTAAAAACCACAGATAAGTAGAAAAATCTCTCGCAGATATTATAAAAAAGATCAAAATTATAGTACGTTTAGTATAAAGGAATAATGTCAAGAAGAATAGTATTGTTGTGCTCTCGTAGCTCTCTCTCTCTCGTCCTTTGTATTGGGAATTGTACTTAAGTGGAAAGACTTGGATTAAATTAAAGTGGACTTGAGCTGAGTGAAATGTAGTGGATTAGAATAATTCGGATTGGAATGAATTTGATGAGATTTAAATTGATTGGAGTGAAGTGGGGTAGATGCTAATAGTATGGATTATTTCGAAATGAATTATATTAAATTAGATTGAATTGAGTGTGAGAGAAGTGAACTGCAAGGAATGAAATCGATTGGGATGGATTATACTGAAATGGATTATATTCAAATGGATTATCGTGAAATGAACTCCATTGAATTGAATTGGGATGCATTAGATTGGAACTAATTGGATTGTAATGAATTTAATAAATTTCATTAGAGTAGAGTGATGTAAAGTAGATTTAATTGGTGTACATATGAATGGATTAGAATATATTGGATTGATGTGGATTGAAGTGAAATGAATTGTAATTGACTGAACTGGAAAAGATTGGAATGGTTTTGTGTAAAGTCGATTGGAGTGGAATGAACTTGATCGGATTGAAATGAGTTGCATTGCATTGCTAATTATTTCATTTTATTGGACTGGAGTGAAATAGAGTGAGTTGGATTGGAATGAATTGCGTTGGAGTGGATTTGATTGCATTAGAATGAATTGTTGCCAAACTCTATTCACACTTTCATATTCTGCGATACAGACGAATATAAAAAGCGGCACTTAAGATCAGATCCTATGAGTCGCACTAAAAACGAGCACTCATAAACAATTATCAATAGAATTTTCAGGAAAATAGCTTCAACTTCTACGTACAAAGACGTTTTCTAACAAATGGTAAAAATTTAAAAATTGCAAAGAAATTGGTTATAAATATTTAATTAAAATTTATTAAAGTCTTTATAAGGCAAATAATAATTTTATGTTACATGTTCCACATTCTTCTAGGCAAAATTGACATAATAAGAAAATTTTAAAAAATAACTTACAGCATCAAATTTTCTATAATGATATCAGTGTCAAAGTGGATGATTGTATTCATGGATATAAAATCTAATGAAGAGACAGAACTGATTTTGGTTGTAAACGTTATTCAAATGTGAGATTTTGCTTTTAAATACCTTTCCTTAATATCATAGTAATTTTTAAACTGAAATGTGACTGAAATTAAATATAAATGACTAACGTGTATAAACAATGTGCATTAAAGTTATTGAAATGTTAAGCACTCGTCTTCTACCAAGAATATATGTTTATATCACAAGAAAAATGTAGAGTGGGCAATTAGTATAGTTGAGAATTATTGCATGTTACTTTTATTATAATATCAGAACAATGCTGACAAAAAAAAATTAATATTTTATTCTGCTTGCAGAATGTAGTTCACAGACCACCGGGAATCCTTATAGCAAAAGTAATCCTGGACATTCTTCTTCTTCTTCTTCTGCTGGAAAACGACACTCGCGTGACCGGTCTTTTTCAGAGGAGGCTCCTGTCCATGCCAGGTCCAGGTCTCCTGCTAATACGCCTAGTTCTATTAAAGTACTTGGATACTCACTTGAAGAACTTGGATATATTCGGCTCATACCCCGTACGAATAATAGCATTCAATTCGAATTTCGAAGATATCATTTTTCTGTCGGTAAATCAATTAGACTGCGGGCGGAGCACAATAAACGGATACCGGTGCCAATTCAAGAGCAAATTGTATTATCACTATCTAATGGTGATGTTTTTGCAATATTGGATTATAGTGGAGTTCTACGTGCAATATATAGGGCAGATAGAAATCATCGGAGAGTAAAAATGAATATAATAAGCGGCAAAGTTTATGACTTGACTCCAGACGAAATTAAGGATTGTCCGGTAGGCAAGAATTACCCAATATTTCCACGAAACTATGTTAAAGCTTTTTCAAATTATGACTCCCTACAGTCCGTATGGAATCGTGATAGTGAACCTCAAGAGTCTCTTATTTGTCGCTCCAGCGCCAAGTATTTTCCGGACAGGCCTCCTTCTGATCAAGTCCTTGGTTATGTAATAGAACAGCTTGGTTATGTTCGGCTTATTCCTTTTACTAATCAGAACGAGCGGTTTGAATTTCGAAGATATGTTTTTCCTACTGCTGAAAAAATTAGAACACGAATAGATAACAAAGCCTATTCGCTAAAGCCAAACCAAGAATACATAGTATTATCTACATCCAATGGTGAAGTGTTGGCAATTATGGATTATGGTGACACTCTTCGTGGAATATACAGGACAGATAACACTCATTCACGAATAAAAATAAATATGAAGAGCGGTAAGTTTACTAATCTGACCCCACAGGAAATTAGGGATTGTCCAGTAGGCAAGAATCACCCAATCTTTCCAGTAAACTTTATTACGGCTTTTGCAAACCACGATTCCCTACAGGCCGCATGGAATCCTCGTGACGATGGTAATCCTGGTTCTTCGGCTTCGACCAGGCAAAATTCACCTGATCGGACTTCTCCTCAGGAGCCACTTCTGCATACCACGCCCAGGTCTCCTCCGGGCAGACCTCCTTCTAATGAAGTACTTGGATATTCACTAGAAATACTTGGACATATTCGGCTTATACCTCATGTGAATCAGAACCGGCGATTCGAATTTCGAAGATACGTTATTTCGGCGAATAAACCAATTCGATTGATATGGGGAAATGGTGTATATGTTCCCGTGCCAGCTCGAGAATATATTGTATTATCAACATTCAATGGTGAAGTTTTTGCAATACTGGAGTATACTGGTATTTTTCGTGGAATATATGGGACAAATAGGACACATTCAAGAATAAAAATAAACATTATAAGCGGTGAAGTTAAATATATGACCGAAATTGAAATAAAGGAATGTCATGTAGGAAATAATTACTTCCGCCTTCGACGTTGGTTTCGTGAAGAAGTTTGCAATGAAGATTCTATGCAGCATGTGTATCATTAAGTCAACCAAGAAACATGAATTAAAATAATACATTATTTTTTATCGTTGACCGTTAATAAACAATAAGTAACTTGTGGTTAAAATTGATTTTAAAATGTAGTTATTAGTATTTAATTTGGAGCCTATTTTAATTTTGAGGTTTCTAATTTTCAAGTTTTTATATGTTTGTCTTATATATTGAAAAAAGGACATTTCAAATTATGTATACAAACAATAATCTTAAACTTCTGACAACTAGCAAAATGGGCTGACTCCAAAATTATGCTTCTTTGTAAGGAATAAAGCACAATTGAAATGTCTTGTTTTGGATTTTAATATCAAAATTGTACGGATTAGGTGTTGTACTACCTTGAAGAAGACCTGCAACTAGGTTGAAACGTAAGTTGTTTATATCAATTAAAATTGTCGAATAAAGATTCATTGACATCTGAGTCCATTTTTATTTACTTTCTTGATTGTTCATGATTTTCTTCGTCGACAGCAAAATTAAAAGACACTTTTTAAAGTTCGGAGATATTAGATTTTAAACACAGTCGCGTATTAGCTGTATCTACGCATATTATAGTATCAAAGAAAATTGTAACATCATTATCAATCACGCGTTTTTTAAGTAACATTTTGGCAATAAAATTACAGTCCTTCACAAAAAATGTGTAGTAGATTATAGAAGGGTGTATTGTTTCATTTATAATTTATCTCATTTGTTCGTAAATTAAGTTTAAATTGAAAGAAAACTAATTCTCATTAAACAGTTTAATTTTTAACCATTGATATAAGAGCTGCTAACGTGGTTAAACTTTCAACCAAGCAATATATTCTCATCCAGAAAAGTTATATTTTCAATTAGTAATTAAGTAGTTTAATTTTCACAGAACAGTTTGAGGTTCAGTCCATGAAATTAAGATTTAGTAAAACAATTTGACTTTCTAACAGGTAGATAAGTCTTTAACAAAAAAATATGAATTGTGTTAAATTTTGAAGAATAATTTTATCATGCTTGAAAGTATTTTAAAATCCCTGAAAAGATTTTTTCGAACTTTGTGAAAAGTGTAGATTAGTTGATTTGTAAGAAACAAAAATACTACGTCAAAGGAATAAAAACTTTTTTAGAAACGTGTATTTATGATCTTATTCGGTCTTAATAAACTCAAGTAATTCAATTACTGTATGTTTAATCAATTATAATTTCATGTTTTTCATCAACACACTTTTATTGTCGCATGTACGCGAAAATTATAACCCACCTCAAAGGCGTGCTAGTTATATAAGAATAATGTGAATTACGAACCAGTAAGCAAAACGCACAAATTTCTTGTCGCATTTATCTTCCAAAACTTAAATTTTGCAAATAAAGAAAAATCTCGCGCAATTAAAATATAATTGCTTTAAATTTAAAATTAAATATGCTTTTTATTTTAGATTTAATTTTAAATTTCATCTTTGAGACCAAATTTTAACTTCATAAAATTATTTTATTTAAAAGAAAGCTTTTCAGCAGTCGGTGTACCACTCAAGCCCTATTTCTTTCTCTGTTTAAAAAAATAGGAAAAAAAGAATTTTTATAAACTGTTTGTGACTTATCCTTTATTATTGCAAAAAATTCTCCCAAAAATAAAAAATAGAAAATGAAATGAACGAATGTTCCAAGGAATATTGGATTATTTAAGAATTTTGGAAATTTTGTAAACAAATTTCATTTGTTTTCACAATCTTTGTTTGCTGTAAATGTTCCAAATTGAATATATTATAAATTTTTTTAAACAACTAATAAATGTCCTGAGTGAGTCCGTTAATATCTAATTGAAAAAATGGTCTATAATGAAACTTGACAATAAAATGTGCGGAAAATTTTTTTAGAGATGTATAAGAACAGTCTTGTCGAAGAGCAAACTTCTTCTGTTCAAATTATCTGGGCTTCATTCAGGTACAAATGGTTTCAGTTTCGCGTGGCATGATTGGATAATTTACACTTTGTACACCGCGACCGCATTTTCTGTTAAGAAGTTTACAGAAAAAGGTGCACAGCTTGTCATGGTATCACATACTACCGGGTGTTCTACCGACGCGCGAAAAGGAAGCTCAAAAGAAAGCTGCCTATCGTTGTGATTTTATCGTGCTCTGTGACCACGTATCCACGGTCGTGAGACGTGTTCATAAGTGTGATATACCGCGATCCTACTGGCAGCCAGGGTCTTTTTTTAGAAGACGGTGGCTCCCAGTAGGACCATAAGTTTGTTGTTTAACCCTTTTTCTTAAATATTTATATATTCTGTTTCGATTCCTGAGGGATCAAACCGTAGAGCCTATAACAAAGCCACCGAACGCGTCCCCGGGTTGCGGGCAGAGGGTCCCTGCACCAAGGACTTCTCCTGAATACGATTTCAATAATTAATAAGCAGTCGTGAACAATTGTCTAGGGATAGTCCTAAAGGAATAACGCTTAAGCGGAGGCGTCTCAACAGTGCCGAAAGCTAAATGTCACCTAGGTGATGTGTCTCAAACGGTGCACAGGGCTCCGAACAGTAGGTCGGGCAACAATGCCGACTATCTCAGGTTTTGGGAATTCAATCAACACAAAGTTGATGTGATGATCCGGCAAAATCTAAATATTGTTGAGTAAACGGATAAAATCAGAGACGAACAAAAAGAAGGCTACATGACGCGAATGCATTCTCTGTGATGCGAGGATCACCCAGAGCTATCGCATTTTTTATATAAACGACTGTGAAACCGTACCGGGGAACTCCTAAAAAGCGATTTCATAATCGGAGCGTCTACTCATCCGCTGCCAGAATAAGTCGGCAACGAAAAAAGTTAGCTGAAACGGATACCAACCGCAATCAGACGCCCAATAGAGAAAGAGCGATGCTTTATGACCTAGAGAAACATCAACATTCAGGTACATAACATCTGCTAAAAATCATACCGCCCAGGTTCAAAGGTTCGCGCGCCACTGCGGACCTGTTATCAAAAACTGAATACATCAAAGCTGCTGACCATCTGGCAGCATATCGTTGACAGAATACATGCACTATCTGACGCTAGGAGAAGTCTGGAACGGATAGAGAGGTGAGTCAGTGAAAACCAAAAGTTTTTCTCTGACCTATCTTGAATCCTCAAATACCCTCCAGTTACTGTCGACAATCCGCCGAAATGGGTCAGGCGAAGCATTTTAGAGAGAAGTCTACAAATTTCGTGTTGCACTGGAAGAAGACTGAAAGATCATAAATAGCTTTAAGGAACTTTGCAATGTCATCATCAAACTTGAGGAAGTATGCCAAACCTTGAACTTCCGTGGAGGTTGAAAAAGTATTCAGAGGCATACAGAAATATTCCGATCCAGGACCAGATAGTACCTATCAGTGAAAGAAGTTTCCTACAACCCACCAGTATCTGGCCCGCACTTTTACCTTATATCCAAAGTCACAATTCGGCACTAAATGGCCTTTATTAGCATCTTTGCCATTCCTATAGCAATAGCCATAGTACCGTTTTTCATAACGTTCCCAAGGAAATCAACTGAATTGTCGAGAATAAAAAGAGCCGTATATTCTGGAACTTGATATTCTCGACAATTGTTTCTGTTGCGAACTTGATACCTGATACATTTCTTTTTGAATTCGAGAAACGAAGAATGTTTGTTATTCAATTTTCGGCACCAGCTGACAAAAACATCCTGGCCAAGGAGAATGAAAAGAAAGAGCGGTATAGAAACTTTATGAGAGAGTTTCGATGGTTTTACACGGAATATTCTGTTAAGGTAATCGTCCCTATTATCGGAGCTCTTGAAGTGCCAAGCTTTCAATTGTTAATAGCCTAAAAATCATCCATGCATGTCAACCAGATGCTAAGACACTTGCCGGCAACATGCAGAATACGGTCGTCCTGGGGTCGCTGTATGTCCTCTGGGTGCACGTTAGTATAAAATTAACATTATATATTCACTATCTGATATTTGATATCTAGTATTTATCTATGATATAATAATTTCTAGCAGGATATGCACAAAAAGCATTACATACCTATGAACTTAAAGAGTCTATGTTGTATAATTCTTGTTTTAAAATGGATCCACAAACAGTTCGTTATTCCGTTTCAAATCATCTTTTTAAATTTGTCAACTTTAATTCACGAAAACTGTTGAGTAGGACCCGATGTTAAAGGTTTCTTAAAGAATACGTGTTGAGCGTGGATATTTAACATTGTAGGGACACAGGCTGGACGCGGACCTTAGGAATTGAAAGGTTCCTGTTATCTATAAGATTTCGATTCTTTGTCACTTAATCTATTTTTGGTTCTTTATATGATTGAAGTTTAAATCAATTAAACAATACAAAAATGCACGTACTAAAGCATTTCAGCGCGCTATCTAGGATCATTTATCGATCTGAAATTAGCAAACAAACCAATACGGAAACTGGTACTAAAATAGTACATTCGTGAGATTTATTAGTACGTCCCAAAAAGGGTCCAGGATTGAAATGTATTTTTCATTTAAGGTAAAACGTTAAGAACTGTATTTTGCTACTTTTGTTAAAAAATTTTATTTTATTTCGACGCTACAAAATAAAGTATTTATAGAAACTGTTCAATTAAGTTAGATCTTTCTTTGATGAACAATATTTTTTCAGTTATTTGATCTTATGTTGCACAGTTTAGCCGCAGAATGCAACTGTTTACTTTCAATAATATCAGATGAACAATTATATGTATATGAGCTGGAATTTTAGATTAAAAAAAACTCCATTCACAAATTAGGAAAGGTGGTCCAAAAAAGACTGACGAACAAATGGATGGTTCCTCTTCAGCCCCAAAAAAATTGTAAAGAAGTAAAATCAAATCGGCAAATTTCTTCGGAACTTGTTCTATTAACCGGAAACGACCATAAGCACAAACCAAAATAAAAAACATTAATCTTAAACCAACTAGCCCAAAAGCGTCGAATTTTAATCAAATTAGTGACACTCCATTTCTACATAAAAAATGCTTTTCGTTTGTGATGAGATTGTCATAATTATAATGAACATAATAAGAAATTTGAAATAATTTCCTTATCTGCAAAGGACAATCTTGTCACTAATAACTTCATTATCTCACATATATGCGAGATAAGAACCACTTCTTTATATATTTTACAGATGATGATGAAATATAATATTTCGCAGAAACACTTGTTAACCAAATTATTGACTGAACGATTAGTCAGTCTTTTGTCTACTTCTGTCAAAATGAGGATGGTCTATACTTTTGTTTTCACTTTGGCGCTCTACGTTAACTCTTTTGGTGAATATAAAAATTCAATATATATATATGTGTGTGTGTGTGTGTGTAGTGTTCTTATGATATTTTATATAATATATGGATATAATAGCCATTTGTATATTCACACTGCAAAAATTAGATATTTGTCTCTTCGCATTACCATTTTAGTGTGCACTTTTTGAATAAAATAAATGCAGGCTGTTATCTTCAGTGAAAAACAAGACAATATTTTTGGTATCTGATTGTAATAACTCAAATTATCCCCGAAATTATATTTTATTTTGACAGAGTATGACATTAAAAATTATAGCGTCTTAGATATACGTGACCACGCCCTTACAGAAAGACAACAACAAATATCTTTACTACAGAAAAAAAAGAATAAATATAAGAATCAAATTAATTTTGAGAGTGAAGCATTAATAAGATTTCTTAGGTGATAAACAGATTTCATTGTTCATTTATTTCATCATAAAACTCAGTTCAAATATTGTTCATTACAAATAAATCCTGATGTAAAAGTATATTTCAAACTTCAATTAAGAATCTCGTTTCATAAATGAAATATCAGGACGGAAAATCCTTCTTCACAACTTGAATCACCGTGTCGGGATAGTACTGACGAACACAACTTTAAATTTTTAATTGGCAGAGGAATTTTCAATAAAATAGTCAATTTTTTATCAAAATTCTTGAATTTTAGAGGCAACAAGATGAATGTGTCTAACGTTGCTTTGAATTTTAAAAAAATCAAGAGACTCGATGAAACCTAATCATTTTTAACTCGTAAGTGTTGATGCTTTAGTTTCCTTTGCAGAATTTAAAAATTATTCCGATTTAATTATTCATTTGGCATATTAGCTGATAGAAAAAATATTTTATTCTGCCTGCAGAATGTAGTTCATATTCCGCGGGGAATCCTCATAGCGAACGTAATTCTGTTCGTTCTTCCCCTTCTGCTGGCAATCTACTTCTTCTTGCAGAATCCTGTTCACAGATCGAAGAGAATCCTGATATTGAGCACAATCCTGCACGTGCCAGGTCCAGGTCTCCGGCCAGGAGAACAGATACGCCTGCTCCCATTACAATACTTGGATATCCACTTGGAAAACTTGGATATATTCGGCTCATTCCCAGAACAAATAGGAGCCTTCTATTCGAATTTCGAAGATACTGTTTTCCTGTCGGTAAACCAATTAGACTGCGAGTGAATCAGAATAGACGGGTGCCGGTGCATACCCAAGAGAGTATTGTATTATCACTATCCAATGGTGATATTTTTGCAATATTGGATTATAGTGGGTTTCTTTATGCAATATATATGGCAGATGGACATCATCGGAGAGCAAAAATAAACATGATAAGCGGGGAAGTATATAATTTGACCCCAGATGAAATTAGGGATTGTCCAGTCGGCAAGAAATACCCAATCTTTCCACGAAACTTTATTAAAACTTTTGCAAACAACGACTCTTTACAGTCCGTATGGAATCCACATAGCGAACCTCAGGATTCTCTTCTTCATCGTTCGCGGACCAGGTCTCTTCCTGGCAGACCTCCTTCTGATCAAGTATTTGGTTGTGCAATAGAACGTCTTGGTGATCTTCGGCTTATTCCTTGCACAAATCAGAACCAGCGATTTGAATTTCGAAGATACGTTTTTCCTACTAATGAAAAAATTAAAATGCGAATAGGTCAATTGACCTATTCGTTTGAGCCAAACCAAGAATATTTGGTATTATCAACATCTGATGGTGACGTTTTTGCAATAATGGATCATAGTGACACACTTCGGGGAATTTACAGGAAAGATAAATATCATTCGCGGATAAAGATAAATATGATAAGCGGCAAGATTACTAATTTGAACCCAGATGAAATTAGAGATTGTCCAGTAGGCAAGAATCACCGAACCTTATCAAACAATTTCATCAGAGCTTTTGAGAGTCACGGTTCACTACTGTCTGCATCGAATTTATATGGCGAAAGTAATCCAACTTCTTCTTCGGAGAGACAATATTTATCGGATCGGACTGCTCATCAGGATCCTTCTTTACATGTCAGACACAGGTTTCCTCCGGGCAGGCCTCCTATTAATGAAGTACTTGGATATTCACTGGAAAAACTTGGATATATTCGGCTTGTTCCTGAGGCAAATCAGAACCGGCGATTCGAATTTCGCAGATACGTTTTTTCTGTAAATAAACCAATACGATTGCTATTAGGAAATGGTGTGTATGTGCCCGTGCCAGCTCGAGAATATATTGTATTATCAACATCCAATGGTGAAGTTTTTGCAATACTGGAGTATACTGGGATTCTTCGTGGAATATATGGGACAAATAGGGCTCTGTCGAGAATAAAATTAAACATGATAAGCGGTACAGTTGAATATATGACCGAAACTGAAATGAAGGAATGTCATGTAGGCAACAAATACCCAATCTTTCCACGTTGGTTTCATGAAAATGTTTCAAATGTAGATACTCTACAGCATGTATATCATTAATTCAATCGAGAAAACATAATATGAAATGTTTCATACTTCTTAATCCGTTGTCGGATCAACATTAAATAAAAATATAAAAATATGCCAACGTATTATGGTTATCGAGGCTTCCTTCCTGTTATCATTTTTTATCTCCATTATTTTTTTTTTCTGAAAAATTAACAAAAATTTAAAAAGGAAAAATGAAAAATCAAACAAGAATTCACAAACATGAATGGTTATCCAAATAAAAAGAGAATGTTCCATAAATTAGTTTAATGTTCAATCAATGAAATTAAGATTTATTGAAGCAATTTGACTTTCTAACAATCAGATGAATCTTTAACCAAAAAATATGAATTTTTAACTTAAACCTCACATTTTCAACAAAAATGCTTACTCCCTGACAGTTTACTATCCAATTTTGACAACCACCATAAAATGCTTCTACTGTAATTAAAAGAAGATCCCTTTTAAAAACAAGAAATCAGAGAAGTAAAATGACAAAGAGGAAAAAAATAAGCAGGCAACAATTCAAATCTCCTTCCTTTCCCTTATAATTTTGTGTTGTTTTCTTTATTTTTATTAATAAGTTTGGATATAGTTTGGGATTTGGTTGTCTTCCTTCTCATTTTGATTTTAATTATTTTTTTTTATTTTTTTCGTGCGATTTTTTCGTGAAAAAGGATCTTTTTTTAAATTTCGGGTATTTTATATAGGAGACTGATTATTGGTCGTTAAATGAAATTCTGAATTTGATTTCAAACTAATTTAAATTTCTTAAATTCTGTTTTTGTTAGAAATTTTATTAAATTTGATAAGGTTTGAAGATTATAAAGGATCTTAATTACTTTAAAGTATTTTAAGTGATACACAAAGATTTTCTATATTTTTTTGCGATTTCAGAAAATTTAAAGTGGAAGCATTTGTTTCTGAAAAAACATTTACAAACAATCGTTTTGTTGTTCATTTAGATAATCATTTATTTTAGTTCTAGGAGGTTTTTTCTTACTACTTTTTGATAATGAAATAATGTATGTTGTTAAAAATATCTGAGAAGGACAATCTCGACTGTTGGTTCTCACGCTTCGCGCTCGATATTATATTGATCTCGCGCTCCGCGCTCGATAATGTATTTACCTCAAGCTCGGCGCTTGGTCTTTGTACATTCCTTACACTTGTGCAAAGATTTTTTTAAACTAAAGGTCAAAACATCGACAACAGTAATTTAGTAATAGTGACTTTTTTTTGTTAATGCTCTTTCGGCTTTAACGAATACATTCTTATCACGTATATTGTGCTTCGCACTCAAATTTATATCTTTACTTGTAGTCTTTAGGAGTTCTTTGTTATTTTTGCTTCCTCCTTTTTATTTTCGTCTAGATTCTTTCTTTTTTCTTTTTTTTTAGAAAAGCGAATCTTTTTTTTTATTCTCATAATGACAAGAAGATATTTACTTGGATTCCCCTTTGGCACACTTTATAAGAATATCCAAAGAAAGAACGAGTATGGTCGCCAGCTTTTTTTTAAAGAAATTTTAAAAGGTTTAAGCATTTTGAAAATTTTAAGGACCACTTTTTTTAATATTTGAAAATTCTGACGGCAGCTATTTATGTTACACAAAAATACCAAACTGAAGCTAAACAAAACGTGAAACGATGTCACAAGATACGACAAGGGATAGATCGGCAACAATTGTGCACCTAAAAAAGATTAAAAAATTTGTCGGAAATTACTTTTTTGTAGGATAAGTAGTTTATGTTATATTTTCGAGAAACAACATTGAATATAAATAAAGAAAAAAAATGATAAAAGCAAGGAAATACAAATAAAAACGTTTTAATTTCCCTGCCTATTATGAATTGTAATAATGTAAATTTATTGAAATGACATATGTTTCAGCACAGCTAAGAATGAAATTGAATGCAAAATAACAAACAAATATTAAAGCAAGCATGATGAATACAATTTGTACTTAATTTTTTAATACCTAAATACGCAATCCTTGGTAGAGGTACAAAAAAACAAGTATAATATTTGGTATAAAAGTGATGAGCATAATGAGGAAAAATTGACATTTTGAACAAAATCGAGCCGAAATAGATTTAAAAAAAGAGAGTTCACATTTTCAAAATTACTGTTTTCGATCCGTTGATCTTTAATTTTGAAAGGGTTGTGCATGAATGTGGGAAAAATAGAAATACTGATAAATAAATTACACTATTGTAGACCAATTAAAACTGATTAATACCATTTAGCTAACTTTATCTTTAGTTTTTGTCTGTGTACACATACCGTAGCGAATTTTTGTACCGCTATTTTTGATTTGCCCGAGGAATGATCAGTGTATATCGAAGTTGTTCTATTGCATATCCAAGTACTTGATCAGAGGGAGGCCTGCTCGGAGCAGACTTGGACCCGGCATAAAGATTTGACTCCTGAAAAGAAATTCGGTTAGGTAAATGATGGCTGGCCGAAGGAACGGAAAGAAACGAAAAGAAGAAGAAGCAAACTAGAAATTATAACTCGAATTCTTGGCTTTGGCATTAGCAACGGTTTCAACTGGCGGTCTGGAGTTGAATGCCTGAGGACATAGCTAAACGTTGTAGAGATATCAGGGTATAGATATCAGGACTAAACAGATTTCATTTGTTAGTTTCGAGATAGGTGGTCCAACTTTTTCGCTTGTCATTAGTGTTTCCAGCCTCGATACTCGACGTTCACGCCGTGAGACCGTATAAAACCGCGTATGTTTTTTTACTAGGTTGAAGTAGATTTGACTTCCGAGAACCCCTGTTAACCCAGTATTATAACTAAAACCATTAGAGTTTGTAGGTAAGACAAATTTCCTACTGTATCCTATTTATTAAATCCCTTACTTTGAGTACAAATATTAAAAATTGAGCATACTTAGTGATTTCTCTCTCGCTCAGAATTTTCTCAGATCCCTCTTATGCTAAGAATGAGCTAGAATGGTTGCTAGTGGCGTCTGTAAATAATACAACGTAACGAGCAACGATGGCGCTTCGCGGGTCGAGAGAGTTAGACTCGTAAACTCGGTTTATTCTGATATGTTATCGCGAGAAAGGGTGTTAAGTGGCTTTCATATATTTTTTTATCGCAGGGTTTTCATCCTGGGCCACCAGCGGCCAGGTTTAGACTATAAAATTGAAAACTTCGTTGTGAATTTGGCGCTCTACATAGAGAGCCGAAAATAAAGAAGAAAATTTACGTGTTTTTTTGAAATTTTTCGGAATTTAACGTTGATAAATTAGCAGAATTTTTCAGATCCTAGTATTTTCTCTGGACATTTTAATACGAGCTTTCGGAATTAGGGCATTTTTTGGAAACTTACATGAAGCTCTCACAAGCCCTTAATAAATCTTCAGCGGCTTTGAGTGTTACACTAGCACTTGCCCAGCTGCAAACGGCTGCATACGTCTTAATACGAGTATATATCGGCCCTTCGTAACATGGCGAACGTAGAGTGACTTGGATTGTAGTGAATTGAAGTGAATTGAATTAGAATGTAGGTAATCGGATTGGATTACAGTGAATTAGACTAAAATGAATTGGATTGAAATGGAACGAATTTCATTGGAATAAATTTGATTACATTGAAAGGATTTGTATTGAAATATAGAGAAGTGTATTGGATTGGAATGAATTAAATTTGATTGGATTAGATTGGAATGAATTGAATTAGATTGAAGTGAAGTTAATTTAAATGCATTGGATAGGGATGAATTGAAATTGATTGGAATAAGTTGGATGGATGGAAGTGGATTCTATTGAAGTGAGGTGGAGTGGATTAAATTGGTTTGGAATAGATTGTAATGTATTGGATTAGATGAAAATGATTTACATTGGATTAGAATGGATAGAATACAAATGGTTGAAATAAATTATATTGGAATACAATCCATTGCTTTAAATTGCAATGGATTGTATTGGATTGAAGTAGAGTGGACAGGATTGGAATTGAAGGAACTGGATTGGATTCAAATGAATTTAATTGGAATTAAAGGAATTGGATTGGAGTGAATTGGATGTAAATAAATTGGATTGTATTATATTCGGCACTCAGTTTGGACTTTCATCCCCTTAAAGGCACTTCGCCTTATTTGATTTAAAAAAAAAAAACTCATATATGGTCCAGATCAGAATTGAAGCGACATGATATTGAGAATTTTTATTTTGGTCAACGAATAATTTATTTAGTAAATGGAATATAACTTTGCGTCGTTATCTCACATACATATGAGATAAGAGCTACTTATTCATATATGCGTACTCTAATGATGCAATGGAATATTCCTCAGATCACTTGTTAACCAAATTATTCACAAAAGCATTAATCAGTTTTTCGTCTACTTTGCGAAAATGAGGATGTTCTATACTTTTGTTTTTACTTTGGCGGTCATATTTAATTCTTTTGGTGAATATAATAATATAATATACATATATATATATATAGTTCTTGTTATATTTTATATAATATATGCACTATTTTTACGGTATAATTGATCAAATATGGCAACCTTCTAACTGGGGTCAAGTGCTTTATTCTCAGTCACGGAAAATATATATTCACTCGTCCACGAATAGTGCACATACATAATCATACTTTCATGTTCTGTAATACCTACGAACGTAAAAAGTGGCACTAAAGTTCGATTTCTACGATTCGAAATGATTACACAAACTGAATAATAATGAGCAATATAATTTAACCAAATAACTTAATTTTCAGTCCACAAAGGCTTTTTTTTGGAGATAGCTTAATATATCAGTATTAACAGGTAAATTTATAAAAAAAAGGAATTTTTCAAAAAAATTACATTTTCCGCCAGAAAGTGGAATATAAAGAAAAATAATGATCTGATTTCCCGTTGAAAAGTTGGACTTGTAGACAAACATTTGAAGTGCCAATTAGAAGAGAGGAATTTTCCACAAGAAAGCTCATTTTTTATCAAATAAGTAAAATTTGAAAACAAACAAGATGAATATTTAAGAAAACCGTACAATTGTCTTACTAAATTAATTACTGTTCAGCAATAATCTTTGAAATTTGAGGTGAATCGTTAAACCTTCAACCTACAGACTTCTTTTACCAAATGGATGAGTTTTTAAAAATCGCAAAACAGTTTTTCGAAACATTTAATTGAAATTAATTAACATCTTTTCAATATAAAAGTGGGTAAATGTATGTCTATATAGACTAAATACATGAATCAGCCGTTTGTTTGGAAAATAAAAATTAATAAAAAGACAAACATCAAACTGGTTTTCAACTTTATTTAGATATAAGATTTTGGTTTTAAATAACAATGTGTGTAACTATCCTTTGATTTGAAAAAAATCAAAAGAATCTGATTCAGTTTTTAGGACTTTAAGTTGAATTATAACGAATTATGAGTATATTGCGAAAATAAAAATAAAATATAAGGTCAAGCTGAATTTGTTCAACGTGAACCCTAATAATTTTGAAACTTGAATTTTTGACGCTGAAGTCTTCTTTACAGAATTTTGAAATAGGCGCGATTCAACTTTTTTTGTCGTATCTAAAATGGATTTGTTGGTAAGATTTGTTGAACAGTAATAAAAGAATAAAGCATATTGACCATAGAATTAAACATATGAAAGTCTTGTGATTTTATACAAATTTTTCTATTGCAGAATATCGTTTACTGTACTTAAAGTTGTAAAAGAATTTCGGCATTTCTCTTCTAAAAAAAATATATATATTTATTTAAGAAGAAAAGTATACGGTGGGAAGTTATTATATTTAAGAATTATTTCGCGTGATTTTTATTGAAATATCAGAGAGATGCCTTTAGAATATAAGTTTTGAATCCATGTAAGGATATCAGAGAAAAATTTGCTGATAAAAAAAATGAATCTTTTATTTATGCTTGAAGACTGTAGTTCACACTCTGCCGGAAATCCTCATGGGGAACGTAATCCTGGTCCTTCTTCTTCTTCTGCTGACAAACAACATACGCCTGACGAGACGTCCCCAGAGAATACTCCTTTTCGTGCAAGGTCCAGGTTTCCAGATAGTACGGTTCCTTCTTTTAAAGTACTTGGATATTCTCTGAAAGAACTTGGATATATTCGGCTGATTTCCTGTAAAAATGCGAGCCTTCAATTCGAGTTTCGAAGATATTATTTTCCTGTCGATAAACGAATTAGACGGCGGGCTGATCAGAATAGACGAGTGCCGTTGTCAAACAAAGAGCATATTGTTTTATCACTATCCAATGGTGATGTTTTTGCAATATTCGATTATAGTGGGTATCTTTCTGCAATATATAGGACAGATGGACATCATCAGAGAGTAAAAATAAACATGGTAAGCGGCGCAGTTTATATTTTGACCGCAGATGAAAGTCGAGCTTGCCCAGTAGGCAAAAATTATCCAATTTTACCACGAAACTTTATCAAAGCTTTTGCAAATCACGACTCCTTACAGACTGTATGGAATCCTTATAGTGAACAACATCCGTCTCGTCTTCCTGCCATAAATAGGTTTCTTCCGGCCAGGCCTCCTTCTGATGGAGTACTTGGATGCCCACTAGAACAACTGGGATATGTCCAGCTTATTTCTTGCAGAAATCAGAACTTGCGATTTGAATTTCGAAGATACGTTTTTCCTACCGAGAAAAAAATTCGAATGCGAATAAATCACTTGAGCTATTTGTTTAAGCCAAATCAAGAATATATGGTATTATCAACATCCGGTGGTGACGTTTTTGCAGTGATGGATTATAGTGGCACTCTTCGTGGAATTTATAGGACAAGTGTTAATAATTCGCGAATAAAAGTAAATATGATAAGTGGCGAAGCTATTACTTTGACCTCAGTTGAAATTAGGGATTGTCCAGTAGGCAAGAATCACCCAATCCTTCCAAACAGCTTTATTAAAGTTTTTAAAAATTACGATTCACTAGATCCCAAACAGAATCACAATAAACAACTCAATTCTGGTTCTTCTTCTTCGGCCAGACAACATTCACCTGAACTGACTATGCCTGAGCAGCTAACTCCTCATGTCGAGCCTAGTTCTCCTCCGGGCAGACCTCCTTCTCATGAAGTACTTGGATATTCACTTGCAAAACTTGGATATATTCGGCTTATTCCTCAGGCAAATCAGAACCGCCGACTTGAATTTCGAAAATATGTTGTTCCTACCAATAAATCACTTCGATTGTTATCAACACGCAACGTCTACGTACCCATGGCAACGCGAGAATATATTGTATTATCAACATCCCATGGTGATGTTTTTGCAATACTGGAGTATACTGGGATTCTTCGTGGCATATATACTTCAAAGACTGGTCATTCGAGAATAAAAATAAACATGAAGAGTGGTAAAGTTGACAAAATGACCGAAATGGAACAAAAGGAATGTCATGTAGGTAATAACTACCCAATCTTTCCACGGTGGTTTCATGAAGATGTTTCAAATGAAGATTCTTTACAGCATGTGTATCATTAATTTAGTATAAAAAACAACTAAAAATTTCTGATTCAATTTTTGACTGAAAAACGTACTCAAATTTGTGTTGAAAAATAAAAATATATTGATGGCTTTTGACTTTCTGCGTCCACAGGACAATTAAAAGACTTTCAGAGATATTAGTTTTTTAGTGCAGTCACGTAGCATCATTATCTACGAGCGATGAGAGACACAGCGGACCGAATTCAAATAACTTAGATAACAAAAACTTATAGGACGCAATTTTTTATTAAGAGTGTATTCTTTTTTTTATATAGAAAAATTGCTTGTTGAATTCACAACTGTTATGTGCAAGAGATTTTTAAATTATTATTGTTGCAAATTGTATGTCCAAGCAAACCGCGAATAGGTATTATTCATTACTATTATAAACAAAACAAGTGGATATTTCTGACAATATAATCTAAGGAAGAATAAGAAAAAATAGATTTACATCTGCCTATCGATGTCCACAGTAATGTTTTATTTATAATTTATCATTTATTTGATATGTTACTACATTAATTTTGATATAAAATAACGGACTTTCAAAAAAATAGTATAACCTTCAACCCGAGTAAAAATGCTTCGACTTTGGTTCGACTTGGTTTAAATTAAACCAAAAAATATAAATTTTCGCATAGAAATGTAAAAAGTTGAATTTTCAGCAAACATTACATATTTTTAACCAAATTTGTCCTCCTCCCCCCGTAATAGCGTGGATCCAACAATTAAATGTGAACCACAAATTTTTCATTTTTCTTTCCTCTTTTCTCTTAACAAATTTTCTCAAATTTTGAAGAATGATTTCATCATTTTTCAAGGGGCTTTAAAGCATTTAACAAGATTTTTTTGGATTTAACGAAAAATGTAGACTATGTAATTTATTATGTTAAAACCATAACCTGACAGAAAAAAGACTTCTTTAGAAAAGTATATTTGTCATCTTATTTGAAACATTCAATGTTTTTAAATAAAACAATTAAGTCGCACGATCTAATTTAATTGCTTTCCATTTAGAATGAAATATATTTTTATTTGAGAAATAAATTTATATTTAGGGAAAAAATTTGACTTAAGAAAATGATTTAATTTAAAAGTGAAGATTCTCTGTTGTCGGTGTACCATTAAATCAATTTATTAATATCTAAACTAAAAAGAATATTCTTTCTATTCTGTCGTCAGATCGAAATATACCTAACTGTTTGTTACGCTGCAAAGCCAGTGTATTATGGTTTTTAAAGCTTCTCTCTTGCTCTATTTGTAAAAATGGGATTTGTTTAAGAAATTTAGGAATTTTGTAAACAAGTTTTTATTTTTCGGAACAATATTTGTGCGCTCTAAATCGTGAACATTGATTATTTTCTGGATTTGTTAACACTTCTTATGAATATTTACAGTGAGTCCGATAACGTCGTGTTTTGATAAAATCGGCGATACTGAATTTCCACATAAATCCAATAACTTCTTCTTTACAGGAAAATTTGATACTCATAATGTTTATGCTAAAATAATGTATAGTTATGAAAATATCCCATAAGGACAACCTTGACGGTCAATGTTTAATATACCAAATTAAATTATATAATAAACAAATTATTCCTAAAAGCATTAATTTCAGTTTAAAATAATGTTTGTTGATTTGTCAAGAATAATTCACGAAATTTTCAGTTCGGAACCGATGTAGCCTTAAGAGTTTAAATATCCGGTGTCGAACCTGGACCGATACAAACTAAAAGAGTTCTGTAGCCACCTTTACCAATTCGATCCTTAATACTTGATCTACTTTTTTCTTTTTGTAAGTTTAAAGTTTTAATCAATTTACAAAATTAAAAATGCACCATGTGACTATTTATGAAATTGATTAGACCGCCTAAAAAAGGCTCCCGAAGTAAAATAAATTTATAGTTCGAGGTAAAACCCTAAAAACTATCATTTTTTTAAATTATTTTGTTTTCTTCCGACGCTACAAAATGAGGCTCACGTATTTTATGATGTTATCATCTTTTCTTTAATATTGGTCACATAAAAACAATACTTTCCGCTTTAGAGAAAGATTGTCCTAATTATAATGATCATAATAAGAAATTAAAACTGATACCCTTATCTCCGAAGGACAATCGTGTAACTAATAACGTCGCTATTTCATATACGTGTGAGATAAGAGCTACTAATTTATATATTTGACATATAATGATGCAATGGAATATTCCTGAAAAACTCTTCTTAACCAAATTCTTCACTGAAGGATTAGTCAGTATCTTCTCCAATTCTGCGAAAATGAGGATGGTCTATACTTTTGTTGTCACTTTGGTGCTCATCGTTAATTCTTTTGGTGAATATAAAAATTTAGTATTAATTTATTTATAATAATTATAATCATTTTATTATATTTATTATTATATTTTATATAATACATGCAGGAATACGGCTATTTCTTAAGCCTCTGGAGCGAACCTAAAGTCCCCCCTTCTAGCTAAATTTCATATTATAGCCATTCGTATATTCTGACTATAAACACTGGAGATTTATCTCTTTACGGCATTATTTTTTGTGTGCCATTTTTTGAAAAATATAACTTCAGGCTGTTATCCTCAATGCACCACAAACGTTTCTGGTATCTCGAATGTGTTTTTATCTTACTACTACTTCATGCAGTATTTGCTGTACCTTATTGTGATACCTAGATTTATCCCTAAAATAATTCTTTCTGTTACAGTGTAAGACGTCATAAATTACGGAGCTGCCTCCATAATTTATTTCGGCATGAAACTGAGTCTGAATTTTAAATTTTTACCGACCCTGTTAGTACAGAAAAAAAAACTCTCATAGTTTTTTCAAATAAATTATTGGGTTTGGAAATCAATTCAACTTAAACTTAGAAAAAATAGCGTAAAAAGTATTTGAATTCGATTCAAGCAAGGAAATGAACATTTGTCAAAAATCAAAGTTACGGAAGACTTTATCATTATACTATTCCGGCCGGAGATCAATTCAACCTGAAGGTGGAAACATATATGAGCGGTAAAAGTGTCTGAAATTATTATTTTCATGGTCGTTTTATCATCAAGACAGCTGTGTCACGTACGGTAGAAATACATTTCAATTCCTTATTACTGTCATTATTCACAATAACTACCGCCTAAAGTTCCGAGAAAAATAGAAACTGAGAAAGACCTTCAATACTTTTATTGCGCATGGGACATGCTTCTCGTAAACTAGATAGAAAATAAAGAAAAATACAAGTAATACAAAAAAAATGTATCAAAACAGCTCAGCAGTTTATGAAGTTTTAAAACTACGGCTCATCTAACATGCACATAAAATTCAATGGACTGAAAGGAACGAAACCGGTTTTGGTTCTTTTTTGTATTTGGCCTGTGGTTAAAGGAACGGGCGGTAACCTTTTATTTGCGTGGGTTATTTACCCACTCTAATCCTTTCAGAATACCGCAACGGCCACAGAACGCGGGAGTACCTGTTACATCTTGTAATTCACTGCTATAAGAAATCAAAACTATGTCCAGTTCTCATAAAAGAAGATCTTAGCCTTCCGAGAAAATTACTATACCTTCCTTCGGACCAGAGCTGCCAGATCGTGGATGAAATTTACCCCCACCATACCTACCGTTTGGGAGCCGCAAAACCGAAAGTGCATGATTACCACTGTGAGTTCGTATGTAAGCCGAAAATGCACGATTCGACCTCGGCGTTCTGCTGTACGATGATTGCCGATCTGAAGGCTTCGGAAGACTTCGGTGGTCTTCTATTTACATCTTGCTCCCCATTTGAAAGAAATTGAAGAAATTGGCG
>NC_046658.1:154760843-154762202 GCF_010883055.1 Belonocnema kinseyi
CATACGAACTCACAGTGGTAATCATGCACTTTCTGTTTTGCGGCTCCCAAACGGTAGGTATGGTGGGGGTAAATTTCATCCACGATCTGGCAGCTCTGCTTCGGACAGTATTTCACTTGACGACCGAATGACATACGGGCTGAATGTTTTCTCTCAAACCTATCGACGGATTCTGAATCCCGATGTACCGATGGGTGGAAGTCTGAGTTGATCTGGCTTGTGTCAGGTTTCTCAGAAGACTGCGATTATGACTTTTGGCCCATGCACTTCGATTTTTCGTAGTTGGGGTGATTCTGGTAGGAATATTTGCAGGAAATACTTTGAAATTTGTACAGATTCAGAATTAAGGTATCTTAAAATAATATTTCGAGCTTCATTAGTTGAAGAAGCACGAAAAATTGAGTCTAGGTTACTTACAAACTGTCTCAAATGTTCAAAATATATAGGAAATGTTGTTACCTAATCGTTTGTTTCGAAAGTCAAATATTAACAATCATGTTCAGTACTTGTTGCATGGGTATTGCATAACTCACCCCTACACTTACCCTACCTTTACTCTGTAAGGATGGCAGCACCACGGACAAGGACCCATTCGCTAGGCAACGAGACGCATAGGGCCAAGAGAAAGAGGCGAGACAGCCGTCCTGAAGAAAAAAGCACAGCATTTCCATTAAAAGCAGTAGAATGTGTTGATATCGTGAAGCGAGTGACTAAAGAAGTGCAAAATTTGGATAAACTACTGTCAACAGCGTATAAACCAAAAAAAAGGAGATATGCGATATCAGTAGTAAGTTAATGTATGAGGTATATCGGATACGCTTCAAGGACATCGCTACCTGGATCAGACAGGTACGCAAATGCTCTAGAGCCGTGGCCGAAGAGAAGCTGCTACGTGAGAACGAGGACCTCCGTCAGCAGCTTGAAAACGTCAGGGGTAAGATCGAGAAGCTTCAAGCGAAGCAGCAACAACATAGTAAGACTCTGAAACCACAGGAGAAAGCTTTGAAGGGTGCTCCAGAAAAGCAAGCTGAAGCAAAGGAACCAGGAGGCCTTATTGAGGTTAAAAGCCGACAAAGGCGAAGAAATGAAAGCATTGGTACGAGGGTAGTTCAATAAGTCCTTAGAATGACCAACACATGGCGCGCGAATCGCTCCAAAGCATCTGTTTTCAGTCAGCACCACTCCCGACTAGATATATGGTGCAGTCAGGAAGGCCCGTAGAAGCAAGTACTCCCGACATCATCAATAAAATCCACAATATCGTGTTGAAGGATAGAAGATTAAAAGTGCGTGAGTTAGCTGAGGCCACAAGGATATCTATAGGTGCAGTTGTTTCAATTCTACATGAAAAATTAGGCA
>NC_046658.1:154762302-154780232 GCF_010883055.1 Belonocnema kinseyi
AGCTCCAAGGAGATTATGTTGAAAAATAAAAAAAAATTTACCCAAAAAAAATTGTTTTTATACTTCATTCTAAGGACTTATTGAACTACCCTCGTAGTTTCCTAAAGATATTGTAGAGATGGACGATGCGCCAGCTGCCAGATTGGAAAAAGTAGCTAGATTAAAGGTGGGATCGGTAAGTTGCCAGGTGAAAGCATTAACTGCGGAAACCCGGCGTTACTGCTGCCACGAGTTTGGCAACACAGCCCGAGAGTGAAAACGAGAAGATCGGATAAAAATTTTCTGGCGGTAAGATCAGGAGGGGCATAAGACGTCAGTCTGCCAAAACCAGACAGCACGGGGTCCTCCCTCGAGGTTCAAGATGGAAGTCTGAAGTCAAGCTGAAAACGAATGAGACTATAAGCCCTCGGAAATTGGTGATTAAGTAAATTTGAAGAACTAAGAACATCCTTAACGGAGAGCGCTAGCACGAGGCATGGGCCTGTGACCTAAGTCTCTGAAGTAATGCGAAAACAGTTTCCTGAGACTCAGCTAGACCGGAAAAAGGGGGGTTTTTAGTCGGTAAAAATCCGACACTAACAGCCTTAAGCTGAGTGTCTTTTTAATGATTTCCCCTCCTCACACAAAAAAAATCCCATAGCTCACGCGGGCATTCAAAATATTCGACTGAAATGGATTGGAATAGATTGTACTGCAAATAAGTGGACTGAATGCAATTAGGGTGCATTAGATTGGAATGAATTTGATTGGAATGGATTGTACTGAAATAAACTGAATTGAATTGGGGAATTTTGCCTCGTCCTAATTGCAGTACTCGACCAAACTGTGCCGCTTAGGTTCCTTGTTTCATAAGTAAATATTTTTCAGATGAAAAATCCAGAACGGTTAATAAAAAATCGCACTTACATTACAATACCGAGCTGAGGAAAATTGACGTGAACCTAAACGCCACTGAATCGCGCCGCGGCAAAAGTCCACGAGAAAGCACTTTCCTGTTTGGCTTTCAATTGCTCACTGTTGGGATAATTGAAGAGAATTAAGGGTGATATATTTGTATTTCTTGTACCATAACTTAAAAAGATAGAGAGTGCATCGGACAGTTCCATTCGAAATGGATAGTTTCTCCCAATTAAAAAAAATTGCGAAGCTCTTGTTGCGTACGCGAGTACTCCAGGTTCAATTAGTGATATCACACCAATTTATATTAAGATAGTATATTACAAGAACTTGGGCGTGATCGAGATTTAACAATTAAGATTCAAAATGAATCAGAATGAATAAACTATCTATTAAACATAATTTTAAGTTGAAAAATCGACTATTTAAAAAAAAAAAATTTTGCTGTAATTTTTTCAAAAATTCAGATTTTAAATTAAAAAACGATCTTCTCGGTTTAAAAATTAATTTTTTAAATTAAAAATTTGTTCTTTTTGCTACAACATTATTATTATTTCAAAAACACCTACAAACTGCTCCTTTTTCCGTCACAATCCGAATCTATTTTTAGCTTTTTGTAAGATTAAAGATTTACATAATTGATAAAGTGCAAAAATGCACCCTTTGAATAATTTTAGTTCGCTTTTTGGATCATTTATCAATCTGCACTTAGAAAACGAACCACGATGGAAACTGGAACTAAAGTAGACTATTTATGAGATATATTAGAATGCTCAAACCAGAACTGGTCGTCAAAAATGTCTGGCTACCAAAATTACATTTTATCTTCAGGTGTTAAAAAGTTTATAGACAGAAATCAATGCAAAAAGAACCATTCTTTTTCAATGAAAGAGTGATAAAATGTTAAATTTGGATGAAATCGGCGAAATTTAATTTTCACATAAGAGAAATTCCTTCAATTAAAGATGAGATTGTCAGAATTATAATGTTCATAATAAAAAATTCAAATACAGACGTACCCTTGCCGGCGCAGAAGAATCTTGTTATTAATCACATGTTTATCTCTCACATATGTAAGATGAAGGCTACTTATGTATGTATATGAACTCTGATGAAGCAATGGAATATCAAAACCGTCGCCAGACTGGAGGGCAGCATTAGACTCTATTGTGACATGTATTAATGCGTTCGAATCTTTTTTTTTGCTGGACTAAGTGTTGTGTAGCGCATTTGGGTCATGTGAGTGGAGTAGCGAGTCAACATGGCGATCTATGTCGAACACTCTAAAGCGAGCGAGGGTGGGGGGGGGGCGGGAAAATAGCTACTCACTATGGAACACTCAAATTTAAGTGTGCATCCACACGTTTAGTTGCGTAACATAATCGTCAATCTAGGTGCGTAATCTATGGCCTAGGAGAGAAATCTATACTCGACGTCGTCGACAGCCATTCTGTGTTCGAACCTCACACTGGGTGCATGAGTGACAGGCAAATTACTAAACCGGCAAAAATCAGCTCTGGATGCGATTTTACGTAGTATAATCAATGAGTTCATAAAACAGGCAAAATTTGGTAGTCCTCAACAACAGCTCCGATTTTAATATTTTTTTTCGTTTATGTTATTTTAAATCAGAAACCTTTTGGAGGGGCAAACGATTATTTATATTGTTTAAACAATATTTATTATATTTATTTGAAAAATTAGGTTTTTGCCCCCATTTTTTCTAAAAACTCTTTATATAGTAATTTCAGAATAAAACACACTATGGCATTATATTTTGTTAAAAATTCATCTTTTAAGGATTACAATCAATCATTTTGGTCGAAAATTCCACTATTGGGTTAAAAGTTGAAGTACTCTGTTAAAAATGTATTGTTTGGTGCATGGCTTTAGTTGAAAATTGATATCTGTGGTTGACAATTAAAAAAATTTTCAAAGTCCTTGACTTTTGTTTGATCGTTTATTTTTTTAATAAAAATTAAACTATTTAAGGTGATAATTCATCACTTTAATTAGAAATTCATCTATTTGATTAAAACTTTAACGATTTTTTAAAATATTCGGTTTTTTTTTTTAAAATTAATTTTTTTGATTGTAAATTATAGTATTTCATTTTTTGGTAAAATTTATTCTTCCTTATAGAAAATGCAACTATATGGCCGAAAATTGATTTTTTATAGTTAAGAATCCAATAGACTCTTTAAAAATGCATCGTTTTTTAACTTGCCTCTTTCTTAAAAAAATTAATCTTCTCGGTTGAAAATTCATGTTTTCGGTTAAAAATTAAATTATTTCGTATAAAATTATTCTATTTTGTAAATAAGAAAGTTTTTTAAAGCTGCAAAATAATTAATTATAAATAATTTTCATCTCTTCGAGATACTATCATGAAAAGAGACCATGGGAAAGTATTTTTGGAAATCGATAGTTTCAGAGTTGTTTGTTGTTGTTTGTTGTTAGAAACAGTAAAAATGGATAAAACGTCCACGTGGCATGGTAATGAAAAAGGTAATGTATTCGTTCAACTCGCAAAATAAACAAGCGTGGTATTGTTATTATCCATGAATTGTTTAAATACTAAATAAATAAAGAAAGACATTTCTAATTGTGTTATGTATATTAATTTTATTCCACTGCACTATCATATAAAAAAAATGACGAGTAATTATTCTAAAAAATTGTACTGTATTTTGATTTAATTTTAGCTATTTATGACTGCAATATGAATAAAAAGATAAATATCTGTTTTTTTAAGTTTTTGATGAATATCGTATCAAAAAATTTTTAACACTTAAATATCATTACAATCGTTTAAATATAATATAAATATAAATATAAATATAAATATAATATAAATCGTTTGTTTGTCCTCTCCAAAACTTTTCTGATTTTAAATAATATAAAAAAACAAAATAAAAGAGGAAATGATCAAAATTGGAGCAGCTTTTGAGGACTTCCAACTAAAATGCTTCCTTGACGCTACTAACGACTAAGAGTGGAAGTTCAAGGAAGAGATGGATCTAAATTGAACCGGGAGTGGCCTGAATAGTCTTACTTAACTGAGACTAAATTAAAAGGACCTCAAACATTATCTGGTCGAGTATGTCACATCTTTCGCCTACTGAATTTAAAATATGTCGCCACGAGGTGGGAGTGGTGCTCGAGTCAGTACGCGTTATTTGAGTCCGTTAACATAGTCAATTTTTATGTAAATTTTGATGTAAATTTTGATGTGGGGCGTGAATTCTTGTTCTGGCGGCGGGTCGCAGTTTGAGGGTAGCCATCCGATTTGCTTTCCAACATGGCGAAACAGCATGACACTAAAGGTCGGAGAAGGTCAGCGCCATTTTCGGAAACACCGGTTCTAAATTAGCGGAGGAATAATTCATATTATTTCATTAGGAATTTTTAAAGTCGACGTGTTTCTATTTAATTTTGAAGGGTCGGTGTAAGGATCTCGTCGATATAACAAGAAGAAAACTGGGCCTATGAATTTCGGTCTGAATGGCGGGAAGCTCACTTGTGTACGACAATCCAATATGGTAGTAACCTCAAATGACGTTACAGGTTATTCATGGACCACAATGTTGGAAAGTCGTTAATTAAATAACTCAGCGATTGGTGTAGGACACTCTAAGATAGTTGTAACCTCAATTGACTCCACAGGTCTTTCATGGACCACCATGTTGGAATGTCGATAAATAATTGGCTCTGAGGCTATAATTATTCATTTGAATACCATGTTTCAGTGTTAGGGAAAGATGCTCAATATTCAGGCTTTCATATAACCATTATTTTCTTTTACGGGCTTATTTGAAATAGTGTCGGGTATACATTATCGTTTAACAAATGATCATTTTTTCATCTGTAATCTCTGGTCATATCTCATTTACTGGACCGTGATTGTTGTGAGTGTTCAATTTCTCCTGCTCAACTCTTCCTAACCCTATCCCTCTCTGTGCTGGGCTAGCGGGAGTTGTAAATATGGAAATAAAATCACGGGTAGTAAAGTAAAATAATATTCTTGACATTCCTTTTGATCGTTAGGGGCGTTAATTAATTTTATAAGCGATCTGGTGCCCTTCAGGCAAATTAGTAACCCTCATTACTATAAAAACATTAACAATTGGCCTAGCAATATCCAAGAGCCTGGCAATATAAACTCTTGAATAGTTATTCGCCACAGCTCAGCCAATATGTAAAAGAATAAAATAAAATTGTTGACTGGCTGAAATTCTGGACAATAATAGCATCAATAAAAGCCAAGGTTATAACTTGTTAACCAAATTATTCACTGAAGCACTGAAGCATTCGTACATATATACTGTGAAACCCAAAAATTTATTTTCTTATGATCTCATTTTTTTCGTGCCCGTTTTTAATGAAATAGCTTTAAGCTGTCACCTGTAAAAAAAAACGATTTTGGTATCCCACAAATGGTTTTATTTTAGTACCTCTTAAGATTGTTTTTTCTGAATCTGAAACTGAGTTTTCCTGAGTCCGATACTATCTCTGAAATAGTACTTTGTTTTTACTGTCTATGACATCAATAGTTATGACTTCTTAGGTGTAAATAGCCATTACACCATAAAAAAACTAAAGCTAAGTTTTTTTGCCTCCTAAAATTTTTCGCCGCTAAAGTTTAAAGTTCACAAATAGTGTAATCATTTTTAAAACGAAACTGCAATAAGTCTAATTATAGATAGAAATTATTGCGCGTTACTTTGATTAAAATGACAAAAAAATGCCTTCTGAAAATAAACATTGAATTCACTCAAGGCTATTAGATGAATATGTGCTTCAAAAAAAATTAATATTTTATTCTACTTGCAGAATGTAGTTCGCAGTCCACCGGGAATCCTTATAGCAAAAGTAATCCTAGACCTTCTTCTTCTTCTGCTCGCAAACAGCATTCGCCTGACCGGACATCGCCGGATTGGGCTCCTGTTCGTGCCAGGTCAAGGTCCCCTGCTAGAACGCCTCCTCCTATTAAAGTACTTGGATATTCACTTGGAGAACTTGGATATATTAGGCTCATTCCCCGTACGAATAGTAGCATTGAATTCGAATTTCGAAGATTTTATTTTTCTTTCGGTTTGCCAATTAGACTGCGAGCCGATCAGAATAGACGGATACCGGTGCCAGCCCAAGAGAAAATTGTATTGTCACTATCTAATGGTGATATTTTTGCAATATTGGATTATAGTGGGGTTCTTTGTGCAATATATAGGGCAGACAGAGATCATCGGAGAGTAAAAATGAATATGATAAGCAGAGCAGTATATGATTTGACCCCAGATGAAATTAAGGATTGTCCAGTAGGCAAGTTTCACCCAATCTTTCCAAAAAACTTTATCAAAACTGTTGCAAATTACGACTCCTTACAGCCCGTGTGGAATCGTCATAGCGAACCTCAGGAACCTCCTATTCGTCGAACCAGGGCCAAGCCTTTTCCAGGTCGGCCTCCTTCTGATCATGTACTTGGTTATGCAATAGAAAAGCTTGGTTATGTACGGCTTATTCCTATTACTAATCAGAACCAGCGATTTGAATTTCGAAGATACGTTTTTCCTACCGATGCAAAAATTAGAATGAGAATAGATAACAAGACCTATTTTTTTGAGCCAAACCAAGAATACATGGTATTATCTACATACAATGGTGAAGTTTTTGCATTTATGGATTATGGTGACACTCTTCGTGGAATATACAATACAGATACACGTCATTCGCGAATAAAAGTAAATATGATAAGCGGCGATGCTACTATTCTGACCCCACATGAAACTAGGGATTGTCCAGTTGGTAAAAATCACCCAATCTTTCCAGTAAACTTTATTAAAGCTTTAGCAAACCACGATTCACTGCATGCTGCATGGTATTCTCGTGGCGATGGTAATCCTTCTTCTTCATCTTCAGCCAGACAAAATTCACCTGATCGGACATCTCCCGAGGAGGCACTTCTGCATCGTAGGCATAAGTCTCCTCCAGGCAGACCTCCTTCTCATGAAGTACTTGGATATTCACTAGCAAAACTTGGATATATTAGGCTTATTCCTCATATAAATCAGAACCGCCGATTTGAATTTCGAAGATACGTTATTGCGGCTAAGAAATCAATTCGATTGATATGGGGAAATGGTGTATATATTCCCGTACCAGCTCGAGAATATATTGTATTATCAACATCCAATGGTGACGTTTTTGCAATACTGGAGTACACTGGTATTTTTCGTGGAATATATGGGACAAATAAGGCACATTCGCGAATAAAAATAAACATGATAAGCAGTGAAGTTGAAAATATGACCGAAAATGAAATAGAGGAATGTCATGTAGGAACTAAATACTTACACTTTCGACGTTGGTTTCGTGAAGGTGTTAGTAATGAAGATTCTCTACAGCACGTGTATCATTAATTCAACCGAGAAAACATAAATTAAAATGTAACATTCTGTTTAATCCGCTGTCGGATAAGAATTCAAAAAAGCGCATAAATATCATAAATTATTATGGTATCAAGGCTCTGCTCCTTGTTTAATTTTTCAATCCCTATAAGTATTTTTGTTATTCAAATGCAAACAAAAGTTTGTAAAGGATGCAAGAAAATTCAAACGAAAATTTCTCATTCAATTTTGTATTTAAAAATATACTTCACATATTTTTTATACTAAAAGTCTTTTGATTTCTTATGATTTTCTTCGACGACAGCAAAATTAAGAGAGACTTTTTAACGTTCGGAGATATTAGATTTCTGATGCAGTCGCGTAGCATCAGTATCCACGCCCATTATAGTATCAAACAAAATTGTAATGTAATTATAAATTATTCGTTTCGAAAGTAACATTTTGCCGATGAAATTACTTTCTTTCACAAAAAATGTGTAGTAGATTATTAAAAGGTATCATTATATATGATTCGTCAATTTTTTAAGCAAACCACTGCAAAATTCTTAAAATATAATTTAAGAAAGCTTACGGAAGAATCGATTGTTCTTTGCCTATTTATATCCACAGCATTGTTTTATTTATAATTTATCTCATTTGTTCGTAGATTAACTTTGAATAGAAAGAAAACTAATTTTCCTTGAACAGGTTAATGTTTAATCATTGGAGTGAAGATCTGCTAACTAGGTTAAACTTTTAACCAAGCAGTTTATTCCCACCCAAAAAAGTTATGCTTTCAATTAGTAATTCAGTATTTTACTCTTCACGGCATATTTTTTAGTTAGTAAAGCAATTTGACGTTCTACCAATTACTGTCTAGCAATTACATAAACTTTATAAAAAATGTACATCAGATGATTTGTTAGGAACAAAAGCACAACCTAAAAGAAGAAAAAAAGACTTTTATAGAAACGTGTATTTATGATTTTTATTCTGTTCTTAATCAAATTAAGGAAATAATTCGCACGATTAAAATATAATTGCTTTGAATTTGAAATTAAATATTCTTTTAATTTCGGATACATATAAGTGATAAAACGGCTGTATGTATCTATTGCAGCAGTTCAGATTATTGGTTAGATAAAAAATATAGTTATCAATTCAGAATGTGAGACAAATATTTAGATTACGCTTTACTCGTCGTCAAGGCGGACGCGGACTTCTGCATCTCTAGGGTCTACATAATAGAAGTGTTTAAGTACAACCTACATATCGTTCCTTTATAAAGCCGCAGAGTAGGTGGCGGAGACCACTGGCTTGAATTTTAACAACAGAAGTGAGGAAATTACATTGCTTCATCCATATGCTTATATCCTAAAAGCCAAAGGAAAGAAACCAGAGATCTGCCAAGAGCGAAACCTGGCAGTAAGACGTTTGGTATAAAGTCACTCACATCGAATTGTACATTCCAGGTAAAATGAAACTCTTCAGCGTGTCTTCTTATGAACTTGACTCCGATATCAAACAAACATGCCCCAGACAAAGGAAGTAGAAAGTTAATGCAGAATTTCTGTCAAGAGTAAACTACAAAGATTCTTTCAAAAAAGGACATACATAATGTAAGCAGTTTAGAAATTTCCAATCGGGTTGCTCGAGCTTATCCTACAAAAAATTGTTATTTATAGTAGTTAAACTACCCCCACATACCATCCCCGTAGTTTAGTCTAGACGAGGTACTCACTATCAAAGTCTCGACGACACGGTTAATATGGCCTGATTAATTAGTTTGAATAAGTACGTACATAATTGTTGATGTTTAATCAAATAGAGATTGTGTTAGTCTAATCCAAAACCTACCATTTAAATTTTCTTACAGTAGGTAGACAACCCCCAGATGCACTTCTTATACTTTGATCTTGACGATGTGGTTATTTGTACCTGTTTAATTGGATTGAATAAGTACATGAAAGGCGAACTACGGTGCAACACTGACAAAAAACTAGCCATCTCAACATTCAATTCTAGATAATATCGATCAAGGGACCATAAAATACAAAATTTCAATGGAACAGAGAGTTCGGCGTTATCCCTGAGCGTGGTAGCAAACAGCCCTTAACCGACTGTAAAGTATCCTTTCGTCGACCTTTAGACATGGATATTATTGTTCAGGGGGTCCCAAACTACAAAATATTAAAGGGACCGTAAGTTCGACATGATCCCTGAGCGTGGTTCGAAACAGTGCTAGAGGGTCCGTGGAACTTCTCGAGTATGCATGAAACTTTAGTACAGCACCCACGAAAAAGTATCCCTTTCTCGAAATTCAGACTTGGATATTATTGTTTGGGGGGTCCCACACTACGAAATATAAAAGGAACAGAGTTCGGCATGATCACTGATCGTAGTGCTAAACAGTCTTCGGCGCTCCGTAGAACTCCTCTCGCGTCCATGAACAGTGACATTTGTTCCCTCCTGTCTCGAAACCTGGCGTTTTTTGGACCCAGTGTTAAAGGACTTTATTTTATCAAGATATTATAAACTGCGTTATACTAAAGTTTCAGCCAATTTGACCGGGACCATATTTTTCTGAATATTATGAAGGATCTTAATTACTTTAAGGTATTTCAAGTGATTCACAAGGATTTCATATATTTTTCGCGATTTCAGAAATTTGAAAAGTTCTAGGAGAATTGAATCAATTGGATTCAATTTGAATAGATTGAACTGGATATAAAAGAATTGAATTGGAGTGGATTGGATTAGAATAAATTGGATCGTATTGTATTAAGCACTTAGATTGAACACTTATGCCCTTAGGTGCACTCTGCCTCGTGTGAACTGCAGTACTCAACCAAAAAGTGCCACTTAGGGCCATTGCGTCACAAATAATTGTTTTGCGGATACACCAGTACTCAGCTGCTTATTAGTGAAAGTGCACCAATTTATAGTTAGATAGTACATTGCAAAAACTTGGATGTGATTAAGAATTAATTATTCTGTTTTTCAATAAAGCATAAAAAAAAATTATTTCTTCAACTTTTAAATATTTTTTCCCTGGATGTATCAAGGATCACTATTAATTTCACATACTTATACTTTCGTACAAACTAAAAAGATACATCTGTTCATACTCACCCGCACTGAGAAAATCGAGAAAAACTGTTTGCCTAAAGAACTCTAATATCGAATAAAATTTTAAATAATGAGGATATGCTATTTATGTAATAATAAGGTGCTTTTTCATAATTTGCAATACAAAAACTGATTTATTATACAATTTCTATTGGAAAATGGACTTTCGTAAGGGACACTATGTATTCAGCGACTTTTCCTAAATCACTCATACGATCATCGCTGGTGTATAGCCGAATCTAGATGAGACTTATTTCCTGTGGAGTTGCGATTAGACTCCGAACAAATTCACAAGTCTAAAACATATTCAAGGTCCTCTTTCATTTGTAGGCTGCTGCTCAGTATGAAAATAAAATTTTTAATTGTAATAGAAGTGTGGCAGTATAGAACGGTATAACCAACAACATAGGAATTTATCTTAACAACGGAAAAGACCCTGTAAAATCGAAATCATCGTTAAAAGATGAGGCAAGGATCGAAAATTACAGCGACGCAGTAATAATTAATAATTGACTCGGTTCTATTTCACCTTCAAGCACATCCAACAACTGATTAAATTTAATTATGACTGATGGCAGCGTCACATATATCTCACCTCCAAATTCTGTTGAGACATTCTTAAATAACTCCAAATACAGAAGTAAATTAGAGAGAAGTAGCCGTTTAGAATCAGATATGAGCAGGTGCTGTAAATAGTTTGCATCTCAAAAAATCGGATGGCTTTCTCAAGCTTTATATCCACTTCAATCATGCCAAACGTTGAATTCCAGCGCGTGCATACAGCTGCTATTAAAGCCATAGGAGTTATATTCAATGCTTTGCAGGCCTGATCAAATCTGATCTTTAATTTTTCGGATTTTTTTTAACAATAGCCTCAACTTAAATATAGCTGGCTTTTGTGCAACCTCATCGTCATCATCGTCATTCTCATCATCTTCTTCATTTTCATCTTCATCTGCATTAAGGTCTTCATCAACAGCGTGCAGATCTTCGGCCTTTTTATCTTCTCCAAGGACTCGTAATAAAGAATGCACACCTAAATTAAAAATGTGAGCCATGCATCTGAAGTGTTGATCTTCAGGATCGAAATGTACTCCGTGCACACTGAACAACAAATCTGATAGCTCACTTATAAATGTTGAGTTCGCAGCAGTGTTGTCCACTGTGATGCCTTGCACCTTTGTGTAGAGTGCGTAGTCTTCCAAGCTTTTCATGACAAAGCTGGCAACATCTCAACCAGTATGTTTTCCGCAGGATGGAACAAAATCTAAAATAATTGAGTGCAGCTTCCATGCATCACAAATAAAATGAGCAGTTATGCCGTAAAATGATTTATTGTTTATTGCCGACCAACCATTCACCGTGTAGGAGACCTTCGATTTTGAGAGGTTAAAAATCTCTTTTGTCGCCAGATTCTTCTCAAGAAAATCGGTAAAGGATTTTTTCTCGCATTGCACTTCTTTTGCAGATGTTTGCTTCAGGATTCAAATATTCGAAGACGCTTTGAGTCAAGGCATCATTGAAGAAGTTGAGTGGTAAATATTTTACGGTAATCCAGTCAATTATCTTCTTGTCGAAAGCCTCTTGATCGAAATCATGTTTTGCTGGTGGCGCACTGGAAACCTGCAAAGATTTAGAAACATGTTATATTTATCTTTTAATTCTTAGCCTTAAAAATTCGAAACATTTGGAAATGCATGATCGGGGCACTATTTCTTAAATGAAAGGTTGCAGTACAAAAGTAGATAACAACTACAATTTTTGCTGAGAATTGACTTTTTCATTAGAAATTCTCCAGTAATCAAATACGACTACTACGGGTTGCGTGTTGTATTGGATTATTCTGCAAACAGTTGTATTTTCAAACAAGAATAATTTTTTACCGAAAGAGATGAATATTTAACAAAATACATAAATTTTTAGCTAACTAACTGAATATTTAACTGAAAAACTATTATTTTTAATCGAAAATGAAATGGTTAAATTTTCAGTTTGAAAAAGTAATTTTTAACCAAAAAGCTTGATGTCCTATCAGAAAAATCAAACAAATTATTAGGAGGTTTAGCTTTTTGGTTGAACCAAAAAATGAATTTTTAACAAAGCATGAAATTTTATACTAAAAAAGATACATTTACAATAAAAAAAGAAATAGTTAAATTTGAAATTCATAAAATTCATTCCTAACAAAAAAAATCCCAATAAAATAGTTAAATTTTGAAGGAAAATAGTTCAGTTTTTCAACTAAAAAAGGGAATTTTCACCTGAAACAAAGAATCTTCAGTTAAATATTTATTTTTGACAAAATTGTTAAATCCACAATAAAAAAGTATACGTTTTAACAAAATAAATCACTTTTTAGCCCTGAAGATTCACCTCTATTGAAAAAGACTAATTTTTAACAAAATACATTAACTTTTAACCAAATAGTTGAAATTAGAAATAAAAATGATAAATTTTCAACGAGAAATAGAACAATTTTATTTAATTTATTTATTTTGTAATTCCTTCAAAAAACAATAAATTTTTAACAAAATAGTTTAATTTCCAATCATTTAGTTGAATTTTTATACAAAAATAATAGGCCTGAAGTTCGAGACGTCTGACATAGACGGTTTCACACTGACTTTTTATTTTTTTATTTTTTTCCAAACTTGTTTTGCATAGAAATGTGGGGGAAGGTTAAAAAAATACAGTCTCACTTTTGGACTTTCTAATTTTTTCTTTAAAAATAAATGAGAGAAAAATAAAATTTTTTCCTGCAAACGTTAATTTTCTATTTAAAAAAATATATTTTACTCCTTTTTTAAATACAAATATCGGCACACCGCATTCACGAGGTGTGAAGACAAAGTTAAAAATTAATGTTCTATTATCAAAAAAGTGTCCAATTCGACAAAACGGGCCTCACCAATCGTGTTAATGCCCTTATTCGGTCCATTTTGACATTGCATTAATCAAATGTGACATTTTTTAATTTCATGTTTTTCAAGATATTTTCGAGATGAAAGATAATGAAAAGGAAAATCAAAAATCGTATGTCGGGACGTGGGTCAAATCACACCAAACATTGCCCTAAAATCATGTCAATGCACATATACGGTCCATTTTTGAATAGAAGCAATCAAATGTGACATTTTTAAATAACAAATTTTCAAAGCTACTGTCTAAGCAAATGAAAAGAAAAAAGAAAATCAAAAATCGTATGTCCGGATGAGGGTCAAATCTGATCAAACGTTGCCCTGAAATCATGTCAATGCACATATACAGTCCATTTTTCAATAGAAATAATCAAATGTGACATTTTTAAATATGAGATTTTCAAAGCTGCTGTCTAGAGGAAAAAAAAGAAACAAAAAATTTAAAATCCTGTGTCCGGAAATGGCTCAAATCTGACCAAACGTAAAGCAATTAGACGGTTTCACACTAAATAATTTTTTTTTTAAATACTTTAACATTTAGAGGTTATGCTTCACATGATTTATTTTCTTGCTACTGAACTGATTAGTGAATAAGTTCGAAATCACTATTTAATCAGTGAAATGTCTAACTACTATTTCAATTAGTGTAATTTTCACTGATTGATATTTAGAGAGTACATATTTTCCAGTGCATTATTTCACTTTGATACCTATTTTGCTACATTGGAAAATATAATTATGCTGAAACGTAAAATATAATATATTTCAAACTTTTATATTCATAGTTTTCATGGGCGGGACAGTTTGCGTTCAATTTAGGGTAGCCCAAAAGGTAAGGGTTCTTGACCGTTGGCTCGAGTAGGCCCACTTCGATCATGACAATCCGTCCTTACGATTTTTTTTACTACCCGCTTCCTTATCTCAAAGTAAGATTGCTAGTGAGTAACTGGCCAATATCAGCTTAGGGGCCGTACTCAAATTACGTAACGGACAGTAGACAGTACTCAAATTACGTAACGGACAGTCTTTCTGCGAAAGAAATTGAATTTTTAATCCAAAAAGATGAATTTTTAACCAAAAAGGATTACTTTTAACAAAGTTGTGGAATTCTCTACCAAACTGTTTATATTTTTTTCGAAACAGATAACATTTTTCTCAAAACAGATAAATTTTATTTTACTTAAAATTAATAATATTGGTCAAGTGGAATATTAATTATCATTGGTTAATTAACTTTTGATTATTTAAACAAATCATTATTATCATTTCATTATTTTTCATTGTTTAAATAATTTATTTTAGTTCGTTTTCTTTTTCTTAAAAATGATTAATATTGGTCTAGTGTAATATTTATCAACATTACTTCATTCACTTTCAATTATTTAGGTAAATGGAATTTGTTTAACTGATTTTGATTCGATTTTTATTGGCCTAACAATTATTAATATTGGTCTAGTGGAATGTCTATTATCACTAGTTAATTCATTTTTAAGTATTTAAACAAATGGAATTTGTTCAAATATATATTTCTTTTTAATTTGTTTTTCCCTTACAATTATTACTATTAGTCTAGTGGAATATTTATTAACATCAATTCATTATTTTTAAATGTTCAAACAAATGGAATTTGTTTCAATAATTTTTCTTTAATTATTTTTTCCCCTTAAAAAAGATAACCATTGGTGTAGTGGAAAGTGGATTAACTTTTGTTAATTCATTTTCAATTATTTAAACAAATGGAATTTATTTAAATAAAAATGATAGCTGCGACTAGCCTATTTTTATCACTTGTCTAGTCGTCCCGAAAATGATGCATTTTATCTAATTTATCCTTTTAACTAAACTGTTAGTCATATCGAAAATCGGGACAATTAGACTATTTTCTCCATTTAGCCAATACTTCTGGAAAAATTCTTATAGTGCAATTATAGTTGATAAAATTTAGTTATTTTCAGTCCTCGAGCCTCGCACTATTTTTCAGCCCTATCACCATTAAGCTTTTATTTCTATATGATAGAAAACACTAATTCCTGTTAATCAATGTATACAGTACTAATCATGAAATAATCTTCGTTCCTGTAACTTATATAATTACTTTGACTAGTCAAAGGGGTACCTCCCCGCTCCATGAAATTTTGTAAAAAGGGACATGGTATGGCCTTACATTAATTCTGTGACTAGTCACAGGGGTGCCTTACTGCCCCCCACGGGGCTTTGGAAAAGGGACAGGGGTGTGATGTTACAATATTTCTGTGACCAGTTACAGGGATGTCTACCCCCCGCCCCCTCCCTGGCGATGGAAAAGGGGCAGGGGGGCGATCTTACATTCTTTCTGTGTCAAGTGGAATATTAATTATCATTGGTTAATTAACTTTTGATTATTTAAACAAATCATTATTATCATTTCATTATTTTTCATTGTTTAAATAAATGCAATTTGTTTAAATAATTTTTTTAATTCGTTTTCTTTTTCTTAAAAAGGATTGCTATTGGTCTAGTGTAATATTTATCAACGTTAGTTCATTCACTTTCAATTATTTAATCAAATGGAATTTGTTTAACTGATTTCGATTCGATTTTTATTGGAGTAACAATTATTAATATTGGTCTAGTGGAATATCCATTATCACTGGTTAATTCATTTTGAATTATTTAAACAAATTGAATTTGTTCAAATATATATTTCTTTGTAATTTATTTTTTCCCCTTACAATTATTACCATTAGTCTAGTGGAATATTTAATGACATCAGTTCATTATTTTTAATTGCTTAAACAAATGATATTTGTTCAAATAATTTTTCTTTAATTATTTTTTTTCCTTACAAAAGATAACCATTGGTGTAGTGGAAAATTTATTAACATTATTTAATTCATTTTTAATTATTTAAACAAATGGAATTTTTTGAAATAAATGCGTTTCGATTTTTATTTAAATAAAGATTATTACTGTTGGTCTAGTGAAATATTGATCAGTAATAATGAATTGCGGATTAATAATTAATTTAAGAAGAAGTAATTTATGACTAATATTTAAGTAATAATTTTTATTAAAAAATAATTAGTTTCAAATAAAATTATTATTGATAAATATTCCACTAAAGAAATATTAATAATAAACAAAAATTATTTCCACTAATTCCATTTGTTTAAATAATTGGAAATTATGAACTTAAGGTCATTCATATTCCACTAGACCAATAGTAATAATTTAAAAGGGAACAATTATTTTCGAAAAAAATTATTTAAAGAGATTTCCTTTGTTTGAACATTATCAATTTATAAATAAATGTTAGTAAATATTCTACCAGACTAAAAGTAATAATTTTTAGGGGGGGGGGGGGGGGAACGAATTTTCGGAAAAAAATTTATTAAAACCAATCTATTTGTTTTTAATAACCTAAAATTAATTAACCAATGATAATAAATATTCCACTAGACCAATATTAATAATCTTCAGTAAAAAAGACGAGAATACAGTGGTTAAAAGGTCGATTTCATGGATCATTGCCCTCTAGCATGAAAAAAAAATTCCCATGCATTTTTGGACCATCCTAATGTGTATGCTTGAATAACAAAAATGTATAATTTTTTTCCTAATCGCTTCTCACAGATCTCTTAAGATTTGGTTACATTTTTATTTTAAAAGAAATTTTAAAATCGGTTGAAATATTAGCCGGAATATTATTTTTAACATTTTTGCATCTAATATCCACATTGCGGTGCTTCCTTATGGGTAGCCCCCCAATGAGTGCTAACTGACCTCTGTACAATTGTAGGTTCCTGCAAAAAAAGTCTACATAAATGAAAAATAATATCCTTTACTCACAATTTTTAATCTCAGGTTTTTCTACCTGAAGTTCAGTCGTAAAGATATCTTGTTTTGACATATCATAAAATACCACAATTTTCACAGCAGTGGTAAAGAACCCTTATTTGGGCATATCGTAAAATGCCAGATGTTTTATAGCAGTTTTTCAGAACCCTTCTTTTGGCATATAGATATTTTGGCATCATAAAATACAAGATTTTTCACAGAACAGAAAATTTTTTTAGTTTATCTTAGGGCTTTCTGAGAGTCGGAAGTTCTATTCATACTCTCAACGAGTGACGATAAAAAGTGAATTTTTTTAAAAAACTTTAGTGGAGATCTTACACTCCACGAATATTATATATTTACGAAAATTTATACAGTGAATTCGCAGTTACATCATAGTGCGTTCTGGGAAATTTTATAAAAAAGTTTAGTGAAGAGTTTATACTTCACGAACTTATTATTATTTTATTATTCTTATTATTATTTACTTTTAATTTATTTTATTAAGTTAAAAAGTCACAGTTTTTCGGTAAGATTTGCAAGATCTTTTGCAAGAAACAGTAGCACAATGGCTTTTGAAAAAGAGGGACGTGTGCTGCAGTGTTCTTTAGGGAAGTACATAGTGAACAACATTACGTGTATTGAAGTCATCAACATCTACAGCTTGGATACGGAGAAGGTTCTCTCACATTGAAGGTAAGAGGTTTACTCGTAAAAGTTATTTAATTCCTTCAAGTATGATATTGTCGTAATGTAACGCAACGCTGTACTGTACTGCAACTAT
>NC_046658.1:154780332-154784662 GCF_010883055.1 Belonocnema kinseyi
ATCCATATTATGTACACCTGGAAAACATAACCTGAAAATCGACGTATGCAAGAAATTAAGAATCACGCAATAGATCCAAATCGCCAATTTCTTCAATTTCTTTCAAATGGGGAGCAAGATATAAATGGAAGACCACCGAATTCTTCCGAAGCCTTCAGATCGGCAATCATCGTACAGCAGAACTCCGAGGTCGAATCGTGCATTTTCGGCTTACATACGAACTCACAGTGGTAATCATGCACTTTCTGTTTTGCGGCTCCCAAACGGTAGGTATGGTGGGGGTAAATTGCATCCACGATCTGGCACCTGGCGGGGGACGATTCCCCTCGTGCGGCATCGTTGCGGCGTTTCAGGTCTGTGAGCTCTGGTCAGTTGTCTCCGAGCACTTGGAGAGTCAGGACAGGCATTTTCACGCGACGTGTTTCTGTGAGTGGTGCAAGCCGAAAATGCAGCGTTCGTTAGAGCAGAGGTACGCGATTAAATTCTGTGTGAACCTCGGTAATTCTGCGACAGAGATGTTTGATATGATCAAATAGGCTTACCCAGATGTTACTTTAGCAAGAAGTGGTGTGTTTCGGTGGCACCAGATCTTTTTGGAGGGCCGGAAAGAGGTCGCCGATAAAGACCGTGCTGGAAGACTTTCGACTTCGATAAACACCGACAATGTGACTCGTGTGCGCAAAGTTTTGAACTCAGACCGTCGACTGAGTATTCGTTTAATTGCCCAGATCTTAAATTTATCAAAATCTGTGGTTCATGACATTGGAAGCATTTGAACATGCGCAAGGTGTGCGCAAGGATGGTCCCAAAAGTGCTCACTGACGATTAGAAATTGCGGCGAGTGGAAGTGTGCCAAGAAAATTTGAACATGTGTGAAAGTGACCCCCAATTTTTGAATGACGTAATCACAGGTGACGAGTCGTGGATCTTTGAGTATGATCCCGAGACAAAGAGGCAATCTTCCGAGTGGCACACGCTTGCGTCTCCTCGCCCAAAAAAGGGAGGAATGAGCAAATCTAAAGTGAAAACGATGCTCATTGTCTTTCTTGACATCAAAGTCATCGTCCACCATGAATTTGTTCGTCCTGGACAAACCGTCAACGCCAAATCTTACGTGCAAGTGCATCCCAACCCTTCCGCAGTCGCCCTACAGCCCAGATGTGCCCCCCTCCTAGACTTTTTTTTTGTTTCCTCGCCCGAAAAAGCAGATGAAAGGCAAGCATTTTGAGACGACAGAGGGGATCCAAGCAGCATGCACCGCGGCTCTCAAGGCTATTCCGGAGAATGGCTTCCGTGACGCCTTCAATGCTTGGAAATCGCGCTGGCAGCGCTGCATCGACGCAGAAGGAGCCTATTTTGAAAGTTTTTAAATAATTGTAACGAATGGCTCAATAAATTTTTTTAAATTGTCTCAGTCCTATTACTTTCCGGACAAACCCTGTATATATATATTTTTATATTTATTTGGGTGGTTTAAAAAACGCTTTTTCTTGTTGAAGACAGGGTCACCCCCGCCCCCGGAAAAAAGTTTTAATCTCCTGAGAAAAAAAATCCACACTTCAGGGTCTTATCGAAACATGCCAATTTTTTAAGGATTGAAGAGGTTTGTCCACGAAATAAAACCATATTAACAAGTTGTATTTATTTATTATTTATTTTCTTCAAATTGAGTATGGATGCTTAACGAATAAACATTGTTTATTCAAAAAAATGCTCTTTTTTACAGCATTGACTACTAGAAATCATTGAACATTATGTTTATTTCAGGAAATTTGATTGTCAAAATATTTTTTAAAAGTACGTGTTTAAACAACGCCGCTCAAGGCAGATAAGAATAAAATATAATAATAAACAAGAAACGAATGTTATAGTTATCCACTTAAAACCGTGGAGAGCAAGCCGGACAGCAGTACGTATTTGCTACATGTTGTCCTGCTGGTAAATGCATCGGTATGCATGATGCACACCGATGAGGCGTACCCATCATCGATGTCCACCCTGGTGAAAATGCTGCATAGGGCGTAAAGGGTGTATAACGTGCGGGCGGGGTGACATGATGATGGCTTGGCTGGAAATGCTGCAGGTGGCAAGATCCCTGCTATGGAATTTTCAGTCCGTGTTTCAAATTCCTTTCATGCGCTTGTGGCCAGTTCGATTGTTGGCCCACGTGTGGCCAGTTTTGCTGCTGGCTTGGCTGTGGCCACGTTGGTGACGCTAAAGACTCCTCACGTCGGCGAGAGCTATTGGACGCCTGTTTCTGGGCCAAATTCCTGTAATTGAAAGACAAAATTTAATAAATTAATATACATATTTTACGAAAGAATAAAGTTAAGTAAGCGTAAATATACTTACTTTTGCTGTAGGCGTCTCATTTGCCTCCTTTTTCCATTCTTGTTCAGGTGCGATCTTGGTTTCGATGATGGTTTGTTCTCAGGAGTTGTTCCTTCTCCGTATTTTTTTATTTCTTCAGTCACTTCTTGAGAAAAAAACCGCAGCTTGCGGCGTCTTCGGGCCACCGAACAGCCAAGAGAATAAGGCAGCTGACGAGGGAAAACAAAGTGAGAAATTGTTGAAAATTAACCTTAATTTAATGTTTCGGCTGCGGGGTCATCGAATTGAGCCTCAAGAAGTATAATACCTACCCATCTTTGAACAGAAATAAGTTAAGAAATGCGATTGTTTGAAAAATAATTCACATTACGTATATCAGTTCATAAGGTTTGAAATTTGGCCAAATTTTATCTTACGGAATTTCCCCAGTTAAACAAATATTGCATCAATAAAGTGCAGTAGATGTGAGTCAAATATACTGAAACTTTTCAACTCAAGCAACATACACCTTTAAATTGCTGTCATTCCCGGATTCCGGATATTAAATTTATAAATGACCCAGTGCTAAAGTGAAGAAATGTTAAAGTCCGTATTTAGCCCTCATAAGATATATATTATATAGGACTGTCGCTGAATAGGATCGACGGCAGCATTTTGGTTGATTGAGGGGAAGCTGTGTACTTGGGAAACCATTCGTGGCTACCGATGCCGGGATTGACTTTCGCCCTAGGAAATAATACCCTTGTGATTGTATCCAGCACGACCCCCTCAATCAGAAACACAGGTTTTTACGAATGTGTCTATATGTCTGCATGTCTGTATGTCTGCATGTATGTCTGTCTCTCTATCTGTCTGTGAACACGATAACTTTTGAAAAAAGTAATCTATTAGATTGCCCTTTGGTACACTTGTTTAGTGTCTTAAACTAAAAGTCAAGTTCGTTAGCCAGCCATTTTGGATGAAATTTCAAAAAGTGGGCACATTTTGAATATTTTTGAGACCACTTTTTTTAAAATTCAAAAATTCTCTGTATGGTTATTCATAGTATTAAAAAAATTTAAAAATTTAGCCTAACGACTTTTTTCAAAAAATAAAACATTACTAGAGTTATAGCGTTTTCAAAATAAAAAAAACTAAAATGAACAATTTAGGCCAAACAACGCATGATACGAAAAAAAGTCTAGAAAAGAAAAATATTGCCTTTTGTAATCCCTACAGGATTATGATAACAACTTTTTCAATTTGGTGAAAAAGTTGAAAATTTCAAATTTGGTCGTACAAATTATTTTGAAACCACATTTTTTCAAGATGTAAAAATTCTATGCACTTCATAGTACTTAGAAACTTAAACAATTTATCATTCTGACTTTTTTCTATAAAAAGAAAATTTTCCTACAAGGATGCATTGGAAGCAATGCACTTTTGAATAGTCGCTAGCACGCGCGAAGTCTGCCGCACCGTATTCGCTCAGACTGGGACTCGACTGCGTCCGCGATCAGTAAATTTCAACCATCCACTTGCCAAATCGTATATTTTTATGTTGGTAATTCAATATATTAAAAATTCATTACTATCAAAAAATTCATTGATTCGAAAGTATTTGAATACCCACTCCCAAATTTTTATCAGATCAAGAAAAACGTTTAGTCCAATCTCAAAAATAAAAAAAATAAAACAATAAAAAACAGGTTAAAATTTAAAACATCTCATAATTTCAAAATATTTCAATAATATTATTAAGTAAATAATTAGAGTGGATTTTAATATACTTTATTTGAAAGTTGAGAAAAAGGTACACATTTTACTTTCGTATGAATTTTCAGACCTTTGTTTAATATTACAGTGTAAGAAATTGAAAAAGGGTACTCTTTTCTGAACATGGAATTTAAAAAAAAATTGTCTCCAAAACTTTGCGTGTGATATTGAAATAAAAAAATACGTCTATATTATACGTTAAACAAATTTGTTGTGGGAAATATTGTGTGGAATTCCCCATACA
>NC_046658.1:154784762-154810206 GCF_010883055.1 Belonocnema kinseyi
GAACTCCGAGGTCGAATCGTGCATTTTCGGCTTACATACGAACTCACAGTGGTAATCATGCACTTTCTGTTTTGCGGCTCCCAAACGGTAGGTTTGGTGGGGGTAAATTTCATCCACGATCTGGCACCTGGCGGGGGACGATTCCCCTCGTGCGACATCGTTGCGGCGTTTCAGGTCTGTGAGCTCTGCAACTGACCAGCCGCTCGTTCGTTAGCTAGGAACGCCCTCTACCAAATACAGTCGGTGCGCGCACGCTCCGAAGTACAGTCGCGGCCGAAGAAAATCAGTCCTATTACTTTTCGGACAAACACTGTATATATGACATAAAGGCTTCAGCCTATGGTGGCGTAGTTTGGAGGGTGGGAGGGGGGAAGCAGAATGTTCGTGCTGTAAATGTTCAAAAGTTTTGGCTTTTTACTACACACATGCAGACTGAGCGTGCCGGGAAAAATTTTTCATGAAGATTGACTCAAAATATTCATTTTTCATTCAACTCTCTTATGCAATTTATTGAGTAAATTTAAACATTACGTAAATCATCCGATGTATTAAAATGTTACCTTGTATAATGTACGTTATGTAATATAAATAACAGTGCTACACGACAGTAGTTAATTTTTTAGGCTATAAAAGCGGCACTGACCTTATTTTTTTATTATTTATCATATAATCCCTATAATATTCTAATAAAAGAAATAGACAATAATAAAAATTTCATTAAATAATAAAATATATTATTACCTGATCTTACAAGTAATAAGATATAAATAATATTCGACCCGCAAATCTGCCTTTACACAATTTCTTTTTCGAAGCATCGTAAATGATTTCTGTTTATTCAATTCGCTTAATAATGTAGCTTTTTTAATTTTAATACTGTATATATAGGAGAAAAGAAACTTCTGTTCAGAAACTGGCGAAATACCTGCACACTGGCGGCCAAGAAATAATGCTAATTGTAGGGATCCAAACTTCATTTTTGTTTAAACTTCGGAAAAAATAAGAATTTGATTTTTTAATTGAATATCCTTAAGAAAATAGAGAATTATGTAGGTAACCAGTTGCTAAAACGTATTTCCTTAAAGGTGGAGCTCGAAACGGGGTTCGAGATGTGACCAGCCTCCTGTCACCGAGAGCTTATATGACTTTTGTCATGTTGAGTCATTACAAACTCTTTAAAGAAATATCAAGAAAACGGTTTATTTATGTAATTATTGTGAGAATGATAGCTTGGATTTGTTTGACTGTGTTTTTCTATTTTTGTCGAATCATTTCAATAAATTATCGCTCCAGTATGAAAATCAGGTTATGAAAGTGAACAAAGAGAACACCCGAAGACAAAGAATAAAAGAATTTAAAGCTTTTTCATAATTATAAAAGATCTGAGGAGAAATGGTTTTTATTTTATTGACAAATGTTTTATGTAAACTAAATTTTGTCAGCGGATGGAAAAAGTTTCTACAATTATTGGGGATTTTTAAACTAATGTTTTTTAATCCACGTCCGAACATACGATTTTTGCTCTTCTTTTTTCTTTACATTTCTTTAGGAAATAGCTTTGAAAATGTGCTATTAAAAAATGTCCAATTTGATTATTTCTATTATAAAATGGACCGTATATGTACATTGACATGAGTTCAGGGCAACGATTGGTCGGAATGTACTCACGTCCGGACATACGATTTTTAATTTTATTCTTTATTATTTTTCCTCTCTAAAATCTCTTAAATATTATGATATTAAAAGATATCACATTTGATTAATTTTACATACATTTTATAAAGGCAAAATTGAAAAAACCCTGAGTGAGGCTGTGTGTTTTTAACCTTCCCCTCCATTACTGTTTAAAAAAAGTTTAAAAAAATGAAATATTAAAAAAATATATTATTTAGTGTGAAACCCTCTAATTGCTTTACGTTTCTACGTTTGGTCAGATTTGAACCACTTCCGGACATAGGATTTTGAATTTTTTTGCTTCTTTTTTTTCCTCTAGACAGTGGCTTTGAAAGTCTCATATTTAAAAATGTCACATTTGATTATTTCTATTGAAAAATGGACCGCATATGTGCATTAACATGATTTCAGGGCAAAGTTTGATCAGATATGAACCACATCCGGACATACGATTTTTGCTTTTCTTTTTTCTTTTCATTTCTTTAGACAGTAGCTTTGAAAATCTGCTATTTAAAAATGTCACATTTCTTTACTTCTATTCTAAAATGGATCGTATATGTGCATTGACATGATTTCAGGGCAATGTTTGGTGTGATTTGAACCACGTCCGGGCATAAGATTTTTGATTTTCTTTTTTATTTTCTTTCCTCTCGAAAATATCTTTGAAAATATGATATTAAAAAATGTCACATTTGATTAATTCGATGTCAAAATGGACCGTATAAGGGCATTGACACGATTGGTGAGGCCCGTTTTGTCGAATTGGACACTTTTTTGATAATAGAACATTAATTTTTAACTTTTTCTTCACACCTCTAGATTGCGGTGTGTCGATATTAGTATTTGAAAAAGGAGTAAAATATATATTTTTTAATAGAAAATTAAAGTTTGCAGGAAAAAATTTGATTTTTCTCTCATTTCTTTTCAAAGAGAAAATTGAAAAAACCGAAAGTGAGATTGTGTTTTTTTTACCTTCCCCTACATTTCTATGCAAAAAGAAGTTTAAAAAAAAAATTAGTATGAAGCCGTCTATGTCAGACGTCTCGAACTTCAGGCCTATACAAAAATAATACAACCAAAAATAGAATAGTTGAATTTTCGGTTTAAAAAATAATTTTTTTTTTTCAAATAAAAAAAATTAAGAAAATAGTTGAATTTTCCGTTAAAAGAGATCTTTTCAAAAACAAAATGAATTTTTAAATTGAGAGAATAATTTTCTACCAAAAATTACGAATTGTCAACCTACTATTTCCGCATTTCAGTCAAATCCATACATTTACAATCAAGAATCAACTAGTTAATTCTTTAGCATAAAATTAATTTTTAACTGATAACATTTTTCAGCAAAATAGTTAAATTTTTCACAAACATAGTTCAATAAATAGTTGAATTACTTTTTAAGAAAGTAGCATAAAATTGAATTTAAAAAGACGAATTTCCATTGAAAATTTAATAGTTGATATTCTAACCAAAAAATGTAATATTAAATAAAAAAACGAAATTAATTTGCAATCCGAAAAATAAATTTCCACCCAAAAATGAAATAGTTCACTTTTTCTGTTTAAAAAAATAATTTTGAACCAAAGCAAGGATGTTTGAACGGGATCAATTTTTTAAAATGTAGAATTGTAGAGAATGAAGAAATAAAACATTGACTTAGTAAAAAATTTTTGTCAATCGTTTATTTTGAATAATGAAAGCCAAATATCGAATTAGAGTTTCTCTGATTTGATTAAGTTTTAAAACTTAAATCGTTTCAGCTCGGCTAAATATTATCAAAATGGGATCATATTTATAGAACTTTTTTAAAATACTATGGCGATGCCAAAGGATTCATGGAAAAGTTAAAAATCGCTTATTGTTTAATAATATTTAATTAATTGGGGTAACTTTGAGTTTCAAACAACTTTTGTCTCAGACAATTTCTAATAAACCAATATAATATTTTCCAGAAAACTTCAGTAAATATTTTTGAATTAATCACTCACTAAATGTTGTTTGAAACTCGAAGTTACCTAGATACTTTTTACCGGTGAAACCAAGAAAACACAATTATCGACTTACCTCTTTTGCAATGAAATATTATTAAACAATAAGAGATTTTTAACTTTTTCATGAATTCTTAGGAATCATAATATAATTAATATGTATTAGTTTATATTCAAACCGGGAAATAGTTTTCATTAAAAGCCGTTGAGGTAAACTAAAATGGATGAATTTTCAACAAATCATGTAATTTTTCATATAAAAAAGATCAATTTTAAACCAAAAATAAAAAAAAAAATAAAAGACCAATTTTAAACTAAAAAGAAGAAACTGCAAATGATAAAATTTTAATCAATATTTGTTGAATTAACTGAAAAAGAAAACTATTTTGGTACAAGTCCGTTGGTTCTGAAATCTTAAAGCATGGTTTTTTAGTTAACGCTATGAAAGAATAGAAAACTTTCAAAAACATGTGTGTAGTTTAAAAAGTCCTTTGATTCTATTTTTCGAATGATCTATAAAATTTGATTACCAATTTGTATTAAAAAGCTATTTTTCGTCGCACGCGCTTGTGAGTGGTAAACTCCCTTATCCTCTGTGAATAGAGAAGTTAAAGTGGAATCATATTTTTCGAAAATTTTTATAAATCCTAGACTAGAGAACATCTCTTCCTCTAAAAGTTTTGGTTTACTCGAAATTCCCTCGATTAATGGAGCGACTGAAAATTGTCTAGCACTATTTGGAAAGTGCTTGCCAAAAAAATGAATAAATTTTTTCTGTAATAAAAGAGATAACTCTAAATATTATTTAAATTGGAAATAATCTAAAATATAATTATGCCAGTTTTTATTTGAAAGTATTAGGATCTTTGTTTTTCGAAGCGAGTTGAAGTGAAAATATTCAGTAATTTCTGTTTCTGACAAATTCGGTTTTTTGCATTTTGTTCAGAGAAGCCCAAGGAGACACTGGAAGGCTTTTTAAAAGAAAAAAGGATGCACCATAAAAATTCCTACAAAGTGATTTGTTTTTTCGAATTTAATTTTCGAAAAACAGTTGTGCAGGCAACAGAGGGGAGCTCGAACGGCCTGAGGCGGCTAAGTAAATTTTATTCAAGGTTATTGAATCCGCCTCTATTTAAAAAAAAGTTTCACAAAACTTTCTCGAAAGAGAAAGTATGGAATTTGCATTTTATGATAAACCACACAGTTTTACCCGTATTTTTAAATACAAACATAAAGATTTGCATTTAAAAACTACTTCTCAAAAACTTTTAAACTAAGTTGAAAAACTCCCAAAGAAATTGATCTTTATAGATTGAAGGTAGAAAGATTTTCTGTATTTTTGGGAAATACTAACAACTGAAGATTGATTTTTGACATTCCTTCCGTCATTTTTATTTCCTTATCTTGACCGTTTCCTTTACATAATTGACACACTGCAAATTTCTTCGTCGCATCATTGTCCTTGTGCGCAAATTGAAATATATGTTTTAGATTCTTTGTTTTCACCGTAACTTTACTTATATTCACTGTTTTCACATGGTTTGTAGGATCACGATTTTTCAGCGGTGAATTAATAGATGTAGATTTTGGTGATGGGGCCATGTTTATCGAAAGCAAACGAACTTGTTCAACCGAAATCTTTGACCGAAGATGAAATACTGACAAGTATTTGACAACGTTTAGCATTTACCTCTCAGAAAGTTAGAACAGAAGTTCACTTTTGGAATGCAATAACTGATCTCGAAAATGTGAGAAAGTTCGCACACACATTCTTAGAATTTAACCTTTCTTCAGATTCTGCCCTTATACTTACAGAGAGGAGTTGGCTATTGTACATTAATTCTGAAGTACCTGAATCCTAGTTGCACGATATAAAATTTGACTTGGGAAGTTCATAGTACTGACCGCGAGATACGAAGTCCTAAGCTAAAGGGTCTTTGCTTGGCAAGGTGCATAAATATGCCATAAAATCTATATTACTTTAAATCTATTTTCCTTAAAACCATAGGAGATCATGAATATCTAAAATCACTATTTTTCCGAGTCACAGCTTGTCTTATTTTTTATCTTGCTACAATACTATTTTTCATTATTCTCATTTCTCAAAATTCTTATTAACGGATTAGTCTACTGACTTATTCTATTTGAAACTCTGTAATCCATTTCAAAAATTTTTTTCTTAACATATCATACAATGAAAAATTACTTCTCAAAGGGGTGCGACTTTTTGTTCCAACCTGCAGACAAGTCAGAGGACTTTCTGCAAAATAAAAAATTTTGCAAAAAAAAATTTATTAAAATAAGAATGATTTAAAATGGTATGCAGGTTATCTGTCTTTCTCGCTCTTCAAGAAGTGTTAATGTAAATCAATAACAGTGAGCGAGACACAAGCATGTGGAAAGTAAGTGACGGTTTTCCGTATACTCGTGTCTCGCTTACTCCAATTCCTTTACATGCACGCTCCTTAAGGAGCGAGAAAGATAGATAGCCTACGTTCCAGCGGCCTTACTCCCTCTTCTTTGTCGCACGAGAAAAGCTCTATCTGGTCTTTTCGTATCGAAATCCCGATACCATACCGATACGAGACAGCCCTTTCGATGTTTTTCCGATACGAGACAAAAACGAGCGAGACAAATCCGATACTGAAAGGTGATTATCGTATCGGTATCGTCTCAGTATCGAAAAATATCGCTCGGCGGCATCACTAACTCAAATATCAGACCGCCCGCGCCGCTCGAGAAGCAGAAGTTTTTGACGTTGCCAATTTATTTTATTATATTATTTAATGGTATATCTATTTATTTAAATTATGTTATCTATAATATTTACATAAATGACAATGAAACTTGACAGAGCCGTCCGAAATATAAAAAAGTGACTTTCTAAAATAGCTTTCAATACCGGCTTTTTCACAATGATAAACACTACACTCTCTGCGTAAACGTACCAATATTGGCAACGTCGCAAACTTCTGCTTTTCTAGTGCCGGTCCAATAGGCGAAGGCTACGTAGCCAGCTCGCGCCGCAGCAGCGCGACAGATCGCACGCGATTTGTTGGCGCTCTGTGTGTGTGCACGGACAGCTCGTGCGTGAGCCGTTTCCAACATACTGCACACGTATTTTCTTGTGCTCTCAAGACCGTTCTGATATTGGTATTACAAATTTTATGATGCAAATCATTACAATTATTAGTTAGTGGATTCTGTCATCATTGGTCGATCGAGATTAGTAACTCTGAATTTTGTCATGTTACAACCTGCCAATAAATATAATAATAATACTAAATAACGTATGTAATGTAAATAATATAAAATTGAGGTCAATTCGACCTATAAATTAGGTTACTATATTTAAAACCACTTTTACGAAAACCACCCTAGTTTTTTTAAGCGAAATACAGAAATCTTTTTGCAACTAAATTCAAATATTTATAATTGAAAATCAATTCTAATGTAAACTCTAGTAGAGATCATAGTGTTAATCATAGATCATAGCTTTAAACGTTATTTGCATACGAGATTTTATTTTTAAATACAGTTCCTGACAGACACAGTGGCGCGAAATAAAAAATCGTATGTTTATGAATGCAGATCATGGTTTTTAATATTATTTGTTTTAAAGTTTGTAGTATCAAATAAAATTCTAATATCTTTATCGATGATTCGTTTTTACAGAACCTGTCTATTCCTGTCCACATTATTGTCTTTTTCATAATTTATAATTCATATCATTTAATCATAAATTAATTTTCAATTTAAAGAAAAATAATTTTCATAAAACAGTTCAATTATTAACCAATTAAGTAAAAATCTGATAAATGAGTTCAACTTTCAACCAAGCACTTCATTTCTCACTCAACTCACAAAGTTAATTGTTTTATAAAAAAACGAATGTTCCACAAAATAGTTTAATTTTCAACCAATTAAATAAAGATTTAATAAGTCAGTTCTACTTTCTAACAATTAGTTTCATCTTTAACCAGAAAATGTGAAGTTTTAATCTAAATGTTAATGGTTGAATTTTTAACTAAAACCGAACATTTTCAACAAAATTTGCTACACCCTGCCAGTGTGATGTGTTTTTGGAACGTTTTGTTAGAATTCCTGAACGTGATACCAAGACTCATATTTGTTTGTTTAGGAAGTTTGGAAATTTTCTAAAAACAAGTTTAATTTTTCTGAAGAATATTTGTGCGCCGTAAATCGCCAAAAATTGATCATTTTGTGGATTTATTGGCAATGTTCACGAATGATCAGAGTGAGTCCCATAACGTCTTTTTATTTCCATTTATGAGGCAGTGAAATGTTCATTCTAAAAAATAAAATAATAAAAAAATTACTCATTGAAGCATAGAGGTATCTGTTGCATGTTATAGGTATACAATGAATATTACAATCACATTTATTAGCTGATATTTATTACCCACTGTTTATCCACGATGTAATAATTTTCAGTAGCATATACATGAAATTATAATACATACCTATGACCTATATTAGAGTTTCAATCATTAAAAAAATTGACTCTCTCTATGCGATTGATTAGAACTTCCAAAAAAGGTTTCCGGATTAAAATGAATTTATAATTCAAAGTAAAACCTTAAAAACCATAACTTTTTAAAATATTATTTCATTTCGACGACGCAAAATAAAGTTAACGTATTTTATTATGTTATTATTTGTTCTTTATTGTACATTACGTTTTCATTTCAGTTTCATATTATTTAAACAATTTTCCTTTTTACCTATTTTTATTGATACAAACATAGGTTGAAACGCATTTTTTAATTAAATTTGTAAATCTTTTACCGACGAACAATTTTTCTTCTTAATAGTTTATCTTATATTGCACTCCTTAGTCGGAAAATGAAATTGTTTCTTTTTTAATACTATAAGATGAACAGTTGTATGCGTAATATGTTATCTGAGATTACCTAATTTAGCCAGAAAAAAAATGGAGAGTTTTTTAAAAAGCATTTTGATTGATAAATTAGACCCGGTAGTCAAAAATAGCTGACTAACGAAATAATCCTTTCTCTTTGAGCCTCATAAAGAGTCTTACTTATGTGTATTTGATATTAAAAGGAAAGATCGTAGTAATATAATATTTCACACGATTTATTTTTTCTATCAAATAACAGTTTTATTTAGACTTGAGATCCAATTGTCATAATTATAATTATCATAATAAGAAATTTTAAATTATAGCCTTGTCGGCGAAGTACAATATTGTCCCTAATAACTTCGCTATCTCGTATTCATGTGAGGTAAGAACTACTTATTCATATATTTGTACTCTGATGATGCAATGGAATATTCCTCTGATACGCTAGTTTACCAAATTATTCACTAATTTGTTAGTGAGAATTTTCTCTACTTCTACGAAAATAAGGATGGTCTATACTATTATTTTTAGTTTGGCGCTATTCGCTAATTCTTTCGGTGAATATAATAATTTAATACACATATCTATAGTTCTTATTATATTGCAAATAATACTTTCATGCATACTGATGTTTCGTAAGACATTCGAGCGAACATAAAGCCATAATCCCATAAGAAAATCCAACTAATTTTGGATTGATAATTACATATTTTGTATTGAAAATTCTACTACTTTATTTTTAGTTAATAATATATCTGTTCTGGTCAACAATTTTATTATTTGGTTGAAAATTCAATTATTTTGTTAGAAATACAATTATTTGGCCAAAAATTCATCTTTTTGGTTGAAAATTCGTCTTTTTAGGATTAAAATTAAATTGTTTGGTTGAGAATGAACTTTTTGTTTAAAATTCATATTTTAATTTTTTTATTAGAATAATTTAAAAACTACTTTTTATTTTTTTACCTAAAAATTAAAAATTTTGTGAACATGATTTATTTTTTGACTAAAAAATATTTCTTGTTTGAAATTGTTCCTTATTTCTAAAAAAATTATTGTTTTTGTTGTTAAAAATAAAACTGTTTGGTTGAAAGTTAATCTAATCTGTTTAATGGTTTAAAAAATTTGTTGAAAATTCATTTTTTGTCATTTAGACATTTATCGTTTTGGTTAAAAATATAACTATTTTGTTGCAATTCTTTTTATTAAATTTTTTTAACGGCAAATATAACTAAGCCATTTTTGGTTTATCAATCTATATTGTAAAAATGATTTTCTGTTTTTTATTTAAAATTAACTTTTTTAACTGAAAATGTAACTATATTCCATTTTTGGTAGAATATTGATATTTTTTTAGTTTAAATTTCATGTATTCTAAAGAAAGCTGATCTTTATTGCTTGAAAATTTATTTCCTTTGGTTGAAACTACGTGTATTTTTTTGTTGTAGAAAATTCATAATTTTAGTTAAGAATTCGTATCCTTCATTAAAAAATGAACTATTTCGTTGCAAATTATTTCTTTTTATAGAAATTAACTTTTTTATAATAAATTTAAGTATTGCACTTTTAGGTGAAAATTGACATTTTTTAGTCCCTGATCCCGCTATTTGGTTCGAAATTGATCATTTTTGGTTAAAAATTTAAATACAGTGAAACTCTTCTATAGCGCCGATTTTGGGCCTGACGGTGGGTGGGAACTAACTCATTTTAGCCAGCTCTGGATGGAAACAATAAGTGGCGTACAAAAGATTTCCCGTGGATTTTAATGCACAGTAAACAAATATTTTTCTAATAAGGAGACAGGGATCAACTGAATATTTAACGGAAATGAGGAAGAAATATTATTCATACGCGTTAAACTAATGTTTTACCTGTTTACGTACTTTAAACGTTTGCGGGCCGCTTAGCATCTCGTTTAAAAGGAGAGCTTTGTCTTCAATAATCGGTCCAGGAGCTAGGTCACTTACTTGACTAAAATATTCAAAGACAGCAATATCCAGAAAAAAGACTCTTTTTAACAAAACACTGCATGTCAAAACCTCAACTGTCTTAAATACTGTTAGCTACGACAACGCCACTGGTTTGGAACTATTCAGAAGAGATTTGAATTTGAATTAAATATTAACACAAATCTTTAGAAAATAATTACTTTTAAACCGTAGTTTATACTTTATTTAATTTCGGATTACCTGGAATTGATTTACACTGATATTTTCATGAGCATTGCTTTAATAACTTCGCGGTTCAGATGGCGCTGTTGTCAATGAGAAGATTTTTTCATCATGGAACGAAATAATCAGATTAGTCCCATCGGCTTCAGTCGGTTTCGGAGCCCCACTGCTGCTCCGCTTAAGTTCTTGCAGTGATCCCATATCTGAAACGAGATGTGGTCCAATACTATGACAGGGCTATGTCCGTGTGAATATAGTAGGAGACGCTGTAAATGACTGAGTTGCGCGCGCAAACCATTTCTCCTTTTCTGAATTTAAAAACTTAAAGGTGCACGATACTCGGTCGGAAAACTTCGGCGGTTCTATTTATATCTCTCTCCGCTTTGATATAAAATCAAGAGATTGGGATTTTAATATTTCCAGTTTTCGATGCTGGCAGGTGTTAAATCCTCAAAAATGATGTGCAATATAAAGTTGAGGACATGGATTCGTTTGACTTCAAATGCGCTCATATGCGCCATCATTTTTTTTTTGTTGGAAAATTCGAAAATTGCCTAAGATATGGAGGTAACAAAATTTTACGAAGTGATGACTAACCAAATTAAAATTTTGTAATCCGCATTCACGAAGGGAGTTTTCTATGGGATTTCAAATGCGCTCATATGCGCCATAAAGAAAAAATGTTGCGCCACATTGATAATCGAGATATCAGCGATGAAAATGGGGGCAGGGAGGGGCTGGCAATTTACTGTTTAAATGTGAATAAATATATATTGAAAAGTTCAAAGTTGTATATTCTTATCGTTCGCCAAAAAAAATTCCAAAAAAAGGTAAACAAAAGGGCCGTCACACCACCCCCCCCCCCACTCTTAATTTTTGAGTTTTCTATAGCCCACTGAATTGCGCTCGAATGCGAAGTGATGACCATACAAATTAAAAGTTTGCAATCGGCATTGATTAAGAGATTTTCCCATGGGGATTCAAATTCGCTCAGATGCGTCATAAAGAAACAATTTTGCGCCATATTTATAATCGAGATATCAACGAGCAAAATGGAGGCGGCGTCATTTTTCTAAACTAATTGCCTTTTTTCAAATTCATCATACCTATCTTTCATGACTACAAATGCACTCAAATACACCACTACTAAAAAAATTTGCGTTAGCTAATTAACAAAGATATCATATTTTGGAGGGGGGGGCAGTATAACGCAGGTGTTATATCCTCAACAATGATTTGCAATATAAAGTTGAAGACATGGATGCCTTCAACTTCAAACGCGTTCATACGCGCCATAATTTTTTTGTTCAAAATTTTGAAAATTGCTTAAGATATAGAGGTAACAGAATTTTACGAAGTGATAGCCAACAAAATAAAAAGCTTGCAATCCGCATTTATGAAGGGAGTTTCCTATGGGGTTTTAAATGCACTCATATGTGCCACTTGCAAAGCTAACAAAAACAATAATCAAACCCCCAATTAACACTTGCTACCGATAAACTACCCGATGATATGTCCACATAACCTAAATTGCAATATACAAAGGACCCCGTACTAAACGTATGGGAAAATGGCTTTCGGTGGATTTAGCTGAAGCTTTGTAATTTTTAAGGTTATAAGTGCCGGATGAATTATCCGTAAAAAAAATCCAAAAAAATGGACGGCTTTAGCGCTATGCGGCGCTAAGCGCTCAAGATCAGGGAACAAAACGAATTACAACAGATTTTGTTACAAAAGCGATGTCAACATATAAATCACGGTTCAGATCGTGTTTTGCCATATTTTCGCCTACACCGTTTACTCATATAGCGCACTTTTCAAACAATTAAACGCTAAGCGCCCAAGATTTTAACTTGACTAATTAATCAGTTCTCTAAAGGCAGAAATGGTACCCAAAGTAACTTTAGTAACTAGTGCGCACATACCGATAATAACATTCTACCCTCCGCAAGAACGTTGAACGCTAAGCGCTCAAGATCAGCAAATAAAACCAATCCTAGTAACTTAAGCGACAAAAGCAATGTCACTATGAGAACCACGCATCAGAAAGTAATCAGTAATATGTTTAGCCAAACCAATAAGTTATATCTTGCGCTTCTCGAAACTATCAAACGCTAAGCGCTCAAGATTTTAACTTGACTAATTCGTCACTTTTTTAAAGGCAGAAATGGTACCCAAAGTAACATTAGTTACTAGTGCAAATCTTCTACGCTTAGCGTTATGTTACTTTGGATACCATTTTTGTCTTTAAAAAAAGTAATTACTTAGTCAAGTTCAAATCTTGGGCGCTTAGCGTTTGATCGTTTCGAGAAGCGCGTAATATAACTCATTGGTTTGGCTAAACATATTACTGACTATTTTCTGATGCGTGATTCTTATAGTGACATCGCTTTTGTCGATAAAATTACTAGGATTGGTTTAATTCGCTGATCTTGAGCGCTTAGCGTTCAACCCTTTTGCGAAGGGTAGAACGTTATTATCGGTATGTGCGCACTAGTTACTAATGTTACTAATGTTACGCGCATTTGAAGTTATGAAAGATAGATATGTTGAATTTTAAAAAGGGCAATTAGTTTAGAAGAATGACGCCACCCCCCCCTCCCCCATTTTGATTGTTGATATCTCGGTTATCAATTCGGCGCAAACTTTTATCTTTATAGCACAAATAAGCGCATTCGAATCCCCTTAGAAAACTCCCTTCATCAATGCGGATTGCAAACTTTTAATTTGGTTGGAAATTATTTCGTAAAATTTCGTTACTTCCATATCTTTGGCAATTTTCGAAATTTCAAAAAAAAAAATTATAGCGCATATGATAGCATTTGAATTCGAACGAATCCATGTCCTCAATTTTATATTGCACATCACTGTTGAAGATTTAACACCTGCGTTACACTGCCCCCCCCCTCCAAATTTGATATCATTGTTAATTAGATACTGCAAAATTTTTTGTTGGTAGCGCATTTGAGTGCATTTGAAGTTATGAAATATAGGTATGATGAATTTGGGAAAATGATATTATTTTTAAAAAATGAGGCCAGCCTCCCCCCCCCCGTTTCGATCGCTAATAATTCGGTTATCAATGTGGCGCGTTTGAGCGCATTTGGGGCGCAATTCAGTGGGCTATAGAAAACTCAAAAATTAAGAGTGGGGGGGCTGGTGTAACTGACCATACTTCGCGCGCATTTATATATGCGCAAATTTTGAGGTTACGTTATTTTAAGTATAAAATATAAATTAAATAAATATTAATACTATTGTATATATAAATATATACATATATTATTAATGATAATATTATAATTGTCTTATATTATAATGGTCTTATTTATATGTTGATCCGCATTTGTACATATTGTACATAATGAAAATAAATTATATAATTAAGTATGTGATATTATAATTATATATAGAGTAGAATAGAATTTATTGTCTTCATTGTATTCTCTTACAAGTTTTTACAATATTCGTTTGCTCACTCAAATTTTTTAATAAAACGAAGCTACACACGTTCTCTCTTAGAATTTTTACCTAAACAGATAATAATTAAATCATTACATCATTCAATCATTACATATTTATGTGCCTCTATTCCAGTTCCTCTCGTTCTTAGGCTATTTTACTTCTCTATATTACTATTTTCTTCGAAATTATGATTATATTAATATTGATATTAATTAGCTGTAAATGATTGTGCTAGAGTTTTTAAGCGTTTGATTTATCTATTGAACCAAAAAAGTTGAAATAGCCTCCGGACTTTCGAAATGATAAATTTCGTCAGTACTTATAATTCGTAATTGTTTTATTTCAAATGATTCTTATAAATAAATTTTCTAATTTTGAAAGGCTATTTTAATATTTTCGGTTTAATACATAAATTCAACTTCAAACGCTGAAAACTCTAGCACAATCATTTACAGCTAATTAATTTTAATTTTAATATTAATATCTGCTAAGATAATTTTTTTATAATTATAATATAATATATAGTTAATTATATATTATATTATTTCTATTATAATGTACCCTGATTATAATTCTTATTCAAATTTTCGTGTCCTAACTCAAAATTTTAATTATTTTGTAGAATCCGTTGTCACAGATCTGAATAATAATTTTGTCGAAAAATCTCTGATCTAATTCAGAAAAACATTCAATTGCTTTAAAAAATTTCCTCTTCCAATTCAAAATTCCGGGTGAAATTAGAAAATTCAAAATTTTGAATCTGAAAATGATTTATTTGAGGCGGAAATTTTTTGAATTTTAAACTTTTAAAACGGAAGTTTGACAAATTTTCAACTAAAATTATGAATCTTCAACAAAAAAAGGTTTACATTTTGCTTTGAATTTAAAAATATAACAAAAAATTTTTAAATGTTTAAGACTAAATCATTTTGATCAATAAAAAACAATTAATTAGAATTATTTTTTAATTGGTAACTTTTTAAATTATGAATTGAATTCTTTTATTTTGAATAGATTTATATTATTAATTTTTACATTTTTATTCATAAATCCAAACTAAAATGATTAATCTTCAAAAAAAAGAGAAACATTTTTTTTTAATATTGAAAACAGTTGAATACAACGGTTTTTACTTTTAAAAAACATCATTTTACTTAAAAAAATAATAACAAAACTTTTGAGCTTTGATTTATAAATAAAAATGTAAAAATTAATACTATAAAGAGACTTCAAATAAAAGAATTCAATTTATAATTTGAAAAGTTTCCAATTAAAAAATAATTGTAATTAAAAGTTGAAATTGAAAGTTTTTTAAAATTAATTTTTTCGTTGAATTAAACTTCTTTTTGTTTACAATACACAATTTTTAGTTAAAATTTCAACTACTTGGCTAAAATTTAAACTAATTTGCAAAAGTTTCAGTTTTTGGTTAAAGATTATTAATTTCAGTTAAAAAATTCATTTTTCTGGTTGTCAATGTAAATAATTTGTTGGAAATTTCTTTTTTTTTCTTTTTTTTTTTAGTTGAAAATACAATTATTTTGATAGTAAGTTAATTTCCAAAATTTTCAATTATTAAACTTAAATTTTTATCTATAAATAACGACGCAAACTATATGTTGGAATATATTGCATTGAAGTAAATTAAACTGAACTGGACTGTAATGGATTGGATTGTATGAGAGAAGATTGGATTGTGTTGGATTAAATTGAAGTGGAGTCGATTTTAATGGATGGGAGTGGATTGAGCTGGATTGGACTAGATTTGATTGGAATAAATTGAATTGGAATAAAATGATTTGAATTGGAATGAATTATAACTATTTTGCGGGTGGAAAATAAAGAACGGATGGTAAAAAATCGTACTCAAATTACAATTCCGGGCTAAGGAAAGTGTCCGCAAACCTAAGCACTACTGCATCGCGCCGCGCCGCGGTAAAATTCCGGGAGAAAGTACTTTCCACTTTGGCGTTCAATTGCTGACTGTTGTAATAATTGAACAAAATCGAAGGTGGTATTTTAATATGTCTTGTAGCTTGATTCGAAATTTTAGATTCTGATTTAAAATAAATTAGAATAAATTAATTATTTAATAAACTATAATTTACATTTTCTGTGAGTGTACCAAAGATTACTATTAAGTTCACAGACTCATAACAGTAAAATTTTCATTTTAGAGTGAAAGATTGCAAAAACTAAATTGGTAAATATCGAAAGTTTCATGAAATATAATTCAAGCAGCACGGTATGGAAAATTAAAAAAAATTTCAACTATTGATTCAGTCGGATACAACATAGATTGTCTTCCTTTAAAATTCCAGAACGTTAAGAAGAATGAATGGAGATTTTAGCTCCAGAGTGTCTTATTTATGCGTATTTGATATTAAAAGGAAAGATAGTAGTAATATGATATTTTGCACGATTTATTTTTTCTGTCGAATGATAGTTTTATTTAGACTTGAGATTCAATTTTCATAATTATAATTATCATAATAAGAAATTAAATATTATAGCCTTGTCTGCGAAGGACAATCTTGTCACTAATAACTTCGCTATCTCATATACATGTAAGGTAAGAGCTACTTATTGATATATTTGTACTCTAATGATACAATGGAATATTCCTCTTATACACTAGTTAACTAAATTATTCACTAAACTGTTAGTCAGTGTTCTCTCTACTGGAATTTTAGAGTTTTTTTCAAGAAATTTCAGAATTTTTTAAAAGGCATTTTGATTGAAAAATCAGAACTCTTGAATCAATTAGTTTTAAAACGTAGAATCGTAATTCCATCGGATCATAGTAAGAACTTTAAAATGATTTTCTTATCTTCGTAGGACAATTTCGTCACTAGTAACTTCGTTGTCTAAAATTTGGTAAGAGCTACTTATTTATATATTTGTACTCTGATGACGGAATGGAATATTCCTCAGAGACACTAGTTAACCAAATTATTCACTGAACTATTTGTCAGTATTTTCTCTACTTCTACGAAAATGAGGATGGTCCATACTTTTGTTTTCACAGATGTCAACTGCATATTTAACGGTAATGTGGAAGAAACTTTACTAATACGCGTTAAATAAATGGTTTACATGCTTACGTACTTTAAACGTTTTCGGGCCGCTTAGCATCTCGATTAAATGAGAGCTTTGTCTTGAAAACAAACTGGTGCAGGATCCGGCGCACGCGGGTCGTCGACTCACCGTTTGTAATTGTTGCGGTTATAAACAAAATTTAAACTTCAAAAAAGTTCTCGAGGAAGACGCTTTAAAGGACCTGGTGCACGATCAGGCGCTTCCATGTCGTCACGTCACCATTGGTAGTTATTTTGGGTGTTAGCAAAATTTAAATTTTAGAAAATTTCTCGTTGATGACGATTTAAAGGACTTAATGCACGATTCGGCGTACCTGCGTCTCCGACTCACCATTTGTAATTGTTTTGGTTAGGGACAAAATTCAAAATTAAACAAAGTTCTCATAGACAGGGGGAGATCGCCTCACCATTGAGACTTATTTTAGGTGTTGGAAAAATTTTGATTTTAAAAAAGTTCTTGTAGCATACGTATTAAATTACCTGTTGCACGATCCTGCGCACCCGGGTCGTCAATTCACCATTTGTAACTGTTTTGGTTATGTACCAAATTTAAATTTCGAAAAAGTTCTTGTAGGTGACCTTCTAAATGGCCTGCTGCGCGATCCTATGCCACCGGGTCGTCGACTCACCATTTGTAATTTTTTTGGTTATTGACCAAATTTAAATTGTTAGAAAGTTTTTGTAGATGACGTTTGAAATATTTAAATATATTTATTGTTTAATTTTTCCCAACGCATATTGTCCGGCCTCTCAACTCAGCGCAGTGCTCAGACTCGAGGTAGTTCAGTATTGCTATAGCGTCAGTTCTATACTAAAACCGCTAAATTTACAAGTTGAAGGCAGAGATTTAATTCCACTCTTTTACCTACTGAATTCTAATTTATGCAAAGCGTATTAGTCCAAGATATTATTGATTTAATTTAGTTGCATATTTTTTTCGGTGTAGAGCCCACTGTTAGCTATGATGACGCCACTAAATTGGAACTATTCAGAAGAAATTTGAATTTGAATTAAATATTAACAAAAAATATTATAGAGAATAATTTATTTCAAACCGTAGTTTATTCTTTATTTAATTTTGGATTACAATGAATTGATTTACACTGATATTCTCATGAGCTTAGCTTTAATAACTTCGCGATATATATTCGCAGTTCAGATGGCGCTGTTGTCGATGACAAAATTATTTCATCATGGCACGAAATAATCCGATCAGTCCAATGTGTTTCAGTAGGCATCGGAGACGCTCTATCCGCTTTGCGGTATCAATTCTCGGAAGGGATATACGAGGGAGGGCTATTGAAGGGTTTCACTGTACTTAGAATTATTCCTGAAATAATCATTTATTTTGAGAGTATAAGGCGTTAAAAATATGGCGTCTTAGAAATACGTGGAGATTCCATCACAGAAAGAGAGAAATTAAAATTTTGTTTTGTTTACTACCCGGCTGCACCAGGTGGCACCCGAGGTAGCTTAGTACTTATTCTACAAGAACATTTTGAAAAATTAAATTGTTCTAACAGCCAAAATTACTTAACATTGTTAGTCGACAAACCACGTGCACCAGATCGAGCATCAGGTTGTTTAATAAGTATTCTACGAGAACTTTTTTTTAATTTATATTTTGTGAATAATGAAAACAATTCCAAATTGTCAGTTTTTGCACGTCTTCTATGAAACATTTAAAAAATTTAAACTGTGCCGACTGCCAAAATAACTACCAATGATTAGTCGGCGATCCCGGTAAAGTTTGTCTCGCACCATGTAACTTATCACGTATTCTACAAGAAGTTCTTCAAAATTTAAATGGTTCCAGCTCACCATTTGGAATTGTTATTTTTATTCACAATATTTAATTTTTTTAAAGTTATTGTAGAATACATATAAAACTAACTGATGCTCAATCCGGTACATCCCGATCGTCGAATGACAATTTTTAGTTATTTTGTCTGTTGGCACAATCTGAAATTTGAAAAAGTTTTTGTAGAGTACGAGCTAAGCTATATAGATCGCGCCCGGTACGCCCGTGTCGTCAACTCAACATTTGGAATTGTTTTAGATATTTTCAAAATTTTAATTTTTTTAAAGTTCTCATAGAATACGTTTTACTCACCATTGTTAGTCATTTTGGAAATCGACACAATTTTAATTCTTTAAAAGTTCTCGTACAATTCTTATTATATTATATTACCTGGTGCTCGATCGTTTGCATCCGGAACGCCGACTCACAATTTTTAGTAATTTAGGCTTTTCGAACAATCTAAATTTTTATAATAGATTTTATGCTTTCACGATGATTCATTTTGATAAAAAGAGATATTTCGGGTTTCACTCGTGTAAAAAACTACGAATTGTTTGCCGACGTTTCGTGAACATTGCAGTTCACATCTCCAGGGCATAATACAAGTTTGCTTCTCGTTAAAGAAAGAATACAACATACCAAATTTCTTTTGCACGCTACCCCTAAAAAATTATTGAAACTTCAACTTTTCCTATCAAGTACCCTCAGATTTGACATTTGGTCCACATTGGACCGCATATCGTTTGACCAATCCCAACGGATTAAAAAGCTTTCCACCCTAAAACAAAAAACAAAAGGAGGAGGGTCAATAAGGCCGGTTTATGGGCCATCTACAGATTGGCCTCAAACATGTTTTATTTTATTCATCTAACTAGGTCTCATAACCCCTTAAAAGGATTTTTCCTGACAGTGATCTGATTTCAAGATATAGTCATTTTTAAGTTCGTATTTTACATAGGTTTTCGCACATTCATTCAAATCATGCTAAGTTTCACATTGTGAGTATTACTCACGCAAGATCATACTTGGCCAAAAACTGCGCACGTATATGCGTTACAACATATGTTAAAGCCATCATTTTTCTCCAGGTGCTTAGCCTTCAAAATAGGGCTCATTTTTATACTTTATTAGGTTTGTGATCATCAAAGGAGTAAAAATGTCCTACTTTATCAGATTTATTAGCAATAATTTGTATAAAATAATCGAATTAATCTTGGAGACATTTTTCTAAGCAAAGGTATATTAGTTTACAGTCAATCAGAACTTATGGTCGATTAGAGGCTAGGCATTCTGCAACAGCCTTATTCGTCAGAATTGGTTTGGTCATCTGAAGATGATGCTGCTTCTCCTTCATTTTCCAACCAACACAATGCATCATTCACACTGCATTTGTACTCTTAGAATGCATTCCTCCTGTTTGTGGACAAGAAGGGAGTACATTCCATTATCAGATAAATGTTCCTCGGTATAGGATTGGGCTTGCTTCAGCTGATATACTCCGAGTGTGATGTATTGCAATTCATCAAGAGTTAACCTAGGCAAATCAGGTAGTGTCTCTTGCGTTATAGGAAGCCACGATGCCCTCCTTTTTGCCGAGTTTTCCTTTACTGCTCGCTCTTGCAGGCGACTAGGCTGCAAAGCCAATCGCAACATTCGTTCAGCGATCAGATGATCATCGGAATTATCATAAATTCTAGGAGGTCGGAAAGCATTAAAAGGGCACAGATTATTCTGACGTAATCGCCGATGTACGGGATTTGACTATTTGGGAAAACATCACTTAAGTCTCTCCAAGTTTTTATCAACCCATCGACTGCTTCAACCACCCATCGGACTTTAGTAACGAGCCTTGATTCGTTTGCTTCAATCGTAGTGTGCTGTGATCCTTTTTGAAGAAAATGAGGGATTTCGGAAACGAATCCAAGATCTTCTAAAAACTTCAGGCAGTCCCGAAAACCGCGATCGACAACGATAACAGAGTATGAGTGCATCCATGTACGCAGTTTTATTGAATCTTATTTTAAAAGACTTTCAAAGATACTAGCGTCGTTGTTCTTGCCATCTGCAAAATACTGACCGAAAACATCCACTATATATCCTGTCGTCGTTACTAACATCACGGGCTTGACCAGATTCCTTCCTTTATGCATAGAATAAGTCCGCCTTTGAAAAGAAGAATTGCTACTCTTTTGGATAAACATGTATGTACCATCAGCTACAAGGATACACACATCTTCTCCATTTGCGAATAGCGTTTTTGCCGTTAATGTAGTATGGTCCTTAATGACTGACTCGGGTGATATGTGACCTATACCAAGATGATGAGGTACAAAGGAGGACATCAGAGCTTTCCTTGCTGCCGTAATTCCTCTGCCAACTCTTTGTTTTTCTATGCCAAAAATAGTTGATAAAATCGCATTGGAAAGACCTGTGCGCAACTTGATCAACAATAATGCAAGGCACAAACGCACAGAACGACCTTCTGTCGAACGCACTTCAATTGACAAGTACTGTGCAACGTCACTAATTTGATTTTTCGTCAAACCGGTGAGCCTATAATAATCTTTATCCTCAAGCGCAGATGGATCATCAAAATTCAACCCTGTTTTTCTTGCCTCCTCACGCAAATCATTCAGAAGCTTAGAAATCGACTCAGCGTTCATGTGAGTAAAATCAGAGGTGGCTTGTATAGACGCAAGAGCCTCTTTCTTAAGAAAACCATTATCAACCAAATGAGAAGCACAGCATCTCGCTTTTGCAGGAATCAAAATACCAGTATCGACGTAAACCCTCAATGCAGCAAAAGTTTGATTCTGATACGATTATTCTTATGATGACAGACAATGCATCTGGATTGAGAAATCATAAATTTTCTTATTGGAAGTTTGATTTTCCTACAGTCAGAATCTGAAGTTCCATCTTCACTGGAAGATTCTGAATTTTTATAAATCTGACTCTTACCTGGTTCTAAAACATTTGATAAATCATTTTCAGAAGAACTCATCTCTTTTGCATCTGTAATCCGACGCTTTTTAATCGAAGAGCATCGACAACTATGGCAAACCTTTGACTGAATGGTTAAGGAGCTATTAAAAGCAGTTTTAAGAACATTTAATGCCCGTCCATCCTGAACTATGGTACTGATAGATGACTCTTTGGTTTTAAGAATTTGCCGCAACAAAAACACTGTTTTTTCGGCATAATAAGTGGTAATTAAAACTTAATTCGCAAGTAATTATTTCACCTGAAAAAATAAAGAGAATCTGAGACTGATGTACAGAACTACTCGTATTAAATAATAAGGATTTAAAAAAAAGTGTAGCCTCTCATGCCTATGAAGAACCTGTGCAAAAAACTTACAATCGCTATGAAACTAGTCGAAACTGATAAAATAAAACTACAATAAAATAATCTGGAACAGACGTATGTACGCAGTATTATCAGACAAAGTGGATAAGAACTCTTTAACAGGTCGAAACGTGGAAGAAGAATGAAGGAGAATATAGCTAAAAGCATCAGCAACAAACGCGCAGTCGCACATGAACGATAGCGTTTTTTTTTCCTATTCCACTGACTTTGGTTGATTTTAATCTCACTCCTCTTTGCCCAAGGGCGTCAAAGTGGCTAAGCCCGGCAGAAAAGTATGATCTTGCGTGAGCAATACTAACAATGTGAAACTTAGCATGATTTGAATGAAAGTGCGAAAACCTATGGAAAATACGAACTTAAAAATGACTATATCTTGAAATCAGATCACTCTCAGGAAAAATCCTTTTAAGAGGTTATGGGACCTAGTTAGGTGAATAAAATAAAACATGTTTGAGGCCAATCTGTAGATGGCTTAAAAACCGGCCTTATTGACCCTCCTCCTTTGACAAATTACTTCCAGTAAAGCAAACTAAACTAACAAATACAGTAAAAAACATCTCTGACCACCCTCTCAACAATGAAATGATTTCAGTCTTATCTAAAGGACATAATTTTGCTGTAGCTCCATCGAAAATCCCAAAAGAAGAAATAATCAGCAATTTTGAATCCACAATATATACCCTTTCACCCGAAAAAGCAAATGAAATACGACGAAGGACGGCCAACATTTTACGCCAAGCTCAAGTTCCATCCTCAAACTTAACAAAACAAGAAAAAACCGCAATTAAAGAACTCAATCAAAATAAAGATATTATAATATTACCCGCAGAAAAAGGCAACACAACAGTAATAATGAATAAAGAAGACTATAACAATAAAATCATAGACCTTCTAACTAACGATACATGCAAGAAACTTAAAAAGGACCCCACAAAAACAATAGTCAGTAAAACAAAGACTCTTCTGAAAGGCTCTAAACTTGACAGCCAAAAAATATCCAACTTAATTCCTACTAATCCCATCTCTCCAAAACTTTACGGGCTCCCAAAAATCCACAAGGAAAACATTCCACTCAGACCAATCGTCAGCGCAATAAACTCACCAACTTACAACCTAGCACGTTTTGTCGCTGCAAAACTAAATCCTTTTACAGGAAATCCCATCACTCACGTCCAAAACTCATTTGACTTTATTAAAAAGATACAACATATTCACATTCAACCCCAAGACATCATAGTGAGTTTCGACATAGTATCTCTTTTTACAAAAGTGCTAATCTCAGATACAATTAATATTATTAAATCTTTCACAAACTTCCCTTCCGAGCTTATACCTTTGATAGAACAATGTCTCAATAATACTTACTTTTCGTTCAATAACCAATTCTACGAACAAATCTCAGGGGCAGCAATGGGATCCCCTATCTCACCTGTAATAGCCAATGTTTTTATGGAACATCTAGAAACTAAAATCTTTAACCAAGCCAAACTTAAACCAGAATTCTGGTTCCGTTACGTTGATGACACATTTGTCATCTGGCGACATGGACGAGATGAACTAAATAAGTTTTTCGATTTTATCAATCAATTACATCCTAATATCCAGTTCACCGTGGAAATAGAACAAAACGGAAAATTGCCTTTCTTGGACGTATTAGTTTACAAAAAATCTGATAACACATTAGGAAATGAAGCTTACAGAAAACCCACGCATACAAACAGATACTTACATGCCTCTTCCCATCATCACCCATCTCAAAAACAATCGGTCATCAACTCCCTTGTATACAGAGCTGTCTCCATAACAGACAAAGATAACTTACAAAAGGAATTACAAAACGTTAAACAAATGCTAATACAGAACGATTACACAAACAAATAAATTGATAAATCAATAAGAAAACACACTAAAAAAAGCAAGTCAACACAACCTACGAAAGAAAGAGAGAGAAAAATGACCACCACTCTACCCTACATTCAGGGTGTCACAGAACAAATAGGAAGAATTCTCAACAAACTCCCTTGTTCTTGTGGCAAAGTCTATATTGGAGAAACCGGGAGAGCGGTGAGCCAACGTATGAAGGAACATGAAAGTAAAGTCAGGCTAAAACACTTCACGCAATCAGCACTAGCTGAACATCATATGGAAACAGGTCATAACAGTTTATTTGATGAAACAACAGTCATTGCAAAAGCACACAACAAATTTCTAAGAAAACATAGAGAAGCAATCGAAATCTTAAAACACCCTAATAACATCAATAGGGACAATGGATATAATACCAATCCGATTTGGCTTTCCGTTCTCCCGGATTTCTTAAAAAAGACTTGATTGGCCAATCAAGTTCGACCAGTCCCCACGGTGGGGCGCTCTGGCCAATCACAGGCATCGTAGAAAGTATACCTAAGAACATCATGACCTGATTCCTCAGTTTCAGGTCAGCCCTGAAGATTTGAACTGCAATGTTCACGAAACGTCGGCAAACAATTCGTAGTTTTTTACACGAATGAAACCCGAAATATCTCTTTTTATGAATCTAAATTTTTAACAAGCTCTCGTAGAATACGTGCTAAACTGCCTGGGCCGCGACCTGGTTTATCCGGATCGTCGACTTGACATTTGCATTTTAATTAATTATTCACAAAATTAAAATTTTTTCAAAGTCAATGAGCCAAAAAGCGTTAAATTTTGATACAATCGACGACACTCAAATTTCATGTAAAAGAAATACCTTCCGATGGAGATGAATTTGTCAGAATTGTAATAATCATAATACAAGTTTAAACTCTACTTTGCCAACATGAGGATGATCTATACTTTTGTTTTCACTTTGGCGATCTTCATTCATTATTTTGGTAAATATAATAATTTAATACATATACATTATATATATACGAGGGTAGTTCAATAAGTCCTTAGAATGACCAACAGATGGAGCGCGAATCGCTCCAAATCATCTGTTTTCAGTCAGCACCACTCCCGACTAGATATAT
>NC_046658.1:154810306-154818105 GCF_010883055.1 Belonocnema kinseyi
CCGAAGGAACCGAAAAGAGCCTCTATGAAGTACCCGTAAAGACCCCCTTGGATCTACATTCGGTTCCTTTTTAAAAAACTAAAAAAAAGGCAAAATCAACTTTCAAACTAGAAATAAAATTTCTATTGTGTGTGAAGCATCAACAAGATTTCCAATGTGATAAATAATTTGCATTTTCAATTTATATCAGCATTAAACTAAGTTGAAATATTAATTATTAAAAACCAATCCTAATGTAAACTATGGTTATGAGCATAGTAAATATGGAAACGTATGAAAACGTATGGTAAATTATTTCGCGTTACTTTACCTGAAATTTTAGAAAGATGCTTTCCACAAATAAAAACTCAAATTAGTTTACGATATTACAGAAAAATGTTTTGATAAAAAAATCTTGTATTATGTTTACAGAATGCAGTTCACAGTCTGCCAGGAATCTTTATAGCGAAAGTAATCCTGGCCCTTCTTCTTCTGCTGGCAAACAAAATTCGCATTACCAGCCTTCCCCAGAGGAGGCTCCTATTCGTCCCAGGTCTCGGTCTCCTGCTGGTACGCCTCCTTCTATTACAGTACTTGGATATTCACTTGAGGAACTTGGATATCTTCGGCTCAATCCCCGTACGAACAATGACATTAAATTCGAATTTCGAAGATATTATTTTCCTGTCGGTAAACCAATTAGACGACGAGCCGCTCAAAATAGACGGGTACCGGTACCAACGCAAGAGAATATCGTATTATCACTACCCAATGGTGATGTTCTGGCAATATTAGATATTAGTGGGTTTCTTTGTGGAATGTATAGGGCCGATAGAGATCATGCAAGAGTGAAAATAAATATGATAAGCGGCGAAGTTTATGACCTGACCCCAGATGAAATTAAGGATTGTCCAGTAGGCAAAAAAAACCCAATCTTTCCACGAAACTTTATAAAAACTTTTGCAAATGATGACTCCCTACAATCCGTATGGAATCGTCATAGCGAACCTGAGGAGTCTCCTATTCGTCGTTACAGGGTCAGGTCTTTTCCGGGCAGGGCTTCTTCTTATCAAGTACTTGGTTATGCAATCGAACAACTTGGTTATGTTCGGCTAATTCCTTACAGAAATCCAAACCAGCGATTTGAATTTCGAAAATATGTTTTTCCTATTAATGAAAAAATTCGAGTGCGAATCGATCCTCATAGATATTCTTTAGAGCCACACCAAGAATATATGGTATTATCAACATCCGATGGTGACATTTTTGCAATATTGGATTCGAGTGACACACTCCGTGGAATTCATAGGGTAGATGGACATCTTACGCGAATAAAAATAAATATGATAAGCGGCAAAGTAAATCATTTGACCCCAGATGAAATTAGAGATTGTCCAGTAGGCAAGCGTCAACCGATCTTCCCAAACAATTTTATTGCAACTTTTGCAAATTATGATTCACTACAGTCCATATGGAATCCTCATGGCGAAGGGTATCCAAGTTCTTCTTCTTCAGCCAGACAACATTCACCGTACGGCACTTCTCCTCAGGATCCTTCCTTGGATTCCAGGCCCACGTCTCCTCCAGGCAGACCTCCTTCTGATAAAGTACTTGGATATTCACTTACACAACTTGGATTTATTCGGCTTATTCCTCAGGCAAATCAGAACCGGCGATTCGAATTTCGAAGATATGTTATTTCTACGAATAAACCAGTTCGACTGCTAGTAGAAAAAAATGTATATGTTTCCGTGCCGACCCGAGAATATATTGTATTATCAACATCCAATGGTGACGTTTTTGCAATACTGGAATATACTGAGATTCTTCGAGGTTTATATGCGACAAAGAAGCCTCATTCAAGAATAAAACTGAACATGATAAGCGGTATAGTTGAATATATGAATGAAATTGAAATACAGGAATGTCATGTAGGAAATAAATACTCAAACTTGCGACGTTGGTTTCATGAATGTTTTTGCAATGAAGATTCTCTACGGCATGTGTATCATTAATTCAAACGAGAAAGAAATTAGAAAAAAAAATTCTGATTCACTTTTTAACTTAAAACGTACTTCAAATATATTTTTAAAAATAAAATTTTGTCGATTGCTTATGAATTTCTGCGTCGACAGCGAAATTAAAGGAGAGCCTTTAACGTTCGGAAAATTCAGATTTTTAATGCGGTAGCGTACCATCATTTTCCACGCACGACGGCAGACATTGTGCGTCGAAATCGAAAATTTTATGTCTATGAAAACTAAATGATGGGTAATATTATTTGTTATAAAATATTATAATATATAAAAAAACAACTGAAAAATTCTTACAATACCCTTTAAGAAATCTTAAGAAAGAACCGATTGTTCTCTGCCTATTAGTGTCCACAGAATTCTGTTATTTACAATTGATTATGTGTCTCATTTATTCCTCTTCAAAAAATAATATTTGTTCTAATCTGACCTTAGAAGCTGTTTCTAAATTCCTCTTCATTAAGCTCAAAAAATGCCCCAAAAACACATAAAGCAGTGGAAGCAGAAAATGTTTATTATAGGATATGGAATTAAATAATAAACAAATCATTTATTAAAGCATTAATGAGTTTTTTGTCTACTCTGGGAAAGTGAGGATCCGTTTCACCTTTTAGGTATAAAATGGACATTATAATCATATCTATCAGCTGATGTTTAATAGCCACTATTCACCCATGGTGTACTCATTTTTAATAGCATACACAAATGCGATTATACACCGATGACCTTGAAAATTCTACAGACTAGAAATTCTTATTTTAAGATTCATCCACAAACTTCTTTTTCCGTTTCAAATCATCTTTGTGAATTCCTTAAGTATAACTCACGAAATTTTTGGATAAGATTAAAGTTTCAATTAATTAAAAAAAGCAAAAGTTTACCCTCTGACTATTTATGACGTTGATTGGAACCCCCAAAAAAGTTTTTTGGATTAAAATAAATTTTTAATTCAAAGTAAAACCTTGGAAACTGTACATTTTTATTTTAGATTATTTTTTTCGAGGCTACCAAATAATGCTAACATATTTTGTTGCATTATTATTTGTTAATTATTATACATTAATTTTTCATTGGTATCTTACACGATTTGAACAACTTTCCTGTTTACCTATTTTTGTTGACACATACATAGATTAAAACGAATTGTTTAATAGATTCTGTAGATCTTTTTCTGATAAACATTTTTTCTTCTTAATATTTTTTCTTACACTAAGAAAAATGAATAGTTGGGGCTACTACCAGTTTAATAGTAAAGCATTTATTGGTTCTTACAACTGTTCAGTTAGTCAGTCTGGAAATTTGAGGCTTCGGGAATCAATTTCAAGCATTCAAAGAGATATAGTATAAGAAATTGTAAAATAAGAACAGTTTACAGTTTTAGAGGAAATCCTAACCTTCAAAGTGCATCTGCAATTAGAAAGATCTTAGTGGGCATAGGTAAATATTTTTTTAAAACGTCTTTCTAGGTGACTTGAGGTCAGCGTCCCTATAAGGTGTACTAAAAAAATATTTCCGCTTGCAAACTAGAATTTTTTAATCCAGATTTCAATAGGGTAGTTATAGCTATTTTAATTAGTCTCTGTAACACAGACTAATTAAGCCTAAAAAGTATAACAAAGGAAAATCCAATCGTATAATTTTTTCGGGAGTTTTCGTATTGACAGAAAATAACGGTAGACGAAAATCTAAATAACAACCATTACTGCTCACTCAATGAGTAGGAAAATGTCGAATTTTAATAAAATTAGTGACTCAGTTTTCAAATAAAGCTAACACTTTCCTCTTGAGATCAAATTGTCATAATTATAATGATTATAATAAAAAATTTAGAATTATAATCATATCTGCAAACGGAAATCTTGTCATTAATAACGTCGCGTCTCGATCCCATATATATGTGTGATAAGAGCTACTTATTTATATGTTTGTACTCTGATGATGCAATGGAACATTTTTCATGATACACTTATTAACCAAATTATTCACTGAACTATAAGTCAGCATTTTCCCTCTTACTTTTCAGCTTAGTATCATATAATAATCAAATGTTTGTTCTTACTGTAAAAACTAGAGATTTATCTCTTAATGGTATCGTTTGCTGTGTGTCTTGCGACTGACGAATTGAATTTTGCTTTTTAAATGTTTTGACGGATTTTAAATACCGACGTGCGGACGGGCGAAAGTCATAGTTGATCTGACTCGTGCCAGGTTAATCAGAAAACTGCGATTATGACTTTTGGCCGCTGCGTATAGCTTGCTTGTGTAAAAGAAAGAGACCCTCTTATGGTAAGAATATAGGGAGGAAGACGGAGACAAGTCAACGTATTTCTATTCTTATTTTAGATTCATCATTTAGATATACATTTATCTAGTCATACATGCTGGCAATTCTCTTACATATTTTTCTACCTCAATCCACTCTTACATCATTAAGTGGGTTGCGGAAGATCTAATCGTATGTTTAGAAAAAAAAATATTATCAATTATGTTCATCACTTTTTGCATGGGTTTTCCATAGCTGACATTAGCAATCGACATATTATAAAGTGTAGTAAACAAAAAACATGACTATTGAACTGAAAGCCCACAGATAAATTAATTAAATTAAAGTGGAATGGAATGATTTTAATTGAAAGTAATTGGCGTGAAGAGGTGTAGATTCTATTGGTGTGGATTGCATTGAAATGAATTATATTAGATTAGATTGGATTGGAGAGGCGTGAAGTAGAATTGAGTGATGTAAAGTGGATTGAAATGGTGTGAATATAAATGGATCGAAATAGAGTGGATTGCCGTAAATTGAAGTGAACTGAATTGTAATGTATTGGATTAGATTTGTTTAAAGTGGATTGGAAAGGATTAATTGATTGGATCGAATTGTATTGGATTAAATTAGAATTGAGTCGATTTTAATGGAGTGGAGTTGATTGAGCTGAACTGCGCTGGATTGGATTAGATTTGATTGGAATAAATTGAATTGGAATAAAATGATTTGAATTGGAATGACTTATAACTATTTTGCGGGTGGAAAATAAAGAACGGATGGTAAAAAATCGTACTCAAATTACAATTCCGGGCTGAGGAAAGTGTCCGCAAACCTAAGTACTACTGCATCGCGCCGCGGTAAAATTCCGGGAGAAAGCACTTTCCAGTTTGTTGTTCAATTGCTGACTGTTGGGATAATTGAACAAAATCGAAGGTGGTCTTCCTTTAAAATTCCAGAATGCTAAGAAAAATTAATGGTGATTTTAGTTCAAGAATGTCTCATTTATGTGTATTTGATATTAAAAGGAAAGATCATAGTAATATAATATTTCCCAAGATTTATTTTTTCTGTCAAATAATAGTTTTCTTTAGACTTGAGATCCAATTGTCATAATTATAATTATCATAATAAATTTTTCTTCAAATTACAGCCTTGTCTGTGAAGGACAATCTTGTCACTAATAACTTCGCTATCTCATATACATGTAAGATAAGAGCTACTTATTGATATATTTGTACTCTAATGATGCAATTGTATATTCCTCGTATACACTAGTTAACTAAATTATTCACTAAACTATTAATCAGTGTTCTTTTTACTTCGGTGAAAATCAGGATGGTCCATACTTTTGTTTTCACTTTGGCGATCATCGTTAATTCTTTTGGTGAGTATAATAATTTAATATACATATCTATAGTTCTTGTTGTGTTGCATATAATATTTGTATGCTTACTGATATTTCGTAAGCCTTTGGCGCGAAACTAAAGCCCCCCTTTTCAACTTGACGTCATGTTATAAGCCATTCGTATATTCTCGCTGTGAAAACTAGAGATTCATCTGTTTATTGCATTATTTCTTTTGTACCCTTTTTGAATAAGATAACTACAGGCTGTTATTTTCTCTGCAAACTAAACGTCTCTGGGATCCTGATCGTGGTTTCATTTTAGCACCACTCCAAACAGTATTTTCTATTTATTATTGTGTAATACATCGAAAATGTTCTATAGCGCCGATTTTAGGGCTGATGGTGTGTGGCAACTAACACATTTTAGTCTCATCCGGATAGAAAGAACTCTATCGGACTTCTTTTTCTACTTGCTCTCTCTCTCTCTCTCTTTCTCTCTATGCAATGCTCCTTATTTTTCTTCGTCGACTTGTACACCGAATAAAATATACAACTATATTAGTTCATTAATACCTTGGACTAATACGCTTCACATAAATTAGAACTCTGTAGGTAAAAAAGTGGAATTAAATCTCTTCATTTTACTTGTAAATTTACCGGTTTTATTATAAAACAGTCGCTATAGTACCACTAATCTACCTCGATTAAGTCAATAGTGACATGAAGCAGTTCTTCATGTAGAACCCGCAACATTCATAAGTTGAATATCAGACGTTCTAAAGCACAGAGCACACACTGTTCAACTTTTGTATCGGGTACACACTTTTTTATTATAGTAACATTGTTCAGCCTCGATAGCTGCGCATGTTTACGCACTCATGGTTTATGTTTAGAAACTGTCGAGTTTTTCTATCCCGTATCCGAGACCTAGCTACAGATTCGTGAGTTTTTTGCGAATACATTTTTTCTGTTTCGAATGGTTGCAGATACAGAACAATATATCTGCACCAGGTAATTTAATACGTATTGTACAAGAATTTTTCCCATAACCAAAACAGTTGAAAGAGGTGATTTGACGACCCGGATGCACAGCATCTTGCACCAGGTCATTTAAAAAACTATCTACAACAACTCCTAGAAATTTTAATTTGGGCAACCGGTTCGCCGATTCATTATTGATAGATATTTTGAATGTGAAAAAAACTTAAATTTTTAAAAAGTTCAAATAGATGACGTTTTAAATGACCTGGTGCACTATTTGGCGCACCTGGGCCGTCGCCTCAACATAAGTAGCTATTTTTGATCTTGGAAAAGTTTGTATTATGAAAAAGTTCTTTAAAGGATCTGGTGCACGATCAGGCGCATCTATGTCGTCGCCTCACCATTGGTAGTTATTTCGGGTGTTGGAAAAATTTACATTTTTAAAAAGTTCTCATTGATAACGTTTTAAAGAACTTGGTGCATGAACCGTCGCACCCGGGTCCCCGACTCACCATTTGTAATTGTTTTGGTTATGATCAAAATTTAAATTTTAAAAAGTACTCGTAGATGACCTTTAAAATGATCTAGTGTACGATCCGGTGAACATGGCTCATCGCCTAAGCATTGGTAGCTATTTTTTATGTTACGCAAGTTTGAATTTTGATAAAGTTGTTGCAGAATACGTGTAAAAAAACTCGGTGCACGATCCTGCGCACCCAGGTCGTCAACTTACCATTTATAATTGATTGGGTTAGTGACAAAATGTAAATTTCAATGAGTTCTCGTAGATGACGTTTAAAATGAACTAGTGCACGATCCGGCGCACCCGAGTCATCGCCTCACCGCTAACAGTTATTTTGGGTGCTGGAAAAATTTGAATTCTGAAAAAGTTCTTGTAGGATACGTATTAAATTACCTGTTTCGCGATTCTGCGCAACCCGGGTCGTCAAATCCCCATTGGTAACTAATAACGCTATCAAAAAAAATGTCGATACAATTAAATAGAGATTTGTAATGTAGTAACATTTTGCTATAAAAATGACTCCAGCGGATCAAATGTGCAAGCTCAAATCTGTTATTTTTGAAAATTAATGTACGAGGGTAGTTCAATAAGTGCTTAGAATGAAGTATAAAAACAATTTTTTTTGGGTAAATTTTTTTTTATTTTTCAACATAATCTCCTTGGAGCTCTATA
>NC_046658.1:154818205-154870585 GCF_010883055.1 Belonocnema kinseyi
CTAGTCGGGAGTGGTGCTGACTGAAAACAGATGATTTGGAGCGATTCGCGCGCCATCTGTTGGTCATTCTAAGGACTTATTGAACTACCCTCGTATTTTACTTTTAAAAATTTAGACACACGTATTTGTATATTTTACTGCGAAAAGAATTTTATAACAATATTACAATTAAAACATAAAACCAATAAATTTTGTTTATGCTGAAAGTATATAATTATTGTTCGATCAGCTGGCGTTCCTTGATTGATCTAATTGTGTTCTATATCTGCAACTCTCTCAATAGAGCATTATCGTAACTTTGACCATTCATCATCCTTAAGTCTAGCACCTTATTGTATGAACGATGTTTTTTACTTTAATTATTGACGTGCACCATTTAAATTTAAGAGCACGCGAGATTTGATACTTTAATATTTATTGTTTAATTTTTCCCAATACATATTGTCAGGCGTCTCAACTCAGCTCACTGCTCCGTTTTCGCATGATTAGAATTGCAGCGGATCGTTCTTCAAACGAAGCGCGTCTATTATTTTGAATCGTAAAAGTTTCATCTTACCGACACGCTGTGATTTAAATTTCGTTACGTACCCGATACAACAGTTGAACAGTGTGTGCTCGATCCTTTAGAACAGCTGATATTTAACTTATGAATGTTGCAAGTTCTACATGAAGAACTGCTCCATGTCAATACTGATTTAATCAAAGTAGTTCGGTATTGCTATAACCGCTAAATTTACAAGTTAAATGCAGATATTTAATTCCACTTTTTTATTTAAGGAGTTCTAATTTATGCAAGCGTATTAGTCCAAGATATTATTGAATTAATTTGGTTGCATATTTTTTTCGGCGTAAAACCCACTGTTAGCTATGACAACGCCACTAATTTGGAACTATTCAGAACAAATTTGAATTTGAATTAAATATTAACATGAAATATTATAGAAAATAATTAATTTTGAACTGTAGTTTATTCTTTATTTAATTTTGGATTACAATGAATTGATTTACACTGATATTCCCATGAGCGCTGTTGTCGATGACAAGATTATTTCATCATGGCACGAAATAATCCGATCAGTCTAATTGGTTTCAGTAGGAGTGTAAGACGTTAAAAAAAATATTAGGTCTTAGAGATACGTGGCTATTCCATTACAGAAAGAGAAAAATTACAATTTTGTTTTGTCTACAATTTTCCGCTGTGAAAGTTTACATGCTATTAGCAAAAGTTTATTCTACCTTGGAATAAAATCTTTTGCCTGCTACGTCCTCATCAGCAATGCCAAAGAGGAAAAGTATAAATAAATTCGAGCTATAAATTAGGAGACCTATTTGTTCAACCAGTTGAGAAATGGTTAATATATTCTTTCTATACTCTATACAGTCAGAAAAATAACATTGTATGTATTCCATTTATACATTTTTTCAAATGTATGCCAATTATGAAATTATTCAACAAAAAGTAGCAAGAAAAAAGTGGACACCTCGGGCTCCACTTTTATAAATTTTGAAAATAAACAATAATAATTATTTAAATAATACAGAATGTTTTTGAAAGAAGATAATGCGCCAAATAATGACTAACTTTTACATTTCATTAAAAAATACGATTTTTTACATTTTCAGAGGAAAATAATTGTTTAAATACGTTAGTTGTTTAAACAATTTAATATTGTTTTAAAAGTCATAAGAGATTTTCAATGTTTCAATTACTTATTATTTTCATACAAAAACAACAATGAAATCTCTAAAAATTAACAATAATTTGTAAAAATGTAGTTTTTGGATTCTTGGGCCATATTTGGTGCGCTGTGGAGGAAGGGGGTGTAGGACAAGTTAAAAATAAAAACTATTACAATTCACAATATAATAATAATTATTATTACACCATTAAGTCATTTGCCTTTCGGGGTAGGCGTGACTCACTCGGTGGGGAAGGGAGTAATGTGACGAAGGGATATAACATTTTTAGATTCATCTAGAATTCTCGTGATATTTATTTAAATAACACTTTCGTTCCGCAACACTGTTCTGACCCAGGATTCTGATCAATCACTCTAGTGTCGTTCACTCTACTGACAGTCTTTTTATTAATTAAGCTTCTTTTATGTCCATGCATGTTGTCATGCAGGCTCTCGTGTTTCTGTAGCAATGCTTCGAAATCGCCCTCGGTCAACACGGAGTATAGAAGGTGGGGATAACGTTCGAGCTCAGTTGAGCAGAAGGCGTCTTATTGAAAGACGCACTACTGGGAGGCTCGATGGCATTATAAAGTCTAGTATGAAAACAAAGCTTACCATCGAACTCGTTAGTCACTCTCATCCTTCTCCTTGGGAACTAAACTGAATTGGAATGAATTGGATTAAATTGAAGTGGACTGGAGTTGAGTGGATTTTAGTGGATGTGAATAAATTGGATTGGAATGGATTGGAATGAATTTTATTGAATTGAAATAATGATAATAGATGTAAAAAAATATATTTGAACAATCAATTCCAACGGCATCAGCCGGTAACGTTGTGCACGAAAATACGAAATCTGGCGGCCTCTAGACGAGGCTCTAGAGGGTTCGTATTTTCGTGTACGACGTTACCGGCTAATGCCGTTGGAATTGATTGTTGAAATATTTTTTTTTACATCTTTTATTATTAAGCTTTGTACTTTAACGTAGTTTTCTTTTGGCTCTTGCATTTCTCAAATTTTGAGACCGATATTTTATGTATACAAAAAGTTCGAACGTTCAAAAAATGTTGAGGTTCAGAAAAAATTTGAAATAATTTTCAGTGAAGTTCCTAACAAAATGCAGTACCGAAACGTACTTTTATTGTGCTCTAATACATTTCCCAAACTTTCAGCTCGATATTCTATTTACAAAAAAAGTTCTTAGGTTCAAAAAAACATTCAGTGAACTGAAAAACTGTGGTCGGTAATATAGGTGCTTTTCCAATTAAGCTCTTAGAGGGATCAGAATAAGAACTCTTAATTCAAGAAAATAACACCAACTTTAGCTAGGTGTTAATGGTACAAGTAATTATTAAAAAAATTATCTGCTATATCATCAGAGATTGTACCTTACCGACAGCAGATCAACCCTACAAACCATGAAGGCAGAAAATTTAAACAATATCGATCAAGTTAAAAATCTTCAATAACAGAAAATGCTTAACTTTTTGATAAGACTAGATGGAAAATAATATTTTTCAAATTAAAATTATTTCTTGAAAAAAAGATCAGAAGTTTTGTGGTTCATTTCCCAACGGAGTGAATATGGAGTAGGATTTTATTTTCAAGGAATAATTTTAATTTGAAAAATGTTATCTTCCATCTAGTCTTGTGAAGACGTTAAGCATTTTCTGTTATAGAAGATTCTTAACTTGATCAATATTGTGTACAATCCTTATTATATTACCTGGTGCTCGATCGTTTGCATCTGGATCGCAGACTCAAAATTTTTAGTAATTTAGGCTTTTCGAACTATCTAAATTTTTAACAAGCTCTCGTAGAATACATGCTAAACTACCTGGGACGCGAACTGGTACATCCAAATCGTCAAATCACTATTTGAAATTTATTTAATTATTCACAAAATTAACATTTTTTTAAAGTTTCAATAGAATAATCACAGTTTTTAGTAATATTGGCTTTCGTAGCAATCTAAATTTTAAAGAAGTTCTCGATATCGTTTATAATACTTTACTTTGTTTGCACAGTATAAAGTAAAGCGCACCTATTTTCTTATGTCATTATTGGTTCCTTATTTCATATTCATTTTACTTTATAAACTAGATTTATAAACTAGAACTAATCGCGAAAAATGACTGGCTAACGAAACCACCTTTGATCTTTAGGCCTTTAAAAGTGTACCAAAGAAAAATCCATTTTGCTAATTTCTGAAAATGTTATCGTGTTAACGGATAAAGACGACATACAGAAATCAAAGCAAAAATCATTACTTCTGAGTCAATGAGTCAAAAAGCGTTAAATTTTGATACAATCGACGACACTCAAATTTCATGTCAAAGAAATATCTTCCGATTGAAATGAAATTGTCAGAATTAAAATAATCATAATACAAATTGAAACTCATACCTTTATCAACGAAGGAAAATCTTGTTATTCATAACGTCGTTATCTCACTTATATTTGAGGGTCAACTAATGTCTATATTTCAACTCTGTTGATGCGATGGAATATTCTACAGGCAAACTTTTTAGTAAAATTATTCACTGAAGAAATAATCAGTTAATCTATAATCATTCTCATCTATAATCTATATCAGTTAAGAAATAATCAGAAGAAACAATAATTCGGTTCCTTTTTAAAAAACTCAAAAAAAGCAAAATCTAGCATCCAAACAAAATTCTTTGAGTTACCGATGGAACACTTGTTTACTGCTACTAAAAGATGATGCACTTGAAAGCGCCTTCGGCCTATGTTAATGACAGGTATTTTATTTTTCAAAGTTTTTAAGGCTGCAAGAAAAAGTATTGCTATTTCTCCTTGAGTTTCTAATGCAAATTTTAACGTAGAATAAGAATTTCAACAATTTAAAAGTTGATTTTGCTTTTTTTTAGTTTTTTAAAATGGAACCGAATAAGAACCTAATGGGTCCCTATTCCTTCCGATGTTAAAGTTTACATGATATTTAGTAAAATATTATCCTGAGATGGAACAAAAGCTTTCATCTGTCATATTCTTATCAGCGCTGCGACAATTGAAATTTATGACTCAATTCGTTTAGTTAAAAAAAATAGAAATAAAATTAATATTGTGTTTAAAGCATCAACAATATTTCTGATGTGATAAATAAATAGCATTTTCAATTTATATCAGCATTATACTAAGTTGAAATATTAATTGTCAAAAACCAATCCTAATGTAAACTATGATTATGAGCATAGTGAATATGGCAACTCCTTGAATGGTGTCACGTGCCTTATTTTCAGTCACGACATATATATTTTCCCTCGTCCACGAATAGAGAAATTAATTTTTAAAACAAACTGCAATGAGACCAATGTTTTTGAAAGTCAGGCATCACGATAAAAAAATCTTGTATCATGTTTACAGAATGCAGTTCACAGTCTGCCAGGAATCTTTATAGCGAAAGTAATCCTGGCCCTTCTTCTTTTGCTGACAAGCAACATTCGGATAACCAGCCTTCCCCAGAGGAGGTTCCTGTTCGTGCCAGATCTAGGTCTCCTGCTGGTACGCCCTCTTCTATTACAGTACTTGGATATTCACTTGAGGAACTTGGATATCTTCGGCTCAATCCCCATATGAAAAATAACATTAAATTCGAATTTCGAAAATATTATTTTCCTGTTGGTAAACCAATTAGACTACGAGCCGCTCAAAATAGACGGGTACCGGTACCAACTCAAGAGAATATTGTATTATCACTACCCAATGGTGATGTCTTCGCAATATTAGATTATAGTGGGTTTCTTTGTGGAATATATAGGGCCGATAGAGATCATGCAAGAGTGAAAATAAATATGATAAGCGGCGAAGTTTATGACCTGACATCAGACGAAAGTAAGGATTGTCCAGTAGGCAAAAAAAACCCAATCTTTCCACGAAACTTTATAAAAACTTTTGCAAATGATGACTCCCTACAATCCGTTTGGAATCGTCATAGCGAGCCTCAGGAGTCTTCTATTCGTCGTTACAGGGTCAAGTCTTTTCCGGGCAGGCCTTCTTCTGATCAAGTACTTGGTTATGCAATCGAACAACTTGGTTATGTTCGGCTAATTCCTTCCAATAATCAGTTCCAGCGATTTGAATTTCGAAAATATGTTTTTCCTACCAATGAAAAAATTCGAGTGCGAATCGATCCTCATAGATATTCTTTAGAGCCACACCAAGAATATATGGTATTATCAACATCCGATGGTGACGTTTTTGCAATATTGGATTCGAGTGACACACTCCGTGCAATTTATAGGGTAGATGGACATCTTTCGCGAATAAAAATAAATATGATAAGCGGCGAAGTAAATCATTTGACTCCAGAAGAAATTAGAGATTGCCCAGTCGGCAAGCGTCAACCAATCTTCCCAAAAAATTTTATTACAGCTTTTGCAAATTACGATTCACTACAGTCCATATGGAATCCTCATGGCGGAGGGTATCCAAGTTCTTCTTCTTCAGCCAGACAACATTCACCGTACGGAACTTCTCCTCAGGATCCTTCCTTGCATTCCAGGCCCACGTCTCCTCCAGGCAGACCTCCTTCTGATGAAGTACTTGGATATTCACTTGCAAAACTTGGATTTCTTCGGCTTATTCCTCAGGCAAATCAGAACCGGCGATTCGAATTTCGGAGATATGTTATTTCTACGAATCGACCAGTTCGATTTCTAGTAGGAAATCATGCATATGTTTCCGTGCCAACCCGAGAATATATTGTATTATCAACATCCAATGGTGACGTTTTTGCAATAATGGAGTATACTGGGATTCTTCGAGGTTTATATGGGACAAATAAGGCTCATTCAAGAATAAAACTGAACATGATAAGCGGTATAGTTGAATATATGACTGCAATTGAAATAAAGGAATGTCATGTAGGAAATAAATATTCAAACTTGCGACGTTGGTTTTATGAAGATTTTTGCATTGAAGATTCTCTACGGCATGTGTATCATTAAGTCAAACGAGAAAGAAATTAGAAAAAAATTTCTGATTCAATTTTTGACTTGAAACATACTTCAAGTATATTTTTAAAAATAAAAATTTGTATTGCTTATCAATTTCAGCGTCGATAGCGAAATTAAAGGAGAGCATTTAACGTTCGGAAAATTCCGATTTTTAATGCGGTAGCGTACCATCATTTTCCACGCACAACGGCAGACATTGTGCGGGGAAATAGAAAATTTGATTTCTATTAAAATTGAATTATGGGTGATATTATTTATTATACAATATTATAATATCTAAATAAACAACTACAAAATTCTTACAATACAATTTAAGAAATCTTAAGAAAGAACCGATTGTTCTCTGCCTATTGGTGTCCACAGAATTCTGTTATTTATAATTGAATATTTGTTCCATTTTTTAATAAATTAATTTTGAATTAAAAGAATACTAATTTTCATGAAAGAATTCATGTTTAAGCCATTGAAGTAAAGATTTGTTAACTTGACTGAACTTTCAACGAAGCAAAATATGTAGATCGGATGATTCATTATGAAAAAAAAACTACCAAAAAAAGGATTTATTTAGAAACATGTATTTGTATTCTTACTCTGAAAAAAATTTTACTTAAAAAAGATATTTTATTTGAAAGTGAAATTTCTCTGCAGTCAGTGTACCATTATTTCAATTTAATAATACCTCAACTAAAAATAATATTTTTTCCAATCTGACCTTAGATCAAATTGTATGATACTGGTTATTACGTTGCAAAGCCAGTGTATTATGGTTCTTAAGGCTTCCTTCTTTCTTTATTTGTGAAAATGGGACAAAGAAGTACTTATAGAAACTATATGTAAGTTTCTCTTCATTATGCTCTAAAAATGCCTCGAAAATTTAAAAACAAGAAATGAAATGAACGAGCGTTTATAGAAATATTTGTTTATTTAAAAAGTTTAGAAATTTTGTAAACACATCTCATTTGTTTGAGCAATATTTGCGCGTTGATGAACTTTCGAGTTTTGGTAAGATCGGCGATACTGAATTTTCACATAAATTCAATAACTTGTTCTTCAGTGGAGAATTTGAACCTCATAATGATGATGATAAATTAATGTATAGTGATATATGTAATCTTGTTATTTCACATATAAGTGAGATATCAGCTGTTGTCTATATTTCCACACATGAAGCAGTTGAAGCAGAAAGTGTTTATTATACCAAATTGAATTAAATAATAAACAAATAATTTATGAAAGCGTTAATGAATTTTTTGTCTGCTCTGGGAAAATGAGTATCCGTTTCACCTTGTAGGTATAAAATGGACATTATAATCATATCTATTAGCTGATATATAATAGCCACTATTCATCCATGATGTAATTATTTTTAATAGCATACACAAATGACATTATACACCTATGACCTTGAAAAGTCTACACACTACAAATTCTTGTTTTAAGATTTACCCACAAACTTATTTTTCCGTTTTAAATCATCTTTGTGAATTTCTTATGTATAATTAACGAAATTTTTAGTTTGGAGATGATTTTGAAGGGTTCCTCAAAGATACGGGTGCTGAGTGAACCTCAATAATTATCTAGGGTTACGGTCCGAACGCGGAGCTTAAGAATTTTTTCTATCGAATAATAGTTTTCTTTAGACTTAAGATCCAATTGTTATAATTATAATTATCATAATAAGAAATTTAAAATTATAGCCTTCTATAGAAGGACAATCTTGTCACTAATAACTTCGCTATCTCATATACATGTGAGATAAGAGCTACTTATTTAGATATTTGTACTCTGATGATGCAATGGAATATTCCTCTTATACACTGGTTAACTAAATTATTCACTAAACTGTTAGGCAGTGTTCTCTCTACTTCTACGAAAATGAGAATGGTCCATACTTTTGTTTTCACTTTTGCGATCATCGTTAATTCTTTTGGTGAATATAATAATTTAATAGATATATATACAGTTCTTATTGTATTTCATATAATACTTTTATGCATACTGATATTTCGTAAGCCCTTGCTGCGAAACTAAAGGCCCCCTTTTCAGCTTGATGTCGTGTAATAAGCCACTCGTATATTCTCGCTGTAAAAACTAGAGATTCATCTGTTCATTTAATTATTTCTTTTTTATCCTTTTTGAATAAGATAACTGCAGGCTGTTATCTTTTTCGCAAGGCAAACGCTTCTTGGATCCTAGTTGTGGTTTCATTTTAGTACCACTTCAGACCGTATTTTATGTGTCTTATTGTGTAATACAGCGAAACTCTTCCATAGCGCCGATTTTGGGACTGACGGTAGGTGGGAGCTAAATCATTTTAGCCAGCTCCGCATGAAAAGAGTGAGGGGCATATAAAAGGTTTCCTGTGGATTTTAATGTACGTTAAGAAATATTGTTCTAATACGTCGACAGAGGTCAATTAAATATTCAACTCTGATGTGGAAGAAACTTTATTGATACACGTTAAATAAATGTTTTACCTGCTTACGTACTTTAATCGTTTCGGGCCGCTTAGCATCTCGTTTAAAAGGAGAGCTTTGTCTTGAATATTTGGTCCAGATACTAGGTCACTCACTTGATTAAAATATTCAAAGACAGCAATGTACACAAAAAAGACTCTTTTTAACAAAACACTGCACGTCAACACTTCAAGTGTCTGAACTTGATCGGACTTCTTTTTCTACTCTTTCTCTCTCTCTCTCTCTGTCTATACAATGCTCCTTATTTTTCTTTGTCGACTCGTACACCGAAAAAATTATGCAACTATATTAGTTCAATAATAACTTGGACTAATACGGTTCGCATAAATTAGAACTCTGCAGGTAAAAAAGTGGAATTAAATCTCTTCATTTTACTTCCAATTTTACCGGTTTGAGTATAGAACTGACGCTATAGCAACACTGAACTACCTGAATTAAGTCAAACTACCTGAATTAAGTCAGTATTGACATGGAGCAGTTCTTCATGTAGAACTCGCAGCATTCATTAGTTGAATATTCAAAATAATAGACGCGCTTTGTATAAACAATGATCAGCTGCGATTTTAATCATGCGAAAACGGAGCAGTTCCACGTATGAAATGCTCACATCGAAGTATCAAATTGCGCTAATTCGGGCAAAGCGAAACTTGATCCGTTCAATGTTTTCACACGCAAAATGTCGGCGTCTAAACAGCAGTGCGTCGATATACTAGGCAGTCTGATAAGTCCCTGAAAAATGAAACACGGAGACGTTTTTTTGGCCAAAGTTGGATTTAATTTTTAACATACTCTCCTTTTAGGTCGATACAGTGAGTCCAACGATTTTCTAGCTTTTTGATACCGTCCGAAAAGTACTCGATCGGAAGGTCTCCAAAATACGCCTCAGTTTCAGCTATGAGCTCCTCATTTGAGTAAAAACGCTTTCGGTGAGCCATCTCTTCAGGTTAGGGAACAAGTAATAGTCGCTGGGGGTCAGGTCTGGTCAATACGGTGGCTGAGAAACCAATTCGAAGCCGATTTCATGCAATTTTGCTTGTGCAACTAAGCATGAATGAACAGGCGCATTGTCGTGATAATAAAGCAGTTTTTTCTTCTTCAAATCCTGTCGTTTTTCGGCGATTTCAATTTTTAATCGGACGCACTCATGGTTTATGTCTATAAACTGTGGAGTTCGAGGTTTCAAATCCTCAGAGTTGTGCGAATTTATAAATATAAATTAAATTGCACAAATAGAAATTTTCCCGTTTTATATTCAATTCTAAAATTTTTAGGAACTGTTCGCAGGAAATTCAAAATATTCGTAAAAAGTTCTAAATTTATACATATATTTTTCACAGAAATAAGGATTTAATGTTTGATTGTTCTATCCCGTATCTGAGACCTAGCTACAGGTTCGTGACTTTTTTACGGATACATTTTTTCTATGTGAAATAGTTGCAGATATAGAGCACAGGATCTAGCACCAGGTCATATAAAACGCCATATACAACAACTCCCAGAAATTTTAAATTAGGTAACCGGTTCGCCGATTTATTATGGATAGTTATTTTGAATGTGGAAAAATTTTAATTTTGAAAAAGTTTAAATAGATGACGTTTTACATTACCTGGTGCACTATCCGGCGCACCCGAATCGTCGACTCACCATTTGTTATTGTTTTGGTTATTGACCACATTACAATTTTAAGAAAGTTCTTGTAGATGACGTTTGAAAGGACCTGTTGTACGGTCAGGCGCACCCGAGCCGTCGACTACCCATTGAGAGTTATTTTGGGTGTTGGAAAAATTTTAATTTTGAAAAAGTTCGTGTAGAATACGTATTAAATTACCTATTGCACGGTTCTGTGAACTCGGGTCACCAAATCACTATTTGTAACTGTTTCGTTATGTACAAAATTTAAATTTCAAAAAGGTTTTCGTAGTTTGCAGAAAATCTACACAATATCGATCAAGTTAAGAATCTTCAATAACAGAAAATGCTGAACGTCTTAATAAGACTAGATGAAAAATAATATTTTTCAAATTAGAATTATTTCTTGAAGAAAAGAACAGAAGTTTTGTGGTTCATTTTCCAACGGATTGAAGATGGCGTAGGATTTTTTTTTCGAGAAATAATTTTAATTTGAAAAATATTATCTTCCATCTAGTCTTATTGAGACGTTAAGAATTTTCTGTTATTGAAGATTCTTAACTTGATCGATATTTTGTTGATTTTCTGCCTTCATGGTTTGGAGGGTTGACCTGCTGTCGGTAAAGTCTGATCTCTGATGATATAGCAGATCAGTTAAAAAAAATGATATTGCAGATCAATTAAAAAATAATTACTTGTACCATTAACACCTAGATAAAAATTGGCGTCATTTTCTTCAATTAAGAGTTCTGATTCTGATCCCTCTAATACTCGTAGTTTAATTGGAAAAGCACCTGACCGGAAGTCGGAAGTTTTGTGGTTCGTTTCCTAATGGAGTGGAGATGGAGTAGGATCTTTTTTTCAAGAAATAATTTTAATTTGGAAATTAGTTGAATTGAAATAGAATGAAGAATTGAATTGAAATAGATTGAAATGAGTTGCATTAATTTGGACTGATGTGGAGTGTATTTATTTGGTGCAGTTATGAATAAATTAGAATAGAATGAATTAAAGTGGACTGGAGTGAACTGAATTGCAATGTACTGGATTGGGAACAATTGAATTTGATTTGTGTAAAGTGAATTGGAGTGGTTTGGATTGGAATGAATTGGATTTGATTAAAATGAGTTGCATTGGATTGCCATGCATTGGGTTATATTCCAGTGAGGTGACATGGAGTGAAGTGGATTGGAATGAATTGCTTTGAATTCGATTTGATTGCAATAAAGAATTTGGCTTTATTGTATGAGGCACTATAATTCAAATACTTGGTCCCTTAGAGTCCTTGAATGAAAAATAACTATTTTTCGGGTGAAAAATACAAAACCCTATTTCCTCCTTCTTTTAAAGTTCTAGAAGAGTTTGCATCTTCCAAAGAACAAAAACAATCACCCTCTCTACTTGTACTTTTTTTGCAATGTAACGGGCAGCGATCCCGGAGATTTGATTCTTTACTCATTTTAAAATACATCTACAAACTGCTCCATTTTCCATCACAATCTTGATCTGTTTCTGGTTTTTGTAAGCTCAGGCATGGCAAGAGATTTGGAAATATCTGGCTAAAGCATGGGTCAAGCGCAAGCTAGCATGATGCAAGCCTTGCTCTTGTCCGTTTCCCATGCTTAGAACACGTCAAACACAAATAAATAATCTTAAGAGCATGTAAGTGTCAGAGAAAATTAGTCAGCGTTAAGAATGAAAATCTTAGGTTTCCCAATAGCCATCACGTCTCTAAATGGTAAGTTTAATACCCGGGTGCGCCAGGTGGCGCCCCAGGTAGCTTAGTACTTATTCTACAAGAACTTTTTGAAAAATTAGATTTTTCCAACATCCAAAATTATTTAAAATTGTTAGTCGACAAACCGCGTGCACCAGAGCGAGCATCAAGTTGTTTAATAAGTATTCTGCGAGAACTTTTTTTAATTTCTATTTTTTGAATAATGAAAACTATTCCAAATGGTGAATTGACGACCCGAGTACACCAGGGCGCGCCCCAGGTTGTTTAACAAGTATTCTATAAAAAATTTCCAAGAATTTTAATTGTGCCAAATGCCAAAATAACTACCAATGGCGAGTCGACGATCCCGGTCAAATTTGTCGACTGAGAATTTTTAATTATTTTGTCTGTTAGAACAATCTAAATTTTGAAAAAGTTTTTGTAGAAGACGAGCTAAGCTACATGGATCGCGACCCGGTACGCCTGTGTCATCAACTCAACATTTGGAATTGTTTTAGTTATTTTCAAAATTTTAATTTTTTAAAAGTTCTCGTACAATCCTTATTATATTACCTGGTGCTCGATCGGTTACACTCGGATCGCCGACTCACAATTTTTAGTAATTCAGGCAGTTGGAACAATCTAAATTTCGAAAGAGCTCTCGTAAAGCGCACCTATTTTATTATGTCATCATTGGTTCCTTGTTTCATATTCATTTTACTTTGTTGTTTTTAGATGCTCTGCAGAAGTTTTCTTTTCACCTGTTTTTGCTGTTAAATGCATAGTTTAAAATGAATGTTTCAATTAAATTTTTAGATCCTTTTAGGAGGAACCATTCTTTTCTGAATGTTTTACCTTTGATCTTTAAGCCTTTAAAAGTGTACTAAAGAAAAATCCATTTTGCTAATTTCTGAAAATGTTGTCGTGTTGACAGATAAAGATGATGTACAGAAATCAAAGCAAAAATCATTAGTTCTCAGTCAATGGGTCAGAAAGCTTTAAATTTTGATAAAATCGACGACACTCAAATTTGACCTAAAAGAAATACCTTTCGATTGAGATGAAATTGTCAGAATTAAAATAATCATAATGCAAGTTGAAACTCATACCGTTATCAAAGAAGAAGAATCTTGTTATTAATAACGTCGTTATCTCAATTATATACGAGATACGGTCTGCTTATGTCTATATCTCAACTCTGTTGATGCGATAGAATATTCTACAGGCGAATTTTTCAGTTAAATTATTCATTGAAGCAACAATCAGTCTTATCTCTACTTTGCCAACATGAGGATGATCTATTCTTTTGTTTTCACTTTGGCTATCATCACTAATAATTTTGGTACATATAATAATTTAATACATTTACATTTTATATATATATATATATATATATACCCTGGCGGACCGAAGGAACCGAAAGGAGCCTCTAAAAATCACCCGTAAAGACGCCATTAGCTCCCCATTCGGTTCCTTTTTAAAAGACTTAAAAAAACAGCCAGATCGACTTTTAAATTGTTGAAATTCGAATTTTACGTTAAATTTTCTATTAGAAACTCACGGAGTAATCGCAATACTTTTTTTTGCAGAGTTAAATTTTTTTTAAATGTAATTAACTTCTGCTGAAGGTGACTTGAAGCGCATCAATAATAGCTCAAGTAGTATATTGCGCGCGTAGTTTAAAAGATAATTCTCTCTCACTTGCATCGCAGCGTTGTTGTCTGAGATTTCGGAACGCTTATGTACTGCATTAACAAGATTTGTAATGTGACAAATGAGTTGCACTCTCAGTTTATATCAGCATTAAACTAAGTTGAAATGTTAATTATTAAAAACCAAACCTAATGTAAACTATGGTTATGAGCATAGTGAATACGGCAACTTTTGGGATGGTGTCAAGTGCCATGTTTTAAACCAAACTGCAATAAGAACAATGTTTTTGAAAGTCTGGCATCCTGATTTTCAGCTTCGAATTCATTCAAACTTTCATGTTCTCTAATACTAACGAACTTTAAAAAACCTTCCTTCAATAATGTATGTTTATTTAACCAGAGAAATGTACAGGGATAATTATTACATTTCAGAATTATTTCGCATTAATTTACCTGAAATTTTAGAAAGATGCTTTCAGCAAATAAAAATTCAAACTAGTTTAAGATATCACAGAAAAATGTGCTGGTAAAAAAATCTTTCATGATGTTTACAGAATGCAGTTCACAGTCATCCAGGAATCTTTATGGCGAAAGTAATCCTGGCCGTTCTTCTTCTGCAGACAAGCAACATTCGCGTAACCAGCCTTCCCAAGAGGAGGCTCCTGTTCGTACCAGGTCTAGGTCTCCTCCTGGTATGCCTCCTTCTACAACAGTACTTGGATATTCAATTGAAGAACTTGGATATATTCGGCTCATTCCCCGTACGAATAATAACATTCAATTTGAATTTCGAAGATATTATTTTCCAGTCGATAAACCAATGAGACTACGAGCCGCTCAGAATAGACGGGTTCCGGTGCCAACGCAAGAGAATATTGTATTATCATTATCGAATGGAGATGTTTTCGCAATATTGGATTATAGAGGGTTTCTTTGTGCAATGTATAGGGCCGATAGAGATCATGCAAGGGTAAAAATAAATATGATAAGCGGAGAAGTTTATGACTTGACCCAAGATGAAATTAAGGATTGTCCTGTAGGCAAGAATTACCCCATCTTTCCTCGAAACTTTATTAAAACTTTTGCAAATAACGACTCCCTACAGTCCATATGGAATCGTCATAGTATACCTCAGGAACCTCTTATTCGTCACTCCAGGCTCAAGTATTTTCCGGTCAGGCCTCCTTGTGATCAAGTACTTGGTTTTGCAATAGAACAAATCGGTTATGTTCGGCTTATTCCTTCCAAAAATCGGAACCAGCGATTTGAATTTCGAAAATATATTTTTCCAACTAATGAAAAAATTCGAGTGCGAATTGATCCTCAGAGATATTCTTTAGAGCCAAACCAAGAATATATGGTATTATCAACATCCGATGGTGACGTTTTTGCAATATTGGATTCTTGTGACACGCTCCGTGGAATTTATAGGGTAGATAGACATCTTACGCGAATAAAAATAAATATGATGAGCGGCGAAGTTAATTATTTGACCCCAAATGAAACTAGAGATTGCCCAGTAGGGAAGCGTCACCCAATCTTCCCAAACAATTTTATTGTAGCTTTCGCAAATTACGATTCACTACAGTACATATGGAATCCTAACGGCGATGGTGATCCTTCTTCTTCTGTCAGAGAACATCCACCGGGCGGCACTTCTCGTGAGGATGCTTCTCTGCATGTCGGACCCACGTCTCTCCCGGACAGGCCTTCTTCTCATTAGGTACTTGGATATTCACTTGCAACACTTTGATTTTATGTCTATGAATACTGAATGATGGGTAATATTATTTGTTATAAAATATTATAATATGAAATAAAATTATAATATCATTATCGATTATTATGATCTATTATAAGCAAGATTTTAAAAATAAAATTACTTTCGTTCACTAAAAATGTGTAGTAGTTTATAAAAAGGTGTCCTTAAATATGATCCGTCAATTTTATAAACAAATAATTGGAAACTTCTTATCATATGTAATGTAAGAAAGCTTAAAAGAGAAATGATTCTTTTCTGCCTATTGGTGTTCACAGTATTCTATTATTTATAATTAATTAATTGTATCATTTGTTCATAAATTTAATTTTAATTTTTCAAATTTCACAAAATAGTTTGATATTTAACCAATTAAGAGAAGATTTAGTGAAGTAGTTTAAATTTCTACCAATTAAATGAATCTTTGACCATAAGATATGTAGATCAGATGATTAATTATGAAAAAATACTACCTAAAAAAAAAGGATTTATTCAGAAAATGAAACTGGAGTGAAGTGAAGTTTCTTCGCAGTCGGTGTACCATTATTTCAATTTAATAATATCTAAACTAAAAATAATATTTGTTCTAATCTGAACTGAGATAATGGCTAATGGATGTTCGAGTCTTGATCAAATCGGCAATAATGAATTTTCACATAAATCCAATGAATTTACAGACTACACATTCTTGTTTCAAGATTCATCCACAAACTTATTTTTCCGTTTTAAATCATCTTTGTGAATTTCTTATGTATAATTCACAAAATTTTTAGTTTAGAGCGGATTTTAAAGGATTTCTCAAAGGTGTTGGTGCGGTGTAGACCCCAATAATTTTATAGGGTCACGGTCCAAACGCGGAGCTTAAGAATTTACAAGGTTTGGTTCCGGGCTTAAACTATAAGAACTGAAAGATATCGGTTGCCATCGAGATTATTCCAATCCTTGCTCACTTGATATATTTTTTGTTTTTTATAAGATTAATTTTTGAATCAATTAAAAAAGCAAAAATGTACTCTCTGACTATTTATGACATTGATTAGAACCCTCAAAAAAGTTTTCCGGATTAAAATGAATTTTTAATTCAACTTAGATCCTTGGAAACTGTACACTTTTATTTTGAATTATTTTATTTCGACGCTAAAAACGAAATCTAACGTATTTTGTAATGTTATCATTTTTTCATTACGATACATTAATTTTACATTAGAGTTTTATATGATTTAAACATCTTTCATTTTTACCTATTTTTGTTGATACATACATAGCTTGAAACGAATTGTTTCAATGATTCTGCAGATCTTTTTCTGATAAATAATTTTTCGATTAATAAATGAGACAGTAAAAATTAGATAATAAAAAGTTTAGAATTATAGTCTTATCTGCAAAGGACAATCTTGTGATTTATAATATATATATATATGTACTCTGACGATGCTGTGGAATATTCCTAAGATACACATGTTAACTAAATCATTTACAGCACTCTGAGTCAGTATTTTCTCTACTTCTACGAAAATGAGGATGGTCTATACTTTTGTTTTCACGTTGGCGCTCTTCGTTAATTCTTTTGGTAAATTTAATAATTTAATATAAATATCTATAGTTCTTATTATATTCCATAAAATAAATGCATGAATAGTGCTACTTGTTAAACCCTTGAAGGGAATCTAAAGTCTCCCTTGCCAGCTTAATATCATATAATAGTCAAATGCATATTCTTACTGTAAAAAATAGACATTTATCTCTTTTTCGTGTCATATTTCGTGTCTCCTCATTTAATAAGGTAACTTTAGGCTTAATACTTAGAATTATTGCCGAAATAATACTTTATTTTACAATGTAAGACTGCAAAAAGTATGGCGTCTTAGAAATACGTGACTATTCTATAACTAAAGAAATAAAAGAAATTTTGTTTCGTGTAGACTTTTCCGCTGTTAAAGGTTACGTTATATTTAGAAAATTTTTATCCTACGATGGAATAAAAGCTTTTGTGTGCTAGGTCCTTATCAGCATTGCCAAAGCGGCAAAGTATAAGTAATTCGAGCTATAAATTAGGAGACCAAATTGAAAACAACTTTTCGTTTACTTAAGTATAAGTGTAATACAAAAATCTCTCATTGTTTTTCGAACATACTATTGGGGTTGGAAATCCATTGAACGTAATATTGGAAAACATATTATAGTATAAAAGGTATTGGAATTTGATTCAAGTAAGAAAATGATTTTTGAAAAATTATTCTGTCCCGTTGTAATAATCGAGCAAGAATAATATTTTCTAGGCTGTTTTCTTTCCTTTTGTTTTAACCAGCCCGATAGAAAGTAGCAAAAATACGCTCCCGTTACGATCCTGCCTTTCATCGGGCAGAGTTTCACTTAACGCCCACATTTATAAATCCTATTTATCTGGCTGATCCGATCAATCCCGGTGGCTCAATCCGGTTTTCGTTTCGCAGAAAGTCTAGTCCTGCTAAACCAGGATAGGAAGCGTTGCGAATTACGGGTTGAATGTTGCTGTTAGAACATTGCGGCGAATTCTAATCCCGACGTGCGGATATTTAGTAGGGATTTTTACCTGTATTTCTAGAAATGCGTAAAGTTTTATTGAATTAAACTCTTTAGAGGGTTTATTCAAAAAATGTCAATGGTTTTGAAAGGACTTAAAGAAGATATTTTTCTTAAACTCTCTTTTGTAAGAAAGGCACATTTGAAATATGGCCAGGAGTAGATAGTGAATCACATGGCAGGCAATGAGTAGGTCTGATTTTGAATAAAGGTGGAAGCAGTATCTCGGAGATCATGATTTCGCATCTCCCAGACTGCTGCGAGCCAGAATGAAAGTAGCAATCAGAAGATTATTTATCATAGCATGCTACGCGTCAGTTGATAGTGGTCCCAGAGAAGCAAAAGATGCTTTCTAGGAAACTTTAAATAACACAATAAATATTTGCGATCGTGGTGAGAGAATAATTCTGCTAGGAGATACGAATCATTAGACATATCATCATTAGAAATACTTGGTTTAGGCGTGAGATGATCCACATTTGCAGCTGGTTCAAAGGAAATAGCCACAGTATAATTGACTTTGTTGTTGCGGATGAAAAACTAAGTTAGCTGGTGAGAGATAAAGGGGTCATTATGGGTTCTGAATGCAATACATATCATTACCTGATGATCTCCAAACTTAACTTAAGTCGGGGATGAAGAAAAAAGAGAACCACGAAAACAAAACAAACACGAATCAAAATTGAGAATCTACAGAAACAGAAAAAAATTGTTAGATTTACGATAGAAGTGCATGGTACGGTGGTTGTAGGAAGAACGTTTGGTGATGCGTGGTAGAATGATGAAATACAGGCTGCCCCAAAAGCAAAAAAAAGCGTACATGAGAACTTTGAACATCACAGGTATAAGCAATGAGAAAAGAAACAGACGTATACATAATCACATACACAAAAAGAGGATACTAAAACAATTAATTGAAGAAAGTAATGATAAAATGAGAGCAGAAAAAGATAAGAAATTACAAAGCGAATTAGACGGAAGCAAGAAAATGCTTTATCAAAATCTGAAGGGACACAAAAGTACAGAATTCGTCAACAAGAAAAATGGTAATGGGTAAATGATATATAATATAGATGGGATACTAGAGACTTTCACAGACACAGTCACTGAGGTTAAAGATGGAATTAGGAACTTGAAAAATGGTGAAGCTGCCGGGGTAGCGTGTATTAACACTCAAATTCTTAAACATGGTGGCGAGTACACATTCGCGAGGTAATGAAAATAATAAAAGCAAATATTTGGGAATTTCAAAGTTGGTTTATGCCAGGAAGTTCATGTGCAGATCCAATATTTAGCTTAAGGCGAATTACGAAAAAAAGTTTAAGAGTAAGAAAAAAAGTTTTCTGTGCATTCATTGACTTAGAAAAAGCTTTTGACAAGGTAGATAGATGTAAACTTTGAGAAGTTCTAAAAAGTATACGGAAATTTAGGTGATTGTTCCGATATATGGTGTTCGACGTAAAGAGTGAGAAAGTACTATACAATATTGTATAAAATGATATCAAATAAAGCTAGAATGGCAATATATAACTCTATATGTGCATCGAATGTACTATACGGTAGCGAGAAAAAGAGAAAAGTGAAGTTGATGCAATTGACATGTGGTTCTTGCGCATGATATGCGGGAAAACTCTGCTGGGCAAAGTGAGCAACGACACAATTCTAAAAGAATGTGGTGCAGAAGAGACGCTATTAGACACATTGGAATGAAATCGGTTAAGATGTTTCGGGCATATTGAGAGAATGTCAAATGAAGGACTAAAGAAACAAGTGTATGAAGGTGAAGTAAATGGCAGTGTGGCCAGACGCAGACCACGGAAAGAATGGTTAGAATGTGCGAATAAGACCCTAGTTAGAACGGACATATGAAGCCACAGAAACATAAGAGCTTGCATGAAAAAATGCATGGACATAAAAGAAGCTAGAGAAGTATGTCAGGACAGAAAAATATGGTGACAAATAGTTAATAAAAAGAGTGCCTGTAGAGTGAATGACGCCTGAAACATAAGCCCTTGGATATTAATGGACCCAAGTAGGAAACCTCACATGACAACATTGTGTGGATCTTCACTTGAGGTGATTGCTAGAGAGATGAATCAGAAACCTGGGTCGGAGCAGTGTTGCGGAGCGGACGTATTAATTAAATAAATATTACTGGAATTCTGGATCAATCTAAAAATATTATATACCTTCCTTACATTACTCCCTTCCACACCGAGTGAGTCATACCTACCCCGAAAAGAAAATGGCCTAATGGTGTAATAATAATTATAATAATAAAAATTGTATTGGAGAGACGTGAAATGGATTGAAATTGTATGAATATGAATGGATTGGAATAGATTGGATTAAAATGAATTAGAGTAAACTGGATTGTACTGGATTAAATTAGATTTGATTAAAATGATTAGATTTGATTAAATTCAAATGAATTTTATTGGATTGGAATTTAATTAGTTGCATTGGATTACAATGGATTGGGTTGGGTATGAAAGGATTAGATTTGAATTAAGTGTTTCAGGTTGTATTTAAGAAGATTGGCTTATATTAGATTGAAGTGAAGTGGAGTCGCTGGAAATCTGTTGGAGAGGATTGAGCTGGAATGCACTGGATTGGAGTAGATTTGATTGGAATAAAATGAATTGAATAAAAATGAATTGCATTGCAGTGGATCTTAGTAAATAATAATGAATTGGTATGTTATATATCAGAAACTTAGATTGGACATCAGGAATCTTACGGCCACTTTTCTTTGTATGAATTACAGGACTCGACCAAAATGTGTCACTTAGGATTATTTCATTACAAATAATTATTTTGTGGGTGGAAAGTGTAGAACGGATAATTGAAAAAAATCGAAGGTGGTACTTTAGTACGTCTTGTAGCTTTGTTTGAAAATACAGAGTGCGTATTGGGCCGTTGGGCACCCAGTGGACACACCATTTTAGAACGTAATTGGAACGTCCTAATATCGTTTTTTGGACGTAAAAGTTAAAAGAAGTCATTTAAACGCTTTAAAACTGTCCTAATTCAGACCAAATAATGTTGTAAAAACGTTTTAATTTCAAAATACGTCTTTAAAACGTCTCTGGAACCTTGTATGTTTATGGAACTTTATGTGGAATGACTTAGGACATTTTAAAGACGTTCCAAAGATATTCTTTAACGCTTGTGCCCACTGGGCAGTTCCATTTCGAACAAAGCGTTTCTGCCACTTTGAAAAAAATGGCAGTCCTTCTGTTGCTTATGCAAGTACTTGAGGCTTAATTAGTGAAATTGCACCAATTTATATTTATTTAGTATATTAGAGAAACTAATATATACATTTGTCTAATATTTACATTTTCAATCATTTATACATTTCTAAAATAAAAACTAGCAATAACTCCCACAAATAGAATACAACAATTTGTTTAGTAATAAAAGAATGATCAAGTAAATGTGCAAAGAAAGATAAAATAGAAAAAACTAAGCAACTCATTTTAATTAAACAGTTACATATTTAAAATATGTAAAAAAATAAACTTATATTCTCTTTCAAGTCACATACTTTACATTGTACGACATCCGAGGCATAACGTCAAAGTGAAGTATATAATTTCGAAGGCGTATATCAGTAACTTTTTTTGCACACTAGAATTTATAATTATTTATTAAAAATAAGTAATTTGGTTTTTCTCACTTTATATTTCTATGTACATCTACTTTATTATTCTTTTGTCACTAAGAAAAGAGAGCATAACCTCAAAGTGCAGTATATAAATTGAAAAAGGAATGTAAGCGTAACTTTTTTTACATACTTGAAATATGTAATTTTATATTAAAAATGGGTTATCTGGTATTTCCTATTTCATCTCTCTTAAAAATTTAATTGATCATTCTTTTATATACTAAGAAGATTTTTATATAGTGGAAATACAATACTTGCTACAAAATTGATCTTCTAAAATGTTTAAAACTTATTATAGTGAATTATTTATTTCCTAAAATTTAGAAAAATCATCTTATTTTCTGATTGAATGGCTATGTTCATTATTTGTTTAGAGTAGTTAATTTTTCTAAAATAATTATTTATTTTATCAGAATCTGTTTTCCTTTTCGTTTTAAGGAGGTTATTGTATTGCTGAAACTTCTTTATTATGATTAAAGTTATTAAAAAGTTTATGCACTCATCTTCTACCAAAAATATATGTTTATTTAATTATGAAAAATGGACAGTGGTAATTATTAAATTTCAGAAATATTTCGCGTTACTTTGATTTAAATATCTGAAAGATGCTTTAAGCAAATAAACATTCACATTAGCCAAGGATATTAGAGAAAAATGTGCAGATAAAAAAATGAAACTTTTATTCTGTTTCCAGAATGGAGTTCACAGTCCGCCAGCAATCCTTATAGCAAAAGTAATCCTGGACCCTCATTTTCTGCTGGCGAACAGCATTCACATGACGGGCCTTCTCCAGAGGAGACTCCTGTTCGTGCGAGGTCCAGGTCTCCTGCTAGTACGTCCCCTTCTATTACAATACTTGGATATTCACTTCGAGAACTTGGATATATTCGACTCATTCCCCACGCGAATCAAAGCGTTCAATTCGAATTTCGAAGATATTGTTTTCCTGTCGGCAAACCAATTAGACTGCGAGAAGAACATAATAAAAAAGTGCCAGTGCCAACCAAAGAGAATATTGTATTATCACTATCCAATGGGGATGTTTTTGCAATACTGGAGTATAATGGGATTTTTCGTGGATTATATAGGGCAGATGGATATCATCGAAGAGTAAAAATAAACATGATAACCGGCGAAGTTGATGATTTGACCAAAAATGAAATGAAGAATTGTCCAGTAGGCAGGAAGTACCCAATCTTTACACGAAACTTTATTAAAATGTTTACAAATGACGACTCCTTACAGTCCGTATGGAATCCTCATAGTGAACCTCAAATACCTCTTCATCGTTCTAGGACCAGGACTCTTCCGGGCAGGCTTCCTTCGGATCGAGTAATTGGGTATGCATTAGAAGAACTTGGCTTCGTTCGACTTATTCCTTTCAAAAATCTGAGCAAGCGATTTGAATTTCGTAAATACGTTTTCCCTACCGAAAAAAAATTCGAATTCGAATAGAAAAATTGACCTACTCGCTTGAGCCAAACAAAGAATATATGGTATTATCAACATCCGATGGTGACATTTTTGCAATAATTGATAACAGTGACAATCTCCGTGGGATTTATGCGATAGACGAACATCATTCGCGAATAAAAATAAATATGATAAGCGGCGAAGTAAATCATTTGACCCCAGATGAAATTAGAGATTGCCCAGTAGGCAAAAATCACCCAATCTTTCCGAATAATTTTATTAAAGCTTTTGCAAATCACGATTCACTACAGTCCTCATCGAATCCTCGTGGCAATGGTAATCCTGGTTCTTCTTCTTCGGTCAGATAACATCCACCTGACAGGATTTCTTCTCAGGAGCCTTCTCGTGAGCTTCGTTTTCGCGGCAGACCAAGCTCTCACTTGAACAGGCCTCCTTTTAATAAAGCAATTGGATATTCACTTGCAAAATTTGGATAAATTCGTCTTATTCCTGAGGCAAATTAGAACCTGTGATTCGAATTCCAAAAATACGTCATTTCTGCAAATAAACCAATTCGATTGCTATCAGGAAATGGTGTGTATGTGCCCGTGCCAGCTCGAGAACATATTGTATTATCAACATCCAATGGTGAATTTTATGTAATACTAGAGTATACTGGTATTCTTCGCGGAATATATGGGACAAAAGATTCTCTACAGTATATGCATCATTAACTGAATTCAAAAAACAGAAATTAAAAAATAATATTCTTTGTAATCCATAATCGGATCAAAATCTAAGAGAAGGATATAAATATTGTATTGTGGTTATCAGTGCTTTTCTCCTTGTATAATTTACTAATCCTTTGGCGTCTTTCATTTGGTAATCAACTTTCCTACTTTAATTATTTTTTGGATTCAATGGTTAGGGGTTTGTACAAGTGAAAAATGATAGATAAGTAATATATTATTTGATATAAAAAACAATAATATAAATAAATGAGATTAAAATCAACATTATATTCACGTCCAAAAATTAAGTAGATGTCTAGAGTTCTTAAAAATAAAACCAAGAATCCAACAATCAAATTTGGAAAACCCAAAACAAAATGCTACTATTTTAATTTCAAAAGGATACTTTTTGCAAAAAAAAACTATCTGGGAAAAAATAAAAAAGAAGAGAGAAAAATAATAAGGCAGCCAAATAATTTATTTTTATTATTGAATTTGGATATAGGATTGGTTTTGCTTGGCTGCCTTCTAATTTTTCCTTTCTTTTTTATTTTTTTTCAGAGATGATTTATCACGTATAAAATATAACCTGCCAGAAATTTTTCAACCTTATTGTGACCTATTACTTAATTATTTATAAATCAGTAGCTTTTTTTGGCTAATCAGGTATTTTCTATTAATTTTTTCACCGCTTCTGTCGTTTGTCTGAAACTTCGATTTTTTTATAATAATTCATCATAACTTTTAAGCATAAAATAAAAAATATTCGTACAATGAAAAAATCAATTTTAAGTGGATAATCCTTGCAAAATTATATTTTTTTGACAGCCACAGTTAGATAATCGTGAAGAGCTTTTCAAAAAGCAAAATTTTTCTTTAATTGACCGTTTTAAATATCGTGAGTTGTTTGACTTAAAATTTGCATTTTTTTCATTTTTTAGAGTTTAGAAAGTGCTATCACTCCGACGATTTTCATTTTATCCAGAAGAATCGTAATAGATAGACTATTCTACTTTCTAGGTGCTACAAATGGCCCTACATCGAATTTTGAAATTTAAAAAAAAAGTGGTGACAATCATTTTGAAAATCCTCTTTGTATATTTTTATCTAAAATACTAGAATAAAGAGATTATTTTTTTATTTTGCTGCAGAATACAGAGAGACGGACAGACATCCTTCTTAAAAATTGTTTTTTTTCTGGCCTGCTGGAATATAATTTCTACATTTATGTTACATTTCCCACGTTTACTTAGAATGGATTTCCAACCACAGTGCTATAATAAAAAAATTTCCTGTATTTTTGATTCTTGAAAATTATCTGTGTCATTGCTTGCATGTCTAAGGGGTGGTCGAACAATCTTTGGAAAAAATGTGAAGACTTTCGCTAATAATATCTTTTTCCTATGTATCATTTTTTGGGAAAAGTATGCTAGCCATTGAATTCAAAATTTTGAATGTCCTTGTCGCGTGACAACTACCTTAAAGAATCAAGCAAGGAAATTAACCTTTCCCAACAACCGAAATCTAGGGATATATTTATATTACTATTTAACTGACAATTTGTCAAACACTGAGGGACTACAGCGGGTGTCGACATTTAGAAAAGTCAACGTAAAGGCAGCACTGGTCTGGTTGACATAGTAATCAGGCACCGGTGCAGCGGCCATGTTGGGGCAACCACGTACGAATGTCCAATGGGAGTTACAATACCCATGGACCAGGTAAAACCGAAGCGGCGACGCAGATTAGTAGATACAGCAAAGGAAACCAGTTCCGCTCTACCGAACCACTTTAGGGCGCGCCACATAAAAGTTCTAAGGGACCGGGAGAAATAATCGAAAGAAGAACAAGCAAACTAAAAACTGTAACTCGAGTTCTTGGTTTGGCGGTAGCAACGGCGTCGACCGGAATTCCGGAGTTGCAATTACTAAGGACATAGCTAAACGTCCAATTTTTTTGCTTGCGCGTATTGTTTCAAGCCACGATCCTCGACGTTCACGTGGTTTGGCCGCATGAAACTAGGTGTGGTCTTTTCTTTACCAGCTTTAAGTAGATTTGACTGTCCGAGAATCCTTCGACACCTGGAGGTGAGCACCAATGTGTATTATATTGTTAATTTTTAAAAGTCGATTGGAATCAAATCAGTAGTCGAAGTGATTGAGTATATGCGGGACGCTTCCAAAAATGCTAACCGAGTATTATAACTGAACTATTCGATTGTATAGGTTAGACTATATTTATATTTTTTCCTATTTATTAGAGCCCTTTTTTTCAGTAGAAATTATTAACATTAAACACACTTAGCTATTTCGCTCTCATTCTGAGATTTCTCACTTCCCTCTTATGCTTAGAACTAGCTAGACGACCTGCCAGCCGACGAAAGGGCAGCTTTTATCGAGGCTCGGACAGGGTAACCCTACCTGGCGCCTAAAAATAATAATAAAATAACGAGCTTCCAGGTTTATGCGCGGGTGAAAAGAGCGAGACCCGTGAACTTGGTTAATTCTGCTAAAATATTGCGACAAAGTCTGGTAAGTGACAGCTATATTTTGATTTATGACATGGTTTTCATCCTGGGCCACCCCGGTCAGGTTTGGACTATTGAATTGGAAACTCCGTTACAAGTCCGGCGTACTACATGGAGGGCTCTCACATAGTAAGATGAACGAGTCATTATGTCAGCTAGTAAATATTTATGGATATTTCTAAAAGTTTTCGGAACTTCAAAGAATGTTAAGGAGAATTTAAGGTGTAGTGTCGTTTTGTATCACAAGGAACTGTTTTCCCTGGATCTATCGAAGATTACTACTAATTTTCACAGACTCATACGGTTGTACAGGCCAAGAAGATACAAAAGTTCAGTCTAACTCGAACTAAGTAAATAAAAATCTGTTTGCCAAAAGAACTCTAATATCGAATAAATTTTTGAACAATTGAGATACAGATGATGCCTTTGTTGAATATATTGAGAGCAGTCTTAAAATACAACAAAACATACATAAGGTCACTGCGGATCCAGTGGCTTTTCCAAAATTACCCCTACGATCGTCGCTAGGGTATAGCTATATCTAAACGGGAATCATTTGCCGTCAATTTCCGAGATCATTCACAAGTCTATATCCTGCGTGAGAGCTAGCGATTCTTTTCATTTATAAATTCGCTCCACACTTGGTTACTTTGACAAAGCAAATAAGACGATTTCGTACATGGTCCAGAACAGAATTAGTTAAAATGTGTTTCCTTTATGTTTATTTATTTTTTAAATTAATATTTCGTACTATTTAACTGTTCTGTCAAATAAGACTTTTCGTCAGACTCCTTTCTGACAAATTTCTTTTGTTGAAGACCCAATTTTTTTATGGAAAATCATTATTCTCATTTGAAACGCATCCACAAACTGCTCCTTCTTCCGTTTCAAATATTCTTTGTAGATTCGTCAAACATAATTCAAGAATCTTTTATGGTTTGGACCCGATTTTAAAGGGTTCCTCAAGGAAAGGTGTCCAACATGTACCCCAGTAACTATCAATAATTTTGATTTCTTTGAACAATATTTTTGCGCTGTAAATGGTGAAAATTTATTATTTACTGGATAGATCGTCTAAGCTAATATATTTTCATAATCAGTCCGATAACGTCGATTCTTGATAGAATCGGTGGTATTGAATTCTCACATAAATATAATAAATTCTTTAGATGAGAATGCACTAATCATAATGATGGTGATGAAACAATGTATAGTGATTAAAATATCTCAAAAGGACAATCTTGACGCCGATTATTGCGTTATCTTACACATAAGTGATATCACGACTATTTGTATCTATATTTACTCACATAAAATAGTTAAAGAATAATTCACGAAAAGTTTCGGATACGAACCCGTACCCTCAATATATTAAAAGTCCGGTTTCGAACATGGACCTATAAAAATTAGAAGGATGCAGTTACTATGTAAACCATTTTGATTTCTAGTTTCTGTGCTGCAAACTCCTGGAAAAAAATAATTCAACAACCAAATTTGGATAACAAAAAACAAAAATGCTCCTATTTTAATCTGAAAATTTTTTTTTTAAATTCGGAAAATTCCGTCTTTTTTGCGTCTTTTTTATTTTCACTTGGATTAAATCACTATAAAAGAACATTGAAAATAAATATAAAAATAATATTACTAACGTTTGGGTACTCATTTTTGAGGCAAGAAAAATGTAAACAGGTAGTCACAGCAACGAAGAACCGGTGCTCTTTCTCTCCCTTTGAAATCTGCGAATCGAATAAAGGTCCGTAGTTCAGTTTATTGTGATCACAGTATAAATATCTGTCATAAATACGGTGGCGTCTGTATGTCTGTCCGTCCTTCCATAAACACGATAACTCGAAAAAATGAACGATTCAAAACCATCTTTGGCACACTTTTTTCAGGTCCTAAAAGAAAAGACGAGTTTGCTAACCAGCTATTGTTGATAAAAATTGAAAAAGTGAGCGAATTTGGAAAATTTTTGAGACCACTTCTTTTTTTAATTAAAAAATTCTATATACGGATATTTATATTATCAAAACGGACAAACAATTTATCCTAATGACTTTTTTAATAAAAAGAAAATTCTCAGGATTATAGTATTTTCAAAATGTTTGAAATCAACCGAAAATCAAAATTTGAAGCCAAAAAGGACGCGTACAATTTGTGTTTTTCGTGAAAAACAAGATTGAAACTGAAAAAAAATGTGCGGAAAAACGATGAAAGTTAAGAGAAGAAAAAGATTCAACAAAACCTGTTTACGAATGTCTGCCGACAATCGAGAGCACAGCGCATGCGTCACGATGAGAATGTATACCTCAAAGCCTGCAGAGCTATGAGAAACTTAATCTTTGGTCATACTTAATAACGTAGACAATTCAGAATATTAAGACGCATAAAAATACTGCCATCTAAAAAATATCTGTGTGATAAAGTTTTATTTAAGCATTACAAATGCAAAGAATTAATATGCGAGCGCGAAGCGCGAGGTGTATTTATGTCTGAGCATGAAGCGCGAGATTCAACCGTCGCAGACTTTGCATATTATAATAGAAGCATTTTTTTTTGGCCCAAATTTATTCGTTAGATTCTTCTTTTTTCAGGAGTTTGCACCATTTGGATTATCAGACGTTAAATATGATTTTTAATTTGGATTTTAATCAAATTTAAATTTTTAAATTTTACCTTAGTTACTTGTTCTATTTTTTGTTTCGTTTGAAATAATTTAATAATGCACCCTCTGAATCATTTCACTTCGGAAACTGGTACTAAAATGGACTATTTATGGGACTGACTAGAACGTCAAAGAAAGGGTCCCAAACTAAAATGAATTTTTAATTCAAGGCGAAACCTTGAAAACTTGCCTCTATTTTAGAATATTTTACTTTACTTCGCCGATGCTATCTGTACTTTCACACCCAGATTGAAAGGAATTGTTTAATTAAATATGTAGATCTTTTTGTAATAAAAAATTTATCTTTTTAATCTTCTCACTAAGAACATCGTTGTCTCATATGTGTGTAAGATAAAAGCTACTTACTCAAATATCTGTACTCTGACTATGCAATGGAATATTCCTCAGATACACTGGTTAACCAAATTACTCACTAAACTATTGCTCAGTTTTTTCTCCACTTCTGCGAAACTGAGGATGTTCTGTACTCTTGTTTCTGCTTTGGCGCTCATGGCTGATTATTTTGGTCAGTATAATAATTTAATATGCACATACCTATAGATCTTATTATATTTTTCATCATACATATATAAATCAAGCTATTTCTTAAGTCTGTAGGACAAACCTAAAGTCCCCGTTTGTCAGGCCTTTGGATGTAGGTCGTTCCTGCATGAGTTGCACAACTAGCTAGTATGTGTGCTAAATTATCCGGGTGTGCACGACACGCTCTGCAGCTATCATCGCTAATTTCTTGGCTCAAAATGCAGCGATGGTATGTTAAGGTGGAAATGACACTGTCTTGACATGCCAAAATGGAACTTCCCGTGCCAGACGTTAATTCGCGTGATTTTAGGAAAGCAGAAGCTAGCTCGCACGACTTTGACTGATCCTCCATATTTCTGTGGAAGATGCCGTGCATCCTCTTATCAATTAGTTGTTCACGGAAGTTTTTTTCTTGTGCTTTCTTGTTCCGGACTTTCAGGAGTTAGTAGTCGAGATAGATAAGATTTGATGCATTTTGCTCACCCCTAATACTGAAGTTAAGTCCGAGTGTTTCAGCAGCCACCTCCGCTGATTTGTACAGAAACTTTGTTCCTCGCCGACAATCCGTAAGAACAAATCTGCTGGATGAGACGTTTTTATCTGCTTCGGAGAGTATTCTTTATAAATATCACATCCTTAATGCGGCTCTGTGGAAAGTTCAGGTGTGTATAAGTCTCTTCTGCGCTAACGTATCGTATAGCGCTTCTATCGACGGGCTCAGGATATTCAGTAATGCCATTAAGTTTTCAAGTAAACCTTGGCGTATTTTACTACCCCAAATTCCATTCCTATTTTATTAGTATATCGTTCGAAAATCCTTGAACCTAGATGTAGTTGCTCTTAGTTTTTAGCATAGATCTTAAGATCGTCCATGCAAAATACATGAGTGGCGTTGTACTTTCGATCTGCAGGTCTTCCGCACGATTTTTTTCCAGGTTAGATAGTAAATCTGTGTTTCCAAAGCGGCATCAATTTCTCTATGCACATCACGATTTGCGGATGAACCTTTAAGCTTTCCAAAAGACAAATGATAAGTCAATTAGAGGTCGAATCGAAAGCTTTCCAGTATTCAATCCAGGCCATCGATAGGTCACGCTGGTAGGAAAATGCATCTTGACAGACACATCTATCGATGAGCAGGTTCTCTCGACATCCTGCTACGCCTTTCTGTGAGTCGCGTTGTTTATACATTTCTTGCCACACAGGTTCAATTGCTCGAACAATCCTATCATTTAGGATAACTGTGAATATCTTATGCAGTGTGTTCAGATAAGAGATTGGCCTGTAATTCTTTGGGTCAGCTAAGTTGCCTATTTTCCGCAGGAGTATTGTGCGCTCTTCCACCAATCACTCCGGAATTGGCTTTTCGGACTTTAAATATGAGGTGAAAATACGGGCCAAATTTTGATAGGTTAAAGAAAAATTCTTCTGTCAGAAGGTCATGGTACCATCTGGTTCCGGAGCGGAATAGTTCTTTATCCCTCTTATTACTTTTTTCACCTCCTTGGTAGTGATAGGTGTGCATTCTTCATCAGGTATTATGAGGGCATCTTACAGCTCCTTGAAGCTATTTATGTTCTCTGAGTGTTGGTCCAGTCGATGCTGCACTTCGTAGACTTCTCTCCAAGATACTTCGACCTCCTCTAGTTTGGGCGAGTGGTCGACAGTAACTGAAGGCTTTGGGAAGAGTCGAGATGGTTCAGACAGAAACTGTTGATTTTCTCTTATCCACCTCTCTCTCCGCTGTAGACTTCTCTTAGCGTCAGATAGTATCCGTACTCTCTCAACAATATGCTGCCTGATGGTCAGCAGCATTGAGTTGCCAAGTGTGCCTTGCCCAGCCTATCTGTACGGCGAGTTGATGCATTAGTCTTTTGGTTTTATGATCAACCGTCGCTTTTGTTTTACGGTCCACAAAGCTCGTCATCCATTTCAGCCAGATCTTTAGGCTTCAGAGAAACCTGGGTGTTAATGTTTCTCAGGATCATAAGGCATCGCTTTTCCTCCATCGGATGCCTGCCAGCGGTTTGTCTAAGTGCCGCCTCTCTTTCTTTGTTCCCGGATTGTTCTGGCTGTGGTAGAGTAGGCATTCCGCTTATATAGCCCCTTTTTGGAGTAGTTTGACATGGTTTCGCAGATATTGATGCAAAAAGTGCGATAGCTCCGAGATTTTCTCGCACAACAGAACATGCAGTAGTGCTATGTAACCCCGTTCAGGGGCCATACTTGCATCGTAGCACTCTAGCACGTCGCCATTTAGTCGCCCCGTCCACCTAAAGGTCCCGAGATTCCGTCAATCCATCACATTGAATTCATCTTCATTGGCTCCCCCAGTTCTAGAGTCGTCGTTATCTTTAATGCAATAAAACGTTACTATGATCTCAACTTTGGTTTTGATTTAGTATTGCTTCAGATAGATTTTTTGATATATTATTGTAATACCTAAAACTATCCCTGAAATAATACTATATTTTTACAGATCATGACGTCGAACATTATAGCGTCTTAGATATATGCGGGCATTCCATCATAGAAAGAAAGAAATTTAAACTTTGTTTCACATAAAATTTTCCGCTTTTAGAGTTTACATGATATTTAGTTGAAGTTTATCCTAAGACCGAATAAAGTCTGTTGTCTGTTATGTCCTTAACAGCAATGCCAAATCGGCAAAATATAAGTAAATTTCAGTTATAAATTAAGAGACCAGATCGAAAACAACTTTTTGTTCACTTAAGTATCATTTAAAAATGATAAGATATCGCGGATGAATTAAAACTTATTTTTTGTAAATAAAAACTTAACACAACGACACACAGAAAAAACGAAAGATAAAGTTTACATCGATTCCTTGTGAAGAATTCACCGCATCAAATATTAACTTTGCCAGATGAACTTTACATAAATCGAAGATAATTTTTAATTTTAACCCTGTTCTGGAATATCTTTCACCTTATAATCGCTCCATTTTTGTTTGAAATGTAGCGAAGGTTACTATGCTAGGGCTATCTATCGTCGTGTAACTTCATTAAATTAAAAAAAAATGGGGATTCCCATCTGTGGATTGACGCAGTAGTCGAGATTAGAATTATTCTCATAACATAGGTGAAACTTTCGCCGAAATATGTTTAATTTTAACCGTTATAAGGTTTACATGCAACAAATTTTACCTTTTTTGTGTACAACCAACGTTTATTTTCGAAAAACAAAGAAATATGGCGAATTTAGGACTGGTGTCAAAAAAATCCCTCTCTCCCTTGGCGTATACTATAATTTTTATAAAAAATTGATAATTATGAATTGCACAAAATGCAACTTTAAGAATTTTTATCAATTTTCGGAAATTCATGAAAATTTATGGTCTTCTATGATATTGTTTAAGCTCATAGATGTATAATTGACAATTCCCTGTCTGAAACAACATAATAATTTTATTGTTCTTCGTGTAACGAAACTATTTTGTTTGTCCAACCAAATTTGTTTTTGCTAACGAACAAAAGTTTGCTCTAACTGCTCAAGAAAATGGTTTCGTTTCGATTAATACGTTTTCTTTCCTCATTGCACATTATTTTTTAAACTAATAATAAATTTATCGTTTCAGAATAGTAAACTAATATTTATATTACGCTACTGAATGAACTCCCATGAATGCTCGCCTAAGTGACAACCGCAGACCCCGTGCATGCCGCGCAGCACCTGTTATACCGACCTGCGGCGCGGCGTCAATTCTCGGAAGGGCTGTAGATGGCTAGGCTATTCAAGGATTTCACTGTATTTATACTCTGATAATGGAATGAGAAACGCCCCCGATTCACTAATCAACAAAATAATTAACTGAATATCTTTGTTTTCATTTTGGCGCTCATCGGTAATTATTTTGGTTAATATAATAATTGAATAGACATATTTATAGTTTAATTATATTTGATATAATACGTGCATAAATGTACCTAATTCTTAAGTCCTTGGCGCGTTTAGTATAAATGACATATTCTAAAAAAGAATGGTATTTTTGTTATCTTGTGGCACGCTTTTGTACTTCCCAAGGCTAATATTTTGAAAACTATAAAAGATACCCAAACATGTTATTTTCAATATAAAATTATACTTAAAAAAATTGGAATAAATTGGATTGGAATCAAAGATCTTTATTAATTCCACAGATTCACGAAAGTTAAATTTTCGATTTAGGGGGAAAGATTGCAAAAATCAAGTTGATAAATATCAAAAGTCTTATAGAATAGAATTCAAGCGACATGACATTGAAAATATTTTATTTTATGACCTTATTCCAGTTTGTTCTAATCTTGCTCTACGATTGTAATCTTGTATGGATTATCTAATGAATTAATAAAGAACGTCGAATTGCCATAAAAATAAATTCTGCTATTTAAAAAAATAAATAAATAAAAACATCCTTTCTACTCATAACATTTCCCGATTCTAAAAAAATTTTATTTTCCAAGATCCACTTTTTTAATAGATAATCATTCTTTTTATTTGTAACGCATCCAGAATGTGCTCCTTCTTTCGTTTTACATTGTTTTTGAAGATTTCCCCAATATAATATATTTAGCAAATTTTTTTCAGATGATAATGTGATTCTCATAACGATAATGATAAAATAATGTCTGGTTATGGAAATTTCCCAGAAGGACAAACTTGACGCCGAGAATGTCGTTATCTTACATATAAGTGAGCTGATGAATTATTGTATCCATATTTACTCACCTGGAGCAGTTCATTAAATATTAACATTTTTTTTTAATGTAAAATTTTTGGTTCTGAATATTTTGTTTTATATTGCTCGGTTTTGCCGGAAAATAGAACTGCTTATTCTTAATAATATCAGATGAACAATTGTATGCGTTATATTTGATCTAAAATTACATAGTCATAATAAGAATTTTAAAATGATACTTTCATCTGTAAAGGACAATTTTGTCACCAATAACGTCCTTATCTCATATCCATGTGAAATAAGAGCTATTTATTTAAATATTTGTACTCTGATTATGCAATGGAATATGCCTCAGATACACTTGTTAACCAAATTATTCACGGAAACATTAATCAGTTTTCACTCGGCTCAGCGAAAATGAGGATAGTCTATACTTTTGTTTTCTCTTTGGCGTTCATTGTTAATTCTTTTGGTGAATATAATAATATATAATGCATAAGTACATTTTTGTGACAATCGTCAATTTACAGCATATTCACACTTAGCAAGGAAGGGTTTTCAGAAAAAAAATTTTTTTGGATGGCACAAAATCATCACAGATCGAGAGTTTATTGGAGTAGGACGTTTTTGTGTTCCGAAACTTTTATAGTTGACTTGAATGAATATGAAATAAATATAGAAGCTTTTCTTGTTTGCCACGATGGCATGGGCACACACTTAGAAGTAAAAATACATTAAAATATATTTAAAAATAAGCATTGAATTCATACATGGGTGTGCTGATAAAAAAACCTTTCATTCTGATTGCAGAATGTAGTTCACAGTCCGGCGGGCATACTCATAGCGAAAGTAATCCTGTTCCTTCTTCCTCTTCTGCTGGCAATCTACTTCTTCTTGCAGAATCTTGTTTACAGATCGAACAGAATCCTTATAGGGAACGTAATCCAGGACCTTCTTCTTCTTCTTCTGCTGGCAAACAACATTCGCGTGAGCGGTCTTCTCACGAGGAGGAGCCTATTCGTGACAGGCCAAGGTCACCTGCTAGTACGCCTCCTTCTGTTAAAATATTTGGATATTCACTTGAACAGCTTGGTCATATTCGGCTGATTTCCCGCACAAATAAGAGCCTTCAATTCGAATTTCGAAGATATTGTTTTCCTGTCGGTAAGCGAATTAGACTGCGAGCCGATCAAAAGAAACGGGTGTTGGTGCCAACCCAAGAGCAAATTGTATTATCACTATCCAATGGTGATGTTTTTGCAATATTAGATCACAGTGGCTTTCTTCGTGCAATATATGGAACAGATAGGAGTCATTCGAGAATTAAAATAAATGTGGTAAGCAGCGAAGTTAATAATTTGACCCCAGAAGAAATAAGAGATTGTCCAGTAGGCAAGAATCACCCAATCTTTCCAGTAAACTTTATTCAAACTTATGCGAATGAGGACTCTCTACAGACTGTATGGAATCCCCATAGCGAGCCTCAGAAATCTTCTCTTTTTCGTTCCAAGACCAAGCCTCTTCCGGGCAGGCCGCCTTCTGATCATGTACTTGGTTGTGCAATAGAACAGATTGGTTATCTTCGATTAATTCCTATTACAAACCAAAACCAACGTTTTGAATTTCGAAGATACGTTTTTCCTACCGATCAAAAAATTCGAATGCGAATAGATCACTTGAACTATTTGTTTGAGCCAAATCAAGAATATTTGGTATTGTCAACGTCGGATGATGAGGTATTTGCAATAATGGATCATAGTGACACTCTTCGTGGAATATACAGGACAGATAACACTCATTCGCGAATAAAAATAAATATGAGAAGCGGTAAGGTTATTAATTTAACCCCAGATGAAATTAAGGATTGTCCAGTAGGCAAGAATCATCAGATCTTCCCAAACAATTTTTCTAAAGTTTTTTCAAATCATGATTCACTACAATTCACATGGAATCGTCATGCCGAAGGTAATCCGAGTTCTTCCTCTTTGGCCAGACAAAATTCACCGGTTCGGACTTCTCCTAAGGATCCTTCTCTGCATGCTAGGCCCAAGTCTCCTCCGGGCAGACCTCCTTCTCATGAAGTACTTGGATATTCACTTGCAAAACTTGGATATATTCGCTTAATTCCTCAGGGAAATCAAAACCGGCAATTTGAATTTCGAAAATACATTATTCCTACCGATAAACCAATTCGATTGCTATTAGGAAATAATGTGTATGTGCCCGTGCCAGCTCGAGAATATATTGTATTATCAACATCCAATGGTGACGTTTTTGCAATACTGGAGTATACTGGGATTCTTCGAGGTTTATATGCGACAAAGAAGCCTCATTCAAGAATAAAACTGAACATGATAAGCGGTACGCTTGAATACATGACCGAAAACGAAATAAAGGAAGTTCGTGTAGGAAATCAATACTCAGACTTTCGACGTTGGTTTCGTGAAAGAGTTTGCAATGAAAATTCTCTACAGCATGTGTATCAGTAAATCAATCGAGAAAATATAAATTAAAATGTAATATTCTCATCAATTGATAATCGTATTAATAATAAATAAAAAAATAAAAATGCCAACGTATTATAGTCATTAAGGATTTCCAGCTACGATCAGTTTCTGATGTCCATGAGGTTTTATCTTGTTTAAAAACAAACAAAAATTTCAAAAGGAAGAAAGAAAAATAAAAAAAGAATTTCTAAATCAATTTTCGAGTTAAAAAGGTATTTGAAAAATGTTATTAGTTCCAAAAAATGACGCCAGCCCCCTATCGATTTAAATTTTTATTTTTCAAATGGGGGGAGCGTGACGCTAACCCCAATGCAGTCTCTGATTTTTTGGCTCTTTGAAAAAACCCACTCCGATTTTTGGGAAGTGGGTCTTTTCCCACTTTCGAAATCTTTTTCGGAATATTACAGTGTTACTAGATTCTCTTATATTTTTCAAATTTTACGGTGAAATTGTCGTTAGAAGCACTCAGGCACCGCTAGTGTCAGCTTCGATTCTGCAGACGAATATTTGTCTGACAGCGAATAGTTCATGTTTTTCCCTGATGAAACTTGCATACTTGTATGTAAACTTTTTTTTTCTCTACGATTTAGGAGAAATAAAATCTTTTTGAAGCTCAAATCTCTTATTCTTTTCGAAAATATATCTCTCCTTGCCTTGCCGCAAAAACATTATTTTTCAGACAGGAACAATGAACTTACTAGTAAACAATGTACTCGTTTTCTCGTTTCAGAATTCGACTTCAGTAAACGTCCAACATTTTTATTTTGCCGGTATGAACCAGAAAAAAGTCTGATTCGTCATTAGTGATCTCAAAAACTGAATCATACGAAATTTTATTAAAATCAAAATGTCTTAAGTAATATACGTCCACCAGTTCGAATCCGCCATTTTTAATTTAGAAAAATAAATGACGTATTCGTGATCAGAGACATCAAAAACATAATATTGTGAAGTTTCTTGTAATTTCTATCAGTTTTTGACTTTTGGTCGGCTTTTTCGGGAAATCGGCTACTGTGCATAGGGGGTAGTTTTATTTTTAGTAGGGATGATTTTTGGCAATTGGTTTTTGGTGCATTCAAGAGCCCAAAAAGCCCAAGATTTTGACTTCTTTGATTTTCTTTTGCTTCTAATTTTTATACAGTGGAGGTGCTGGCTTGATTCAAGTCAGCACCGCCACAAGAAATTTTAATTTTCCTTAGAAAAAATCAAAATACTGATACAAAGAAATTTGGGAATTTCGTTTGTGGAGGTGCTGGCTTCATAGATCGGTATTTTTGTCGAGGTGATTTGTTGAAATTAGCTAACACGAGCTAAAGAATCCTCAGCAGGCACAGTTGATGTTCCACTGCTTACCGTTTGTCGCAAAAGTTCTTGCGGGCCAGCTGTTTGATGAGCTAGGTATGCCTGATCATCACGTAGCTCACCATGACCACCGTCTCGCATGCTGTGGTCCCTAACTGTGGCTCCAGGGGCACCTCGAAGATCCTCGGAAAGCAACAATTCTTAGAATACCTTTAATATACTCTCCATTATTATTTGGGTTTTGGTGTTCTTCTTAGTCCCTCTCCTCTTCGTTATCAACCTATCCGGCATAGGAAACCCTGTCAGTAGCAGTTCTACCGCCAACACAGCCGCCAAAGTCATTTGAGGAATGCTCAAGCCCTACCGGAACACTAACGCGAGAAAACCTTCGGTAATAGCGAACGTATTGAGGAGGTAAATATGTAGAAGCGTATTGTTATTATTATTATTATTGTTTATGTTCTTATGTATTATACGTACTTATATTTTAATTATAACTACGATTATCATCGTTTAACTCTGGGCATGGTTCGAACAAAAATCGAAGCGAAAATCCTGGTTGATCGAACGCGAAACCCAATGATAATACGACTGATCCTTCATTAGATACAAATTGTCAAAAGGCCCACAAAATTAATAAGACAAATATAGGAGCTAACCCACGGAATAAAGAGCTAGATTCCAATTATGAAGATGTAGGCAATATGATAGGTAGAATAAAAAACTACGAGAAGAGGTTTGCAAGAGAGTTGCTGGAAATAATTAAATCATTACTTCTATGCAAAAAAACTATACCAAAATTCAGAAGGCCTATAAGGAGTTAAATAATAGTGCTTATATAAAATATAAGCGCTATTATATAGCGCTAGGTAAAAAAATATTAGTTGTGTATATACTGAAAAAAAAGGTGATAAACAGAAGAAAAAAATTTTTACATGAAAATATTATATATGTTGAAAAAAATTGGATGTATTAAAATGGGCTACGGAGGCTATGCATGCAGATAAAAAAGATTTCTTTGTTGTCAGTATGCAAAATAGAAAACTTTTACAACGGTTAGAAGAACATCAGTTCACTCTGGCAAGAGGAGTAGATACAAACATAAGCTCGAGAAATCTAAAAGCTCCGTGTTTGAAAAATTATTATATACCCGAATTCTCTAGTATAGATCGCAAGCGTCCTTTGATGTTTTTGAATGGTTTCAAACAATATGCAATAGGCATGGATGTTAGATCGCAATAAGTTATTAAAATTATAAATAATGATAGTGACTGTATTCCAACCCCCCCCCCCCTCACTGAATGTGAAATAATAACATGCGAATAACGAATTAATAGAATTTCTTAAATATTTGGATCAAGAAGGACTGCTCAATTTGAAAGAAAACTATTCTCCAAGCGATAGTTCAGTTTATGAACAAACTAAGTATGAAGAAAAAAATAATTATCGCCACGTTATGATTAGAAATTTAAGAGAAAATAATCGCGAAGTAATCAAAACTGTCAAAATCAACCGCAGAACAGTTATATCAGTGCTCGAATGGTCAAAACGGCTTCAACTTAAGCATACAAAATAATTATAATATAAGATCTTGGAATGGCACCGAAAAAAATGGTGTTTATACTCGAAAAAATATTAATAAAAGAAATGTAAGTCCAAAAAACAGATAAAATGGGAGGAGTAATGACAAAACCAATATCGGTCGAAACAGGCGACAAAACAAAATGTGGGGAATAATTATGGAAAGATACAAACACATCGTCTGGAAATATACTGTGAAAATAACTATTTATATTATAGTTGCGAGGACCAGGGAAACCTGTAAGCTTCCGGTCCGAAAAAGATTGAATAATTACAAAAGATGAAGCACCAGACTCAAGTCATTGTGAGGTATCAAATCATCTGTGTAAATTTCTAAAGTATAATTCACGAACAGTTTTGCTTGGAAACCGATTTTAAAGGGTTTTCAAAAATAGAGGTCCGAAAAGGATCCCAATACCTCTTGAGGGCGACAGTCCGGGCCTAGACTCATAAAGCTAATTTTGTAAGAAGAATTACGATGGTTTGGTCTTGGGCTTAGACCTTAAATAACATAAAGCTTTTATATGGTAACCAGTATCCTTAAGAGTTTAAAATCTAGTTTTGGACCTGGACCTACTAGGCAGTCTGATAAGTACCTGAAAATTCTAAGAGATGGCATTTGTATTCACTAATGTAAACCATTTTCGTCGAGCTTGATCCTTCAAATGACGCCTGTCAAAATTTCAGCCATTTATGTTTACGCATTTACAAATTACAGCACTGAGAAGCAACTACCCTCTGAGTTTTTTTTAATATGGAAAAATCTGAGTTTCGAGTTTTGATCAAACACTGCTATCTTCGCAAGAAAACGATATCCGAGACCAAGGCCAAGCTGGATAAGTATTACTCGGACTCTGCACCGTCGATTGGAACGATTGATAAGTGGTTTACCGAGTTTCGTTGTGGCCGTACGAGCACAGTTGATGCTGAACGATCTGGGCGCCCAAAAAAGGTCACTACACCAGAAAATGTCGAAAAAATCCATGATATGATGTCGAATGATCCCAAAGTGAAATTGAGAGAGGTAGCTAATGCTGTAGGCATATCATTGGAACGTGTGAGCAATATCGTGCAATCAGTTTTGGGCATGAAGAAGCTCTGCATGCGATGGGTGCCGCGTTTGCTCACAGTGGACCAAAAACGAATTCGTGTGACAACTTCCCAGAAGAATTTGGCATTATTTTCGCGTAAGCCGACCGAGTTTCTGCGCCGATTCATAACCATGGATGAAACCTGGATCCACTACTACACTCCTGATTTAACGGAACAGGCAAAACAGTGGGTTCCACCGGGCCAAAGTGTTCCTAAGCGTCCAAAAACGCAACAATGGGTCGGAAAGGTTATGGCCTCCGTATTTTGGGATGCACATGGCATAATATTCGTGGACTATCTTTAAAAAGGTAAAACCATAACCGAAGCATACTATTCATCATTATTGGACCAATTGAAAATCGAAATCGCCGAAAAACGACCGCATTTGAAGAAGAAAAAACCGCTTTATCATTACGACAATGCGCCTGTTCATTCATGCTTAGTTGCACAAGCAAGATTGCATGAACTCGGCCTCGAATTGGTTCCTCAGCCACCGTATTCAACAGACCTGGCCCCCAGCGACTATTACTTGATCCCTAACCTGAAGAGATGGCTCACCGGTAAGCGTTTTTACTCAAATGAGGAGCTCATAGCTGAAACTGAGGCGTATTTTGGAGACCTTCCGATCGAGTACTTTTCGAACGGTATCAAAAGGTTAGAAAATCGTTGGACTCGCTGTATCGACCTAAAAGGAGAGTATGTTGAAAAATAAAACCGACTTTGGCCAAAAAAACGTCTCCGTGTTTCATTTTTCAGGGACTTATCAGACTGCCTAGTATAAGAATTAAAAGATTCCGGTTACCATCTGGATCTTGGAAAATTGGAAAGTTTCGGGTCTTAACCCACACCCCTGAAGAATTTGTAGGGTCCGGTCGAGATACGAACTCTTGAGGAACCCTTCAAACCACGCTCCTACATGAAACGCTTCGATCCTTGGTAACTTGATCTATTTTTTTTTGTGAGATTAAAGTTTAAATCAATTGAGAAAAATGTAACAATGCACCCTTCTGAATCATTTTACTGCGCTCCCTGGGATCATTTATCAATCTGAACTTAGCCAAATAACAAAGATGGAAACTGGTACTAAAATAGACATTTATGAGCTCGATTAGCAGCCCCAGAAAAGGTTTTGGCATTAAAATATTTTTCATTCAAGGTGAAACCTTCCAAACTGTAATTTTCTTTTTGTTATAATATTTTCTTTTGACGCTACATTATGAAGCACACGATTTTTATAACATTATTTGTTCTTTATTAAAAATTTATTTTTCACTTCAGTTCTGTATCATTTACAGGACTCTCCTTTTTACCTATATTTGTTGTTACATGCATATATTAAAAAGCGAAATTTTGGAGTTTTTTTAAAGGAATTTCTGAAAAAGCATTTTGATTAAAAAATCAGAACCTAAGGGCAAAAATGGTTTGCTAACGAAATAATCCTTCCTCTTCAGGCCTAAAAAAGGGTACCAAAGGAAACTCAATTTGGCTAATTTTTTTTAAATACGTATTAGTAACCGACGATCGACAGAACCCAAAATAAAAAATATTACTCTTAAATCAATTAGTCTAAAAACGTCGAATTTTGATGCCATCGAATCATAGTAAGAACTTTAAAATGATTTCCTTATCTTCATAAGACAATTTCGTCACTAGTAACTTCTTGTCCAAACTTTATTTGAGGTAAGAGCTGCTTATTTATATATTTGTACTCTGATGACGGAATGGAATATTCTTCAGATACACTAGTTAACCAAATGATTCCCTGAACTAATAGACAGTATTTTCTCTACTTCCAAGAAAATGAGGAGGGTCTATACTTTTCTTTTCACTTTGGCGCTCATAGTTAATTCTTTTGGTAAATATGATAATTCAATATAAATATCTATAGTTCTTATTATAGTTAATACATTTGTGAATATGGCTATTTCTTCAGCCTGTGGAGCAAACCGAAGGTCCTCCTTTCCAGCTCAATGTTATTTAATAGCCATTCGTATATTTTCTTGTGAAAACAAAATATTTATCTCTTCACCATAACATTTTTGCATAAGATAACTTCAGCCTGTTATCTTCAATGCAATACACACGATTCTAGGATCACAACTGTCATTTCATTTTAGAACTGTGGCCATTCCACCAACGAAAGAAAGAAATTTAACTTTTGTTTCCTGTAAAACTTTCCGCTGGTAAAATGTACATGCTATTAGCGAAAAATTATCCTATGATGGAATAAAAGCTGTTATCTGCTACGTTCTTATCAGAAATATCACAGCGGCAAACTATAAGTGAATTCGAGCTATAAATTAGGAAACCAGATTGAAAACCACTTTTCGTTTACTATAAAGTATTGTTTCAAAAATGAAAAGACATCGTGGGCAAATTTGAACGTATTTTTAGAGATTTATAAAGTGATAAATAAATGGCACCTATAATTTATTTCAGCATAAAACTAAGTTTGAAAATTAGCAATTAAAAATGAAGCCTGATGTAAAAATATTTTTCAAAATTCAGTTTACTTTTCCCAGGTTTATTTTGAAATGATTTATTGATTTTCGGATTGTTTTATGTATAATTTCTTAACGATTCAAGCAAGGAAATTAACATTTGACAGAAATAAAAATCACGGGAGATTTTCTAATATAATCATAAGGGAGGGAAATTAATTCAACATAAACGTGAGAAAATAGTCTAGCGAGAAAAGTGTCTGAAGTATTTTTAAGAGACGCTTTAGCATCCTTTCAGGTAGTTGTGTCGCGTACTGAAGGAAGGGTAAAAGACTCGTTTTTCCTATTATTTTATTTTTGTGTGAGTTGCTACCCCTACTCTCGGACTGTAAATTGTTGTCCCTATGAAAAAAGGGATTCCACAAGTTGGTGTAAGGAATCTCGCAAATTAAGAGGATGGGAAGGATTTGGAGTGTCGAGAGAACGGGTAAAGTCAATGAAGGGTAATTTATTTTAATATAAAAGGGTTTATTAAACAAAATTAAGATCGTTTGACACCAAGAGTCGCCACTGTCCAAAAGACCGAACCGGGTTGCAAAGCTGAGTACGGACAAGCGATGTAGGTTGAATTCGAACGATGAAGCCAAGATTCTGGAGAGCAGCTGTCGGGGTTGTCTTAAAGAAAAAGTCGTCACAGAAAAGCGCCTAAATGGCGTGTGGCGTCGTTTTTAGTGTCAAGGGGTTGGATTCAGTTCAGAGGTGTAACGGGTACCAACTACCGGAACATGCCGTGAGCACAAGACTGGGTTCTTGGTGCCCAGGTTTTGGGTATTAGGACTAGAAAGTGGTGTTCTCCCAACTCTTAGTCCTGGATTCGTAGTCACATGATAACAAAATGTCAAAAAAAATCAAAATGGAGCGCAGAAAAGGACACATTCTACAACGGTAGGAACGAGTCACATATAGAGAGAAAAAAGAGAAGAATACATGTAACAGCAGAAAAAGCGATCGATATAGCAACGGAAAAAGAACATGGAAAAACAAATATTACCTCGCTCGATTTTCTGTTATAAGAAATAAAAAATATACGCAGTTCTCATATAAAAAAATTATAGCCTTAAAAACAACTTACTTAGCGTCTGAATTTTTTAATTCTTTTTAACTTTTCTGAACGAATTAATCTCGGCTTCTTGCTTTCGTTACCTCGAAACGTCTGTCAACGTCTGACCGACTTATGACAGGATAGTATGGGGGGATAGTCGTCTCAGAATTTTTCTCTTGGTTGTCAGAATAGTGCATGGCTAGGGGGATATCAAAATGTAATGCCAACCCCCCCGAAATTTGAACTTTGCAAATTTTCATTATACTAACGTATGATGTCGTACGTCAGGATGGCACGAAATTTATATTTTTCATTAGCCGACCAACCAAGAGGTTACACACGAAAATATTAATTATACAAATAGTAAAAACGACGTATAAAAGTTAGCAGAAAAAATGTTTTAATTTAAATTTCAGGGTTTGACACATTTGGAAGAATTGAAAAATTCGAATTTTGGTGGATGGCACGAAATTTTAAATTGCCCCGAGCCAGGAAACCGAGTGTGTACAAACGAAAATATTGAATTTACAATCAGTACAAACGACGTACAGACATATGTAAAAAGAAAATTTTAAAAATGTGAAGTTCAGGGGGCCTACTTCACGGGGTTGAGTGCAACCACACTTTCCTTCCTTTTAAGACATTTAAATGCTTTTAGTTTAAGTTGGAAAATTTATGAATTAAATGGATCTCTTTTTATTATTTCTAATCTGTTTATTTTAGGCTTATCATTTAGATTAGGCTTGAATGAACTGAATTGTATTTAATTAGATTGAATTGGAATGAATCCGATTGTATTAAAAAAAATGGGATTAGATTGAAATGAATTGGATTGGAATGAATGGCGTTAGAGTTTTTTGGGTTGGATTAGAATGAATTAGGCTGTATTATTTTTGCCACTTACATTGGACACTTGGCCCCTTGGGGACACTTTGAATCATGTGAAATTCAGTACTCGACCAATAAAAGCCAATTAGGTTCCTTGTCTCACAAATGTCTATTTTGCGGATGATAAATATGGAATGAAAAATGAAGAATCGTATTTAGAGAATAATAATGCTCTGAGGCAAGTCGCCGCAAACCGTAAAACTACTATATTGCGCCGCGGGAAAAGTCCGCGAGAAAGCAATTTATACTTGTACGTTAAGTTGCTCACTTTTCGGATGACTGAAAAAAATCGACGGTGATACTGTCGTATCATATAGCTTGTCTTGAGACTACAGAGGGTGCTTTGGGCAGATTTATTCAAATTAAGAGTTTATACCACATTAAAATAAATTGCCGTCCTATTGTTCGCACGCGAGTGTTTTCAGGTTCGCTGAGTCCAAATTTAAAGGTCATTTGACTTACGGCAACGCGCCTTCGCTGGCTTCGTTACCTCAACAAATCTGAGAACGAGTCATTCTACACATTCGCTTTCGGGGCAGATGTCATCGACACAGTATCCGTGAAGACAGCAGGATTTTATGTTACCGACTAATAGCTATGCTCAAAGAATGACTAACAAGTTCTATGTACCGGACGCTGAATACAAACAATTCATGTCCAAAACAATTTCCAGTCGTTTACATTTGTTTAGGTCATGAATGGAATGCGACCTCCATGATTTAGATGACCAAAAATTTGGAGCTTAGAAACGAAATCCGACCTTACCGAGTGAAGCCAACCCCGGATTTGGATTTAGCAACCCGACAAACGTTTAGAAATGTTTAGCTCGTCTGGTGGATAAGACCTTTTTTTTCGTGTTCCATTGTATTTTGATGGTGTGTTTTAAAAACTGGTATTTCACGAGAATTAATTATTCTGATTTAAGAGAAATCTGAATGAATGAAGTATTTCTTAAACTTTAACATACAGTTTTTATTTTGTCAACTACTAATTTCTTTAGTAGCTGGATATAACATAGCTTGCATTCCTTATTACTTTTGTTTCAAAATACATCCACCAACTGCTCCTTCTTCCATTTTAAATTATCTTTGTACATTTTTTAAATGCAATTCAAGGATTTTTTATGGATTAGACATGATTTTAAAGGGTTCATCGGGCGTAGGGTTTCGAAGCGGACCCCAATAACTATTTAGGGTCACAGTTCACACCTAGACCCTAAGAATTTAGAAAGTTTGGGTCTGAACCAAGAACTTAAAAATGGAAAATGTTCTTTTGAGGAATCCTTCAAACTGCAGTCAAATCTAAAAGGTTTCAATTGCTGATCACTTTATTCATTTTTCTTTAAGACTGAAGTCTTATTCAATTGACAAAGTGCTTCAATACACACTTTGAATAATTTAAATAAGCTGTCTCGGATCATTTATCAAGCTGAAGTTATAAAACTAAACAAGACGGGAACTAATACCAGAATAGACTATTTATGAGTTCGCACATGCTTATTACGTGTATACCTTATTTTGTTTGAACAGTGCAACGTAAAGCGCACGTATTTTATCATGTTATCGTTCTTACTTTATTTCATTTCATTTTAATTTGTAGTTTTATATGCTTTGAAGAACTTTCATGTTTATCTAATTTTGTTGTTAGATAGATAGTTTGACAGGAATTGTTCAATTAATTTTCTAGATTTTTTTTAGAGGAACAATTTTTATCTGAACGTTACACCTTACGTTGCACATCTTAGCTGAAAAACGGTATTGTTCATTTTCAATAATTTCAGATAAAAAATTGTATACGTTATATTTCATCTTAAATCACATATTTTAGCAGGATAATAAAATTGTTTATTAATTGTAAAGCATTTTTAATCAAAAAGCTAGAACCGGTCGTTGAAAATGGCTGGTTGATAAAACCTCCGTTTATCGTTAGGCCTTCAAAAGTATACCAAATAAAAATGCCTGGGTCTAGTATCTTCGAAAGTCCTGTTGATAGATAACGACGATTTAATTTTCCACCAAACAGTTTAACTTGCGAAGAAAAATTAGAATTTTTAATTAAGAGAACAGCATTTTTAACAAAATTGTTTTTCTTTCGTGAAGTACTTGAATTTTAAAGCACACAAGATGAATCTTCAATAACATAGTTTAATTTTCCAACCCTTGATATCCCTTGATATCATAATAATATTCAACCCAAAAGGTGACTGATAATAATGTATCTAACGTTTTTGTGAAAAAACATCGAACGCATTTAATGCAGTTTGTCACTATTTAAGATAAATTTCAAGAAATTATGAATATAATGCAAAAAATAGAGCAAAATCTATTAACCTAAGAATTGGCTGGGTAACAATTATATTTAAGAATTATTTAACGTTAAATTAACTGGAATATTAAGAAAATGGTTTTAGAGAATAATTATAGAAATCAGCCAAGGATATTAGAGAGAAATGTGCTAATAAAAGAAAAAAATCTTGTATTCTGCTTGCAGAATGTAGTTCAAAATCCTCGGGGAATCCACATAGCGGATTTTATCCTGGGCCTTCTTCTTCTGCTGCTGACAAACATCACTTGTCTGACCGGCCTTCTCCATAGGAGGCTCCGTCTCGTTCCAGGTCCAGGTCTCCTGCTAGTACGTCTGCTATTATTAAAATATTTGGATATTCACTTGAACAACTTGGATATATTCGGCTCATTTCCCGTACAAATGATACGATTCCTTTCGAATTTCGAAGATATATTTTTCCTGTCGTTAAACAAATTAGAGTGCGAGCCGATCACAATAGACGGACAGCGGTACCAACTCAAGAGCAAATTGTATTATCACTATCCAATGGTGACGTTTTTGCAATATTGCATTACAGTGGGTTTCTTTGTGCAATATATAGAGCAGATAGATATCATCCGCGAGTAAAAATAAACATGATAAGCGGGAAAGTGTATAATTTGACCCCAAATGAAATTAGAGATTGTCCAGTAGGGAAGAATAACCCAATCTTTCCAGTAAACTTTATTAAAACTGTTGCAAATGACAACTCCCTACAGTCTGTATGGAATTCTCATAGCGAATCGGATGATTCTTCTCTTGGTCGTTCCGGGACTAGGTGTCCTCCGGGCCGACCTCCTTCTCATGAAGCACTTGGATATACGCTGGCGAAACTTGGATATATTAGGCTTATTCCTCTGACAAATCAGAACCGGCGATTCGAATTTCGAAGATACGTTATTTCTGCGAATAAACCAATTGGATTACTGTTAGGAAATGGTATATATGTACCCGCGCCCGCTCGACAACATATTGTATTATCAACATCCAATGGTGATGTTTTTGCAATACTGGAATATACTGGGATTCTTCGTGGAATATATGCGACAGATAAGGGTCACTCGAGAATAAAAATAAACATGATAAGCGGTATATTGAAACATATGACCAAAATTGAAATGAAGGAATGTCACGTAGGCAATAAATACCCAATCTTTCCACGTTGGTTTTATGAAGGTGCTTCAAATAAAGATTCTTTACAGCGCTTGTATCTGTAAGTCAACCTAGAACACATATAATAATCTTTTAAATCTTTTAAATGCAATCATGTAGCATCATTATCCACGAGAAACGATAGACACAATGTTTCGTAAAAAAAGTGCATTATCTTATAAAAAGTGTCAATAGATATGATTCGTCAATTTTGTAAACAATTAACTGAAAAACTCTTATATTAAAATTTGAGGAAGAATTAGAAAGAATCGATTATTCTCTGCCTATTGATGTCCACAGTATTGTATTATATATAATTTAACTTCTTTATTTATAAATTAATTTTGACGAAGTCTGAGGTGGATTCGGAACGCCTTGTTGTAATTCCTGGACATACAACCTTGAATTCAACGACCATGTGTGGACAACCACCATAAAATGCTTCTAGTTCAATTGAAAAAAATCTCTTTTCTAAAAAAAAACTCTGAAAAAAAAACAAAAAAGAAGAAAGAAAATTGAGAAGACAAACAACCAAATCTTCTTTCTTCTCTTCTGTACTTCTTTCATTTTTTGCATTTTTCTTATTAGTTTGGATGTACTTTAGAATTGGTTTATTGCCTTCTCATTCTTCTTTTCTCTTTTTTATTTTTATCCAGAGAATTTCATTTTTGAACAATGATATCTTTCTAAATTACAATTAGAGCATTTTATGTTAATTTTCCAAATTCGGTTACTAGATTCTTGCTTTTATTTTCAGGCATTCCATATGCTAATTTGATCCAAAAATTTGAGATTTGAGAAATTGTAATTAAATATTTAAGAATTTTGTCAAGTCTTAAGGATAATTTCATCATTTTCAAAGGGATTTTTAAAATTATGAAATATTATTTGGGAACGAAAAAAGGTCTGATTCAAATACGTGTATTTAACCCCAGATTAAGGTAGGATCTGCCTATCTTATAAATTGTTTAGCAAAGTCTTTTCTAAATTGCATTTTTCTTGTTATTGTGGTTCAGTAAATTTACACCTTGGTTAATTGTTTTTAACTTAGTGACCCCGCGATATTTCATTCAGTCCTGTTTGTAAATTAGGGATCAAAAATTGTAATGTTGTCGAAACCCCAATCTATTATTTAGCCCTATGTTTTGAATTCGTGTTCCAAAAATCACAATGTCACCCATTCCCCTATCTTTTATTTAGTGCCGAAAATGCCTGAAATTAATTTATTTTTACCTCAGTGACTCTGAATTTACCATGGTAGCAATATAAGAATTTACAATAGGGATCCAAAAGAACATTATAATGCTCACAACTCACCTATATTTTATGTAGTGCCGAAAGTGCTAGAAATTATTTTTAACTATGTGACCCCAACTTTACTAAGTTAGGGATACAAGAATTCACAATAGGGATCTAAATTTGAAATATTCTTGATCCCCCACAATATTATTCACCGTCATTTCATTAGACATATTCCTGATTTCCGCAATATCATTTACCGTAATTTCATATAAAATGTTCTTGATCCCCACAATATCATTTACTGTAACTTCATTGGACATATTCCTGATCCCCACAATATTATATACCGCATTTTAATTTGAAACATTATGGATCCCCACAATATCATTTACCGTTATTTTATTGAAAATATTTTTTATCCCCACAATATTATGTACCGTAATTTAAATTGAATAATTATGGATCCCCACAATGTCATTTACCATAATTTTATTTGAAATATTGTTAATCCTCACAATATTATTCACCGTCATTTAATTTGACATATTCCTGATCCCCACAATATTATTTACCGTAATTTTATTTGAAATATACTTGATCCCAACAATATTGTATACCGTAATTTTATTTCAAATACTTTTGTTCCCCACAGTATTAGGTACTATATTACCATTTGAAATATGCTTAATCCCCACAAAATTGCATACGGTAATTTCTTTTAAAATATTCTTGATTCCGATAATTCTGAATACCGATATTTATTTTTGACAAGAACTTTATTTCCTCATGTCATATAACCACATTTGCGTTGAATGTGATAGGGATCCCCGAAATTTCATATACCGTAATTTCATTCAATATTTCATGAATCCCTCAACAATTTCTGACATCTCTGTGTTGGCCTCTCTATAGTTGATTTAAGGCGTTTTCGAACTCCCTTTTTTAATTTTTCATTTCAGAAACCCCTAAGCCGTGATAATTTGTAAAACTGTATTTATATCCTTAAGAAACCTTTTTAGGACTCATTCTAGAATTCCTCTGGTTTCATGTGAGTAGCCTCATTGAGAGAACTTTTCTGTATTTCTTTAACCTCTTCAGGAACTTTTGTCAACCCCATTTTCATTTAGAGAACTTTGCTTATTTATATTTTAGAATCCCTTTCGGTACTTATTTTAGGAAACGTCTTTTTAGAACCCTTTAGTGTCAATATCTAATCCCCTTACCTCTTGGTTAAAATGAAATAGCGCACCGCATTATTATTGTATTTCGTTATTGCTAATTTTGGTTGTGAACTCATTATTTTGTAGATATATGTTTTTGGTAATTAATGTTGAAACTGCCAATGTGCTTTAGCAATTCTATTGCATTACTCTCATTTTTCGTATTCTCATGTTATGTATATTGATTAGCTTTTCTTTACTTTTGAATAAGCCGATATTAATAATCCTTTGTCAAATGTGAGCTTTGTGATTGCGTACCCTTCCCTCCACCAATTTTGTTTTGTTTAGGCTGAAGTAGCAGTTTTGTCGACCCTAATTTTGTTTAGCAATATTTTTGTTTCTCTTTGTCCTATGGCGATATCTTTTTTTCTCTTGGTAATCTTTTGTGGTCGTACCTACTTAAGATATTTTCGTATATATAATTTTGTTTAATATTACCGTATCTTTCAAGTACTCTTTATCTTTAATCTTTTCTTTTGGGATTATCGCGAAGTTTAAGTACAGGTAAATCCTTTTCGCCAGCGTCGGTGAGGTTTTCCTCTTTTTGCTGTTTAGTCTGAAACGCTTAGCGTTTAGTGAGGTTCACGTGTTCCCGTTTAGAATATAGATTCCGCATGTTTTTATCGCTTCTCGCTGATTACGATTAAATTGGTTTGCCATTTTCCCAAGCAAGGACTGGCGCCCAAAATTATAGGTTATGTTTATTTTCTTATTTTCCATTTAAAGCTTGTTTGAGGAATCATCTGTCATACAGTCTGTCAAGTTAAAGCGTGGGTAACTTTTTTGGTAAAATATTTTATTTAAACGCATGTTTCTACATGGAATTACATTTGTCAAGGTGTCGAG
>NC_046658.1:154870685-154891340 GCF_010883055.1 Belonocnema kinseyi
AAGCAAACTGAATGTTAAATCAAAAAGCATGAAAGAGGGAGCTCTTCTTAATATTTTGACACCAAAATCATGTCGATTCACCTTACCGACTGCGAGTAAAGCTACCCACGCTTTAACTTGACAGACTGTATAGTTTAATTTCACACGATTAGGGTGTCATGTGCGATACTGAGAGACCATCAAATATTAACTGTTAATTATTTGAAAAAAAACGATACAAATTGGCGCCCAATGTGGGGCCCAAGAATTGAAAAAAAACGGTCTCCGAAAAATCACAAAGCTCATCCCTCCTATTAATTTTCGCTTTAAAAATTGTTGGATATTTTAGTCCTATAATACACAATATTTGCTGAAAAGGTTTATAGCTTCTTATCTGTCCTATATTGATCTTTATATGTACTTGTTTACGTTGTATCTAAAAAGTGCCTTCGAAGAATAATTTTCAGTTGGTATTCTATTGTTGATTGTTCGAACTTCTTATCTTGTCCCTTATTTCTATAAAGAGACCAGCACCAGTGTTTACATTTATTCATTTATACCGATTTCGCCTTGAGAGAATCATTTACTACAATATATTGCTTTATTCTCCTCCTTGTTCTCTGCTTTTGCTTTTCCAATCTCAAAATATTACGAAGTAACCTCTTAATCGCGGTATTACGGGAAAGGCTGGTAAATGCCGTAAAAAGTAGCATGTTCCGATCGGTCGTGTCATAACAGGAACTCCCGTGGCTCCCCTACACAATTTAGTGTGGAGAAAGAGTACATGCCGCCTCGCAAACAGACCTCCCCTTTTTATATGTTGAAGCGAATGCCGATCCTATTAGCGAAGATAAGAAACAAGCGAATAGAGACGCGATTAAAAAGGATAGTTATCCAGCCGGAAACGAATATAATAATGACTAGGAGAAATAGATGCGATTGGATAAACACCGTATCCACCACGAGAATCCTGCCCCCTTCATCAAACGTATCCCGAATCTGATAATCCCCACTCCTGTCGTTATTACACTGAGAGGCCATCAAATATTAATTTTTGATTATTTGAAAAAGTGGCGTTTCAATCTTAAAAAAAAAATTTTCACTTAAAAAAATTATTTAATTGAAAAGTAACGTTTCTCTGAAGTTGGTCTAACATTAATTTAATTTTATAATATCTAAAAAAATGTATCTAATTGGTTATTTTATTGCGAATCCAGTGTAGTGTAGTTGGAAAAAAAAGTAATTATACAAACTGCTTGTAAATTCCTCTTCACGATACCCGAAAAATGCATCAAAAATTGAAAAAGATAAAATATAATGAACAAATGTTAGAAGTAATATTTGTTCGTGGAGTAAATTTAGAACATTTCTTGTAAATTAAATTAAAAATATAGAGATTTAGATAATACATTAAAAAAAACTTGTATTTGAATTATTTATGCTGATTCAAAAGAAAACAAAATGAACTAATTAGTTCTTAAATTTTAACATGAATTTTCTGTGAACGTATTAAAGATTATGTTTAATTCCACATACTAATAAAAGTTGAATTTTCAATTTAGGGTTAAAGATTGTAAAAATTACATTAATAAATATTTAAAGTTTCATGGAATAGAACTCAAGCTACACTTTTTCTTAGGCCCGCCGAGCAAACCTAAAGTCCCCCTTTTCAGATTAGTGTCAAATAAATTACATAATATTACTATAATATATTATATATAATGACATAAAATTACGGCATTATTAGTTGTGTGCCCTTTTTTGAATAAGTTGACTTTAGGCTCTTATCTTCAATGCAAGAAAACGATTGTAGGATCTCAACTGTGGTTTCATTTTCGTGTCGCTTCACACAGCATTTTCTGTATCTTATAGTAATACATAAAACTATCCCTCAAACAACTGGGATCTTAAGAAATCGAATACGCTACCTGGTCACAGAATCGGAAAGCCCTGAGCGTAAGTAAATTTTAACGGAAAGTATAGGCGAATATACGAAAATAATTTTTCTAAAGGTTTTACTGTGTTTTTTACAGTGAAACCGGGAACAAAATAAAAAGCCATGAATAAAAAGTTACAAATAAAATAAATCAAACTTTATCAATAGAGTTTTGGCCACGAAAATCGAAGAGCAGTGTATTTGGTTACTGCTCTTCTACTGCTTGAAAACATGAAACTGTTCGGTTTTTCTGAAATGTAAATTAACACATATTTAAAAAAAATTATGAAAAATCTTTCAGTACATGTACATCATTTACTGATAGTATCACTCGAGAAATAAAACAGAAGAAAGTAAAAAATTCACGAAATTCAAACAGATTTCCATGATTGTTCCTCTGTCAATAAAAAAGATTGAAGAAAAAGTTATAATCATCAACAAGTATTTATCGTTTTTATTGCTCAATCATTTTTCAGCATTCCGAGTGAAAATAATCAAAGCAGGTTCTAAATAAAGATATTATTTCAAGTACAAATTTATTAACATAACCTCAAATCTGAAAAAAGTTACTGCTGATTTGTTATTTTAAGCTGATATAAATTCAATTTTGCATTTAAATGTCGACAGTTAATATTACATTTTAAATGTTTATGAGGACAAAAATTGCAGAATTTATTCTTTCCGCAACAAGAGTTTTTAATTTCGAAGTTTGCAAACAAACTGAAATAATAGAAACTGAAGTTTTATTTTCCAGTCAAAAATAATGGCGTCTCAGGTAATATCGCAGGCAAATATGGTATCTTATCACTACTTATCCCAAATTCAATTTAAAAACCGTTTTCAAATTTCAGAAAATTCATGCCGGTAATTTGGGATAATATTAATGATAATTTATGTCAGTTTACCATAAATTGCCAAAGAATAAATTAAAAATAGTTTATGAATTTGCGGAAATTTTCAAGAATTTTCGAGAGTTTTTGATGATTTTACAGGTAAATATGGTGATTAAACGTGATTGTTTATTTTAAGGTAATTGAAGACACTACACAGATACACTGTTGAACTTAGTTGAGTAATAAAAAATGCCAATTGTAAAGTGTCGTATAAAATTCGTGTATTCTTTAAGGTAATAAACAAATTATTTTTACATAGTATTCTTTAAGGTAATAAGCAAATTTTAACTACAGGTCGTCGCACCGTTCCGTTTCCTACCCTTAATGTTACAGAACGCACAGTGCCGTCCGTGCCAGGATGTAATTCTATAATTCTACCTGAAAGCCATTTCATCGCAAGTAGTCGGTCATCTTTTACAATCACCAAAGCACCGATATTCACATTCGGATCCGCATGTTTATTCCATTTATATCGCGTTTGAAAGCCGTGTATGTAATCACGATGCCAGCGACGCCTAACATATTGATACATCTGTTGTACTCGCTCATAACGACTTAAACGATCAGTTTAAGCAAGCTTCAATTTGAGTAGGAACGGTATAAAACTCTTCGAAAATTAGACAAGCCAAGAACTCTTTTGAGGTATATTTAACAGATTTTATTTCACTCTCCCATAGTTCTCCGAAATGTGGAGCCCCAAGGGGAATGAAATTCCATTGAGTGTTGTCATTTTTAAAGAATTTTTCGAAGATGTCGCTTCTTTTTCCACGCCTAGCAGTAAATTGTTTGAAACAGTTTAAGAAGGAATCTGTACTCAAGCTATCAGCTAATTCTAAATGTATCGCCTTGGACGAAAAACAAACTATCTAACAAATATATCCCTTTACAAGTTTTCGACCGCACGTTTTTCCTTCCTTAATAGAAAGTTGTCCAGTATAATCTATTCCGCATACATAAACGATTGAACTGCTTTCGGTCTTATTTTAAAACAGGGTACGCATCGCTGAATTACCCGTTTCAAGGCATTTTTACAGGACAAGGGCCAATATCATGATCGAATTGAGGCTACCACTGCCTGATATCCAGCATGCATCAATCGCTGATGCTCTTCCTCGCTGATCATTCTAGTAATATTATGAAAAGCCTTCTGTGTCTAAGAAAGGAGCAAGCGTAATCAGTTTACTATCTTTGGGTACATTATCCTTCTTGTTTGAACGCAATGATTTTAATTCGTACTGAAAATGTTCTTTTTGGGCGATATTAAGCAATCTCGTCTCCTAAGGATCGTTCACTGCTTGCTAGGCCCAGGTCTCCTCCTGGCAGACCTCCTTCTCATGAAGTACTTGGTTATTCACTTGTAAAACTTGGATATATTCAGCTCATTCCTCCAGCAAATCAAAACCGGCAATTCGAATTTCAAAGATGCAAAATCCTGTTATAAAAAACAAGAATCCAACGACCAAATTTGGACCACAACGACTAAACGAAAATAAAAAAAAAATCCTATTGTAATCTGCAAGAAAATTTTAAGTTGTAGAAATTAACAGCACCCACGAACAGGTTTTTACCTGAGAATCGAATGAGGGTCAGTAGGCCAATCTGTTGTAAACACAATATGAATATCTGTCACAATTACATCAGAAATTGGGAAAGTAAAAGAAAAATAGAATTCATGAAACAGCTACGTTATATGAAATTAATCATGTTAGCATAACTTTTGTTCAACCCATCCAAATCGGTTTTCAAATTAATAGATAACTTTTTTTTGTTTTTTAATATAAAGCATTTCCATGAATTCCCTCTTTCTCTCATTACTTTCACTATGCAAAATTTGAACATTATCACAGTCAAACTCATGGTCAACATCAACAAATGCCTTTGTATGTCTGGCCTTTTGTACTCCTCTATCCTAGTATTAAGAAGTCTGCCAGTTTCTCTCACGTAATTCATCTTACAGATCCTGCAAGTGATCTTATAGACAACACCACCCTTTTCAAAATTATCTAAAGGATCTTTTCAAAATTTCATTATCGAATCCATTTTAAATGGAATGCGGAAAATAGTATGAATTTTAAATTTTTGGAACGTGAGTTCAATAGTTTTAGAAATTTGACCAAAAAATGGAAGAACAAAAGTATTAAACGAACTATATTCCTTCAACTCTTTCTGATTATCTACAAGAAAATTATTAATGTCTTTGTTTTTGATTTGCTGAACTCTAATTGCAATATGTTTCTCAATTAACTCCTTTGGATAATGATTCAGAAAAAGGGTATTCCTAACAATATTCAAATTTCTTGTGTGAAATGAACAATGGGACAAAGCTAAAGCTCTGTCAACTAAGTTTTTAATTACTGCAATTTTGTTTTAGAAGGGATGAGCATAAAGGAAATTTAAAATTCTACCTGAATATGTACTTTTTTTGTACCAATTGGTAATAATATTACCATTCCAACCCTTAATTATTTCTATGTCCAAAAAACTGATTTTATAATCCTGTTCTATTTCATGAGTGAATTGAAGTTTTGGATGAAAACTGTTGAAAGTATCAATGACAATCTGTAACTTTTTCAGAGGAACACATAATAAGGTATCGTCGACAAACCGAAAATAAAAAGGTAAAACAAAATCTAATTTCCCAAAAACAAAAACCTCCAAATCCTCCATAACTAGTTCTGCTAAAATCGGAGAAAGGACTGAACCTATGGGAGTACCAGACTTCTGTCTATAGAAAGATCCATTAAATTTAAAACAAGTTGACTCCATAATAAAAAATATCCCTTCAATAAAATCTTTTTGACATAAACGACTACGGGTTTTTATATTAGTCCATCTATTTAAAATTTCCTTTTTAACTAATTCAAGGGGTATACTCAAAAACATTGCAATAACATCCAAAGAAATCATGACATGGTCACCCGGAACTGTGTCTTCAGTGTTAATATCAGTCCATCTTATATCCTTTCCCAGAAGTCCTTTCTTTCTCCAATTGTCAAGCATCTTAAAAGAGTCTTCTTTTAATTTTTTTAACGGATTTCCATGCAATAATTTAAAATTATCATTATCAAAAAGCAAATTCTCCATATCCCTGATATAACTGATATGCAAACTATTTTTCTCAACAAAGCTCTTTGACAAGTGTAAACCCTTGTTTCGGAAATCCTGCTGATCTAAAATAGGGATTTTTTGTATATTTGATTCAACATCTTTTACTATTTCTATGATTTGTTTTGCCTTAGTTTTTATCACACGGCTACTAAAACCTTGATTTAATCTGAGAATATCTGTGACTGAATCAGGAATCATCTATATCATATCAAAATAGTATCATTCAAAAAAGGGTTTCGGATGACCATACCATGATTTCTTTGGATGTTATTGCAATGTTTCCGAGTATACCCCTTGAATTAGTTAAAAAGGCAATTTTAAATAGATGAACTAATATAAAAACCCGTAATCGCTTATGTCAAAAAGATTTTATTGAAGGGATATTTTTTATTATGGAGTCAACTTATTTTAAATTTGATGGATCTTTCTATAGACAGAAGTCTGGTACTCCCATAGGTTCAATCCTTTCTCCGATTTTAGCAGAACTAGTGATGGAGGATTTGGAGGTTTTTGTTTTTGGGAAATTAGATTTTGTTTTACCTTTTTATTTTCGGTTTGTCGACGATACCTTATTATGTGTTCCTCTGAAAAAGTTACAGATTGTCATTGATACTTTTAACAGTTTTCATCCAAAACTTCAATTCACTCATGAAATAGAACAGGATTATAAAATCAGTTTTTTGGACATAGAAATAATTAAGGGTTGGAATGGTAATATTATTACCAATTGGTAGAGAAAAAGTACATATTCAGGTAGAATTTTAAATTTCCTCTCTGCTCATCCCTTCCAAAACAAAATTGCAGTAATTAAAAACTTAGTTGACAGAGCTTTAGGTTTGTCCCATTATTCATTTCACACAAGAAATTTGAATATTGTTAGGAATACCCTTTTTCTGAATCATTATCCAAAGGAGTTAATTGAGAAACATATTGCAATTAGAGCTCAACAAATCAAAAACTAAGACATTAATAATTTGCTTGTAGATAATCAGAAAGAGTTAAAGGTATATAGTTCGTTTAATACTTTTGTTCTTCCATTTTTTCGTCAAATTTTTAAAACTATTGAACTCACGGTCAAAAAATTTAAAATTCATACTATTTTCCGCATTCCATTTAAAATGGTTTGGGTCATGAATTTTTTCAAGGATCCTTTGGATAATTTTGAAAAGGGTGGTGTTGTCTATAAGATCACTTGCAGGATCTGTGGGATGAATTACGTGGGACAGACTGGCAGACTTCTTAATACTAGGATAGAGGAGCACAAAAGTGATGTTCGTTTGGGACGCTGTTATAAGAGTATGTTATATGTGTTTTATTTTCATTTTATTGTAATTTGATGTTCATAAAAATAAAAAAGACTAAAGGAAGAAAAAGAGAAGAACGGGGATGTGGTTGGCTGCCTTCTCATTTTTCTTTCCTCTTTTTTAATTTTTTTTCCGAAAATTTTATTTCATTTTTTTTGTGTTTTTTTGGGTTTTTTTCAGATTACAATAGGGTTTTTTTTTTGGTTTTCGTTTATTCGTTGTGGTCCAAATTTGGTCGTTGGATTCTTCTTTTTTATAACAGGATTTTGCATCAATTTGATTATTGGACGTTAAATGGGATTTTTAATTTGGATTTTGGTCTAATTTAAATTTCGTAAATTTCGAAGATGCGTTATTCCTACCGATAAACCAATTCGATTGCTATTAGGAAATAATGTGTTTGTGCCCGTGCCAGCTCCAGAATATATTGTATTATCAACATCCAGTGGTGACGTTCTTGCAATTCTGGAGTATACTGGGATTCTTAGTGGAATATGTATATGGGACAAATAGGGTTCGTTCGAGAATAAAAATAAACATGATAAGCGGTACGCTTGAATATATGACCGAATACGAAAGAAAGGAATGTCATGTAGGCAATGAATACCTAACCAATCCAAGTTGGTTTCCTGAAGATGTTTCAAATGAAGAATCTCTACAGCATATGTATCCGTAGTGTTATGCCCATGCAAATTATGAACCAATTATAATTTTTTCTTTTTCCTCGATTATTTCATAAATAACTTTCCTGCTCTCATTCTGCAAATTATTTTGATAATACCAGTATATGGAAGATTTAACGTACGGATGTAACATTCTAATGCGTTGAGATTAGGAAAAACCAAATTCATACTTAAAAATTTCCTAGTTTGTTTTCCGTTTCCGCTAGGTAGAATGAATATAGGGAAAATTAAAGGTCCAGCCAACGGTGTAAATACTTATATGGCAAAAAATAACACAAATTCTATATCTTTTGCAGTTATGCGCTCTTAATCTAAATTGGACCTCTAGATTTTTTGGACTTTCACCATTTCTCGCCAGATGGAAGAAGTACTGGAAAGCCTAAGGGTTTTTCTGGTCCCGCAGGTCATAAAAAGAATTTGTCTGCATGAGAAAAGGGACTAGGCTACCCCTATGAATTTTCAGCCGCTGAATACAAATCTGGCTTTAGAATTTGTCGTACAGGTCTCAGTTTTCACCTAGAGGCAAAAAAATAAAGGAAAAACTAGAGATAATTTGGAAGCTATTTTGATAATACCATCATAACAATATCCACCTAGCTTGGGTAATTCTAGTCAAATTGAACAGAAGAGAATTTCTGTGCACAAATTTGGTCTCTATACGTCGCTACACTTACGAATATAACATCCATTTGTATATTTACGCCTATACCGATATTATCTGAATAACAGCTAGAATATCCATCGATTTTATCCAATTTTCTACACCTAGGGAAAAATTGACACGTATACGATTTTAGCAAAAAAATTCAGTAAACACAAAATCAAACGACTCCCAATGTGGACAACCAAAATAAGATGCTCCTATTGTAATTCAAAAAAGATCCCTTTTTCTGTATTTACTATTGGATCTTGGCTTCTCGGGAATTGCCTCTATTTCCATAGGAGCATTTATAGGAGCGACATTAAGGTTAACGCCGTAAAAGTGACACAGACTGGACAACTATGCCGTTAGTATGATACGAGTAGTATGTGTACTAGATGTTCTTGGCATGCTATAATGAAACCCTTCATGTATGTATCTGCTTCGGAGAGTTTCCTTTATACATTTCACATCCTAAATGCGGCTCTGTGGCACGCTCAGATATGTATAAGTCTCTGTAGCGCAAATGTTTCGTATAGCACTTCTATCGACGAGCGCAGGATCTTGAAAAATGCCATTAAGTTTTCCTTGCTTTAAGCAAAACCTTGGCAAATTTGTCTAACCCAAACTCTATTCCTATTTCCTGAGCGAATCGTTCAACAATCCCTAGAGCTAGATGTAGTTTATCTTTGTTTTTAGCATAAATCTTGAGATCAACCATGTGAAATACATGAGTGGCCTTTTCCTTTCGATTTGAAGGTTTCCCGAAAAAGTACACCTGGGAATGGCGAAGTGCTAGAGGTAGCGGTAATTATGTGAGGCAAAAGAGGAGTGGGCACACGGTGTCGCCCTTGAAAACACCTTTTTAAAAGGTAACCTTGTTCACACGATTTTTTCCAGGTGAAATAGTATATCTGGTTTCCAAAGTAGCATCAATCTCTCCCTGCACCTCACGATTTTCGGAAGAACATTTATTCTTTCCAAAAGATAGATGTTCAGTCTATGGGAGTTCAAATCGAAAGCTTTTCGTTAATTAATCCAGGCCATCGATAGGTCACGCTGGTAGGATACTGCATCTTTGCAGGCACATCTCTCGATGAGCAGGTTCTCTTGAAATTAATATCTTATACAGTGTGTCCAGACAAGTGATTGGCCTGTAATTCTTCGGGTCAGCTAAGTTGCCCATTTTTGGCAGGAGTAATGTACTACTGCGCCCTCGTCCGCCGCGTCAATTCGTTTCGTCCTATGGACTGCTGAGGTTCCCATTGGCTGCCCGACTGCTAGTAATTAAATGTCTGCCTCGAGGCTCGACCGAGGTGTGGTCGCTTCACTACGCAGCTATGCAGGGTTCGTTCCGTGTGACACGGTAGTCCATTTAGTGCCTGACTAGTGCTATGTCTCTTAGCTGCGCACTTGCATTTGCTTATTCTGTACCAGCTGTCAGTTTTCCTCCGTTTACGGTTAGTATTATCTTCTCTTAAGGTTCGTGTCTCAGCCTCTAGCCAGGTCGCTTATATTTTAGGTGTAAAAATGACTATAATTTTTAATGACATGAACCTTGACTGGAATATGCTATGGGGGCGGCACTAGTCGTTGTCCCATCTCAAATATTCTAAAGTAAAACTAAAACTGCCCCCTTAGTCTAGAATCGAATCTTAGCTAGAAGCTAAGTTTTTGCATTTTATGTCCTTGAGTCTTTTGACTTCATTTCGCGCAATAAGGTGCGTTTACGGCAAAACCACGAAAGATTTTTATTACCTCATGTGACAATTTAATCTTTGATACCTCGTTACAACTCCCCTGGACTTCGCTAAAGCCCACCGGCCCTGTTTACTTGCGGCGTGTCCACCCCCTTGTCCTTCCGTCATTCTTCCCCGCTTATACTTCCGATTGATCTATTTGAGCCAAGAAACCCAATGTAAGGAGACTAAATCCTAAAGGTCCTTCAATTTAACCAATTCCCTTCATTTAACCCTTCGATTTTGCGATAAATTTCCTTCCTAAAACCATAAAATGAACAAGAAATATTTACTAACACCCATTTCAAAAGTGGAGAGGATTGTAGTGAATTGGAGTGAATTGTATTGAAAAAGATTACATTGGAGTGAACCGGCTTGGATTGGAGTGAAATTAATTTTTTTGTGATATATTAGGTTGGATTGAATTGAAATGGATTTGATTTGATTGAATTAGAATGCATTGAATTAGATTGGAGTGGTTGCCATTTGAATGAATTAGTTCGAAATGGATTAGAATGGATTGAAATAAGTTGGATTGAATGCAAGTGTAATGGATTGGAGTGAGGCGGAGTCAATTCAATTGGTGTGCATTAGATCAGAATGGATTGGATTGCATTGGAATGAATTGGGTTTAAGGGGATTACAAAAGATTCGAGATAAGCGATGTGGATTGAGCTGGATTAGAATAAAATTAATCGGATTGGAATGGAATGAATTTTATTTTGATGTAATAGATTGGATTGAATTAGAATGCCTTTGATTGAAATGTAGAAAATTCGAGTGGATTAAGGTGGATTTTATTTTATGGATTGGATTGAATTGGAATTCATTGAATTAAGTTGAAAAGCAGTGAATTTGATTTAACTGTATTGGAATAAGTTGTATTGTATGGAAGTGTTGTATTATAGTGTTGTATTATATGGTCTTGTGCCTGACTTGAAAATAAAGAGGGCGCGTTGGGCAGTTTCATCCGAAATAAAGAGTAGCTGTCATTTAAAAAAATGGTGGTTCTTTTTCCGCGTACGCCAGTACTAGAGTGTTAATTCGTGAAACTGCAACGATGTATATTTAGATGGTAAATTACAAAAAGTTGGATATTATTAAGAATTAATTATTCTAATTTAGAAGATATCCGAATAAATTAATTATTTCTTTAACTTCAACATAAGGTTTTCCCTGGAACTATTAAAGATTACTATTAATTTCACAGACGCATAATGTTGTACAAACTAAGAAGATACATAAGTCGAGTCTCACTTAAACTGAGAGTCGTAAAAACCTTTTTGCAAAAAGAATTCTAATATCGAATGAATTTTTGAATATCTAAGATGCAGAAGATGCAGAAGTTCGAGCGCAGTCTCAAAATACAACAGAACATACGTGAGGGACACAAAAAAAATTTTACTTTTGTCAAGTAATAATTCATACAGTAGGTGCAGTAGCATAGCTACGGAATTTCCCACCCGGGCCAAACATAATTTGCCGCCCATAATTCTGAAACCTGCATACATTTCAAAGATCGATTTGCAGCCGCCAAGCGGTCCAAAAACTTTATTTAAATCACATCAAGAAACTTCATTATGCCCTCTTCATCATGCCCGGAAAAAAAATGAAATAAACGAATGTTCAAATTAATATTTCTTTGTTTGGGAAATTTATAATTTTTTTAAACAACTTTCATTAGTTTGAAAAATGTTTGTACGCTCTAAATGGTAAAAAATTATTATTTATTGGATTTATTGAAAAAGCTTATCAATGTTCAAAGTCAGTTCGATAAGATCGGTAATACTGAATTTTAACTAAATTTTAAATGAATGACTAAAGTGAATTGTGAATTGAAGGTGAAACCTTGAAAACTGTACTTTTCTTCTAGAATATTTTATTTTATTTCGACGCTACAAAATAAACAGACCTATTTTATCATGTTTATCTTTGTTTTTTTTTCGATTTACTTTCTTACTATAGTTTTATATGATTTAAAGAACTTATCTGCAATTAAATATGTAGACCTTTTTGTAGTGAAGAATTTTGCTTCTTAATCGTATCACTAATAATTTCGTTATCTCATATATACGTGACATAAGAGCTACTCATTTAAATATTTGTACACTGATTATGCAATAAAATATTCCTTAGATACACTTGTTAATCAATTTATTCCCTGGCACATTAATTAGTTTTCCCTATACTTTGCAAAAATGAGAATTTTCTATACTTTTGTCTTCACTTTGGCGCTCTTTGCTAATTCGTCTGGTGAATATAATAATTTAATATAGATATCTATAGCTCTTATTATATTTTACATAATACATGCATAATTACGGGTATTTCTTAAGCCTGTGCAGCAATCCTAAAGTCCCCCTTTCTAGCCTAATATCATTTAAATCACAAAAGAGTATTGTAATATTTCTTCTATATATAAATCCCGTGATATAGGATAGGAAGCTTTACTTCCCATTTAATTACCTCAACATTTTTTATTACAAATTAAATGTTTTTATTTGTGTGTTCCATCATTTTCTAACAGATGTCGGTGTAAGTTAGTTTATGGTAAGGATCCTCTAGGGAAGGATGCGACAAACCATGTTCCTAATACGGATTGGTCGAGCTGCGTTTACTGGAGACTACCGGTCAGGTTAGGTGGTCAGCTATCCGTCAGTGCAGTGTGTAAACATGTGTGGGTGTGTATGACACAACCTTGAATTCAGTGTAAGGTTTAAAGTACGATCGTGCTTAGGTAGTCTGACGTCACTGACTGTCCACTTTTCACGGGTCCGTGGTGGGGGAACATCGGCACATCCTTCCCTAGAGGATCCTTAGTTTGTGGATCGACACTTCAACATTTCACGTTATCTAGGTTGGGTATGGTGCCAGTAGATGGCGCCAAGTTTAGTATAATATAAATTCAACGTAGTATAGCTGACCCACAGCAACGCGTGGCTGGGGCTGCCAGTGTAATATAAAATTACATAGAATTATGGTTCTCTTTATTGTGTGCCCATTTTCGAATTAGGTTACTTCAGGCTGTTATCTTTTATGCCATTCCATTACAGAAATAAATATAAATTTCGTTTCATGTAAAATTTTCGGCTTTTAGAGCTTACACAATTTTTGGGAATGTTTATCCTAAAACGATATAACAGCTGTCGTCTGTTATCTCCTTATCAGCAATGCCAAAGCGGTAAAGTATAAGTGAATTCGAGCCAACAATTAGAAGACCACATTGAAAACAACTTTTCGTTTACTTAACTATCGTTTTAAAAATGATAAGACATCGTGGACGATTTAAAACGTCATTATTTTAGCCCATATTAGATTTTTAAGAAATGAAGCATGATTTAAGGGAATGTTAAGGGTAATTTATTACAACTTAACATAATGGTCCAAAATTCTGTTTAAAAATGTATATGAATTTCCTCAAATTCATAAATATTTTCGATCGTTTATGGTTAGCTTACTTCAAATTGCCCAAGATTAAATTTAAAATAGTTTATAATATTCTGGAAATTTATAGAAATTTTCAAAATTTATAGTATTCTTTCAAGTAATTTATAGTAATATGACAAGTAATTTATGCAAATTTACCATACATTTCTCAAAATTCAATTAAATTACAGAAAACTTCTATTACCTGCAACAATAATTTTCTTAAATTTCTTACGGTATGTTGGCTGATTAGCATAAAATGCTTATTGTAAAAAGTCACACTATGAAATAAAAAGTAGATCTTCATCCACACTTCATAGGCGTCGAAAAAGGATAAAATTATGCATGTGTCATAAAAATAAATATTTTCACTCTTCCACAAATAGTGTCATTATTTTTAGAAAGATACTGTAATAAGTGCATTTTTTTTGAAAATCTGGCGCGATAAAAAATACACTTATTAATAATGAACGATAAAACTTCCATCCAAATAACTTTTATTTCAACCAGACAGAAAAACCTAAAAAAATTAATGATCTAGTTTCCAATGAAACAGTTGGACAGGCAAACAAAGATTAGAATTTTCATGTAGGAGGGCGGATTTTTTTGACAAAATAGTTAATTTTTCAGGTATATAGTTAAATTTTAAAGAAACAAAGACTAATGTTGAAGAAAATAGATTAAGAAAATAATAACTTTATGTTACTTGTTCCTTTTCGTTTTATGGATCTTACATAAAACTATTAAATTATCATGTGCGAACATTTTTTGGTTGCACCTGACGTTAAAAGTTTCCTCAAGAGTCCCCAATCTTGGGAACTTGTTCAACTGCACTTGCGTCGCACCGACATCCCGATTAATCACTGTCAGCGCGCTGATTTTCATTTAGATAATTATTCAGATTTAATATTGATGATAAATAATGATTGAAGAATGCATCTAATGTGTTATCTTAATCCTACATTAGAATTTTGGAGTAACAGATGAAAAAATGCGAAAATAAACAAAAATTCTTTGTATCTGCCACTCCGAAGGTTTGGGTATTTGTCAATCATTATTAATCATCAATATTAAATGTAAATGTTTATATAATTCGAAATCAGCGCGCTGACAGTGACCAATCGTATTGTCGGCGCGACGCAAGCGCAGTTTAAAAAGTTCTCAAGATTGGGGACACTGAATTCACTGTTTATGAACACAACCCGGACGCGAACCTTAAGAATTAAGATGGCTTATTTCCTGGCTATGATTCTTTGAAAATTAAAAGTTTCGGATGTACAGTTTTGCCGGAAATATTTGTACTCTGATTATGCAATGGAATATTCCTCATATACACTTGTTAACCAAATTATTCAATGAAGCATTAATCAGTTTCACTTTACTTTGCGAAAATAAGGGTGGTCTGTACTTTCAGTTTCACTTTTGCGCGCAACGTTAATTCTTTTGGTGAATACCAAAATTTAATATGCAAGTCTATTGTTCTTATTATATTTTATATAATAACTGCATCAATACCCTACCGATAGAAATCTCTTGAGTTTTCTCTACCGAAATAGCCTGGCCCATTTGAGACTATAAGCAGAGTCGATTTGAAACAGTTTAGTCTGAGAGACAGTCTAAGAGATTTGGGTCTCTTTCAATGTCCTTTTAGTGGTCCTTTTAAGAGTGGTGTGACGGTAATATAATGTTCCTTTTAAATTCGTTACGTACAAGGTCGGGAGAGTTATTTACAGTAGTTGGCCGTCGCTTATTCGACTCTCTCTTTATAAATTTCTCTTCAAATTATCAACACTTTTTTTTAATTTAATGAATTTTGTCATTATACTTATTTATAATTATAATTTATATGCTAATATACCATTTTCTAGTTGAATTAAAAAATATTGTCTTTTTTGGTGTATCTAATTCCATTTTAATCCATTTTAATCCGAAAGCTTAACAAAGGACCCTTGAGTGCCGGCTACCCTATTGACATAGCATCTCTGCTTGTTATTTATGATCGAATTCTTATTTCAATTTCAGCCTTTCTGCTTTTTATTTATGATTATATTTCAATTTCGGAAACGATATTTTAAAGACTTCAAAACATTTAAAAGAATTGCCTGGCCCTTTAAATTTACTATCCCTGAAATAATACTTGATTTTTACAGTTTTTGACGTCAAAAATGATGGCGTCTTAGGTATGCGTGACGATTCCATTACAGAAAGAAATTTAAATTTTGTTTCATGCAAAATTTTGCGCTGTTAAAGTCTACATTATATTTAGCGAAACTTTCGAAATTTAGTCACGATTTCAGCCCATATCATAATTAAAATAAACAAAGCGTGATTTAGAGTAATTCTAAAGGTATTTTATTATAACTTACCATAAATTTCCCAAAATTTTATTAAAAAATGTCTAACAATTTCCGAAAATTCATGGCTATTTCCAATCAATTATGGCAATATCACAGGTAAATATGGTAACTTACGATCCATTATGTCGGTTTATCATAAGTTGACAAAGATTAAATTTGAAATAGTTTATGAATTTGCGGGAATTTTGAAGGTTTTTTGTTAATTTGACAGGTAAATATCGCAATCATAATTTGCGCAAAATGCAATAAAAGATGTTTATAAATATCCAGGAATTTATGGAAATTGATGGTCTTGTAAGGTCATTTTCATGTATATATGATAATTTACCATAAATTACTTAAAATTCAATTTTTAGTATTTCTATACATTTCCAGCAAATTATGAAATTATTGGGTAATTTATGGCAACATTACAACCAAGTTATAGAAACTTAAGATTATATATAGAAATTGTCCATAAATTGCCACAAAATTCTGTTTTCTGCAATTAAAATTTTCTTACAGTTCTTACGGTAAGTTGGCTGATTATTATAAAATGTGAGGTCCTAGGTGTATAATTTTCATAATTTTTTATAGTTATGACGTCACTTTTTACTCCCTAGGGAGTAAAAAATAAAGCTTTAGCCCAACTTTAAAGGCGTTAAAAAGAGCCTTTGTAAAATTCAGCCATTAGATATTTCTAGAGTTCCTCTAGGGCGAATTGTGTCACGTTATCCCCTCCACTAGGCGCCGCGAAACCGGAGTCGGAAATACGTGACGAAGCGCGAAACATTTGAAGTATTCTTGAGAAGAGGTTATAAGTTGTTATATATTTTCGTGTAGTGATTGTTTTGAAAATAAGCTTTTTTCATGAAGAATATAAAGAAAACTTGCTCTTCTGCTTCAACGAAGCTACGTTTTATACTTTCCAGGAAATGGAACGAATATTCAAATCATTGCACCCGGTTGTACAAAATTGCTCTTTCGTCTAAGAATTTGTAATAAAACTATATCAAAGGAATAAAAAAAGACAATGAAAACAAATATGCTAGCAAAAGCATGGCTATGCATATAACTTACTAATAAGAATTTAGGTTCTTAGAGTTCTAAACTTGAAAGAAAAACGAACTATTTTCTTTCTTAAACATAAATTTGTCTTCCATTATTACTTTATAGTCTAATGTATAAATTTGAAATGTAATTTCAGACAGACGATTGCCTTCTGCATCAATTCTCCGTGATATTTATTGTATAATAAAAAACTTTTTAATTAAAATATAATTCCAAAAAAATCAGCAGTAAAAACTTTTCTACTTTATTCATGTAATTTAAATTTTAGTCGTATCATAAATCCTCTCTTACGTTTTACCTATTGTTTTGAAATAAAGACTTATTTGAAAAAAAAAGTTTTTAGTACTAAAAAAACATTACACACACTTATTGTAAGAAAGGGTTTTTAACCTCATAAAAATACTTATTTTATTTCTGATTTCTCAACTGTTTTGAAAAATAATACTTTAATGTTATATTCGTTTTGGCCTTATCTATGACTGAATTACATTTATTTTTATTCGAAATAATGTAATCAAAGGTGTTGCAGGAAAGGCCATAGCCTCAGAATTAAATTTATTTGCTTTACTTCACAAACAATACAATTAGACATTTTTCCACATGTTTTGTCTCATTTTAATTTTTTTTCGTAAAAATTGAAAATCTGTAGTATGGTATAACCTTTGATTTAGCCAAATTATTAATTAATATTGTAAAAATTCATGTCTTAAAAAAATCATTTTTTACATTTTGATAGTTTTCAATGAACAAATCTAAATAATTATTCTATTTACTATCTATTAGATGTTACAGCCCTTATCAAAGAGTCTTAAATAATAGCATTTTTTTAAGCGTGTCGGAATAAGGCTTTTCACTTTTCAAACATTCATTTTTATTACACCTACATAATTATTTTTATTATATTTATTTACTATTCTATCAGTGCCTGAACATTAAATTTGATTTGAAAGTCGCGCCAATTTCAAAACATCCGATTCCGCTTTCGCGGCACCAATCAGAAGCGGAGTAAGTGGTGACACAACTCTCCTTTGAGAAACTCTAGGTCTTGGACATAGGAAACACGAGACTAGGCATGCCATCCTAACTTGTCGAGCGCGGTTGAATCCATGGGAGGGGGGAGAATTCCATGAGTGGAGAGAGCCGCCATCTTACGATGTGCCATTAGATTATGCGCACGAGCATTTTTGCCGACAAACTGTGCATGAAAATATAAACATGTGGGCGCTGCCATGTTTGTTGCGGGACATAAAAAGGTGGTAAACCTCCCTCCTCATTGCATCACCCCGGCAGTGGCATGCCTAGTCCCTTGTTTCCAATGTCCATGCTCTACGTATTTCAGATTAGGTGGGGATATCCAATATGTCTGCACGCTGAGGGTCAAACAATAATTCAAAATACATAGGACTAAACTTTATTTTCATAATAACTTGGAAAATAATTATTTTTCACGATAAGTGTATTCAGACTATTTAACTATTTAATAACTATGTAATTGAAAAACAAAATTTATATGTTTTTTGTAACTATGAAAAATATTTTTTTCTCAAGTTATGAACTAAATTAAGTTTTATTCTCTGGGATTTGTATTATTGCTTGGCCCTCATTGTACAGAGAGTACAAAAGATAAAAACGATTTTTCTCTAGAAATCAATGTGAACTTACCTGTTTGAAATGAGTAATCTTCACTTTTAAAATGCAGAGAACAAACACACATATGTTTGCGGTTACCTTCTTCTCCAGTGCTAGAACATTTTCCCATTGCTTCTTCGATCAAACATTTCTTCAGATCCACTTTTATTAACCACTTTAACAAACTTTTTTTTAGGCAAGGGAAATTGATGAAACCTAACATCTAGGTTTTTGTTAGTCTTGCTTGAACATCCGAAAACAGAGCACAATGGTTTACTTTTGCTTTTCCTCGGCCTAAATTTGGTACCTAGATCGTCTATCTCTGTATTATTGGACATTTTTTGTTAATTTGATCATTTAAATCGTAGCATTCAAAAAATATATTTATATGCTACTCTGAATATCACAGGAATAGCACCCAGCCTTTTAAAAACGACCGTTATTTTAGTGCCAAATTTAGCCACCAGATGGCGTATCGCTTTATTTCAGATCCCCATACATAGTGGAGCATAGGCATGTCAAGATTACTAGAAGAGTAGAGCATATGGATACTAAATTCCCCACGCATGAAGTTGTTGGATATTTAAGATGAAATCGTCTTTCTCTACGCGTAATAATAGCATCCTCAGATTTAAGTGAATTAAAAAAGAACATTAGAAAAACGTACAAATTCAATTTGATCAAAATAAAAACTATTTGATTAAATTTTCTATTGCCAGACATTAATCTAGAAAGTTTGAAATACTTTTCAAAGCATTTCTTTATTATTAAAAATAAATATTATACCATTTTAAAATTATTATTTATAATAATGAGTTTAACTCCATTAATTAAAAAAAACTTATTTAAATTAGAATTGAAAATACGAGAACTGAATCTACAATTATTTAGGGGCTATAGAACTATAAAATTTAAATAACAATTTATTTTTTGTCAATATTTAAATTTTTCTTGAATTCTCGTACTCTTTGTTTGCGTAATTATTTACATAAAAGTAAAAGAACCTGGATTTGAACTTCTCACCAACAAAATAAGCAAATTTATATTAATAATTCGAGCATTCAACCTGTTTTTCGCAATAAATAATGCCTTGAAAAATATAATAAACATTCTAAACATTCATGCGTTAGAAAGAGAGATTCGATAAATTAGATTAGGGGGCATCGGAATCCCACCCCTGGTAATTTCATTCATGCTCATACCTCAAAACCTAGTTTCACAAAGTGGAATCCGCATACCTTCAACTTTTCAAAGACCATGGCGTGCTTGACAACAGCTCACAAAATTTCAAAACAGTAACACCTGACATTTCGTACTCCATCTTGTGGCTATTTCGTACCCTACATACTGGCTATGTAGAACCCCAAGTTCGAGAGATATCTGAATCTCTACCGAGTTACAGTGAACACCGTTACAATTTCACCTGCAACAAAATATACCCTTAACTTTTTACTTTGAGCTGAATCTTTAACCTACAAACCCGAATGATGCATTTCCAAACATGCATGAATGTACAAAAAATAGTGTCATTTTTCAACAAAATCAATTAATTTTTAAAAATAATTTCTAAATTTTAAATCGAATAGCTGCATTTTTCCCTATAATGACATTTTTCACTAAATAGTGGAACTTTTGAATATTGCGAAAAAGGTTTTTCAAAATATTTAATTAAAATTCATTAACTTTTCTTGTGAGGAAAATAATGATTTTATGTTACCTGTTCCACATTTTTCTAGATAAATTTATAATGATGTTAATATAAAAGTGAATAATTGTATACGTACATATAGTCTAAATACGAGGGTGGAGTGATAAGTTTCCGGCCTGACCAAGAAAAACAACGTTTTTAAGAATTTTTTTTTTTATTTCTCAACATAATCTCCTCCAAGGCTGATACATTTCTCATAGCGG
>NC_046658.1:154891440-154897082 GCF_010883055.1 Belonocnema kinseyi
GCTACAAGCTATCTAAGGATGGTACTATAGAACGCCACCTCAAGGTAGGCCTAGTGGCGCCATCTCTTGGTCAGGCCGGAAAATTATCAATCCACCCTCGTACATCAAACATTCCTAAATTCAGAAAATGAAAATCAATAAATACACAAAACTGAAATTAGTTATCAAAACATTTATGCACTCGCTTTCTGCCAAAAATATATTTTTTTTAACCAGAAGAATGTAGGCTGGGTTATAGTTATATTTATGATTTATTTCGCCGTTCATTAATTGGAATATCAGAAGAATAGTTTGAAAAAATAAACATTTCATTTATTAAATGGTATTAGAGGAAAAGATACTGATGGAAACAACCGTTTACTCTGCTTGCAGAATGTAGTTCACAGTCCGCCGGGAATCCTGACAGCGAACGTAATCCTAGCCCTTCTTCATCTTCAGCTCGCATACAATATTCTCCTGACCGGCCTTCTCCAGAGGAGGCTCCTGTTCGTGACAGGTCCAGGTCCCCTGCAAGTACGCCTTCTTCTACCAACATACTTGGATATTCACTTGCGGAACTTGGATATATTCGGCTTATTCCCCGCACAAATAAAAGGATTCAATTCGAATTTCGAAGATATTGTTTTCCTGTCGGTAAACGAATTAGACTACGAGTCGACCAGAATAGACGCGTGTTGGTGCCAACACAAGAGCAAATTGTATTATCACTATCCAATGGTGATGTCTTTGCAATATTGGATTATAGTGGGTTTCTTCGTGCAATATATGGGACAGATAGAAGTCATTCGAGAATAAAAATAAATATGATAAGCGGCGAAGTTAATAATTTGACCCCAGAAGAAATTAAAGATTGTCCAGTAGGCAAGAATCACCCAATCTTACCAGTAAACTTTATTCGAATTTTTGCAAATGACGACTCCCTAGAGTCTGTATGGAATCATCATAGCGAACCTCAGGAGTCTTCTGTTTCTCGTTCCCGAACCAGATCTCTTCCGGGCAGGCCTCTCGCTGATCAAGTATTTGGTAGTCCAATAGAACAACTAGGTTATGTTCGTCTTATTCCTTTCAGAAACCAGAACCAGCGATTTGAATTTCGAAGATACGTTTTTCCTACAGATGAAAAAATTCGAATGCGAATAGATCACTTATACTATTCATTTGAGCCAAATCAAGAATATTTGGTATTATCAACATCCGATGGTGACGTTCTTGCAATAATGTATCATAGTGACTCTCTTCTTGGAATTTACAGGACTGATAACACTCATTCGCGAATAAAAATAAATATGATAAGCGGCACAGTTATCAATTTGACCCCACATGAAATGAGAGATTGTCCTGTAGGCAGGAATAACCCAATTTTCCCAAACAATTTTATTAAAGCTTATGAAAATCACAATTCACTACAATTTACATGGAATACTCATGGCGAAGGTAATCCAAGTTCTTCTTCGGCCAGACAACATTCACAGGATCAGACTTCTCATCAGGATGCTTCTCTGCATGTCAGGCCCAAATCTCCTCCGGGCAGGCCTCCTTCTCATGAAGTACTTGGATATTCTCTTGCAAGACTTGGATATATTCGGCTTATACCTAAGGAAAATCAGAACGGGAGATTTGAATTTCGAAGATACGTTATTCCTACCGATAAATCAATTCGATTGCGATTTAAAAATAATATCTTTGTGCCCGTGCCAGCCCGAGAATACATTGTATTATCAACATGCAATGGTGACGTTTTTGCAATACTAGAGTATACTGGGATTCTTCGTGGAATATATGGTTCAAATAAGGATCATTCGAGAATAAAAATAAACATGATAAGCGGTAGAGTTGAATATATGACCGAAATTGAAATGAAGGAATGTCATGTAGGCAATAAATACCCAATCACTCCACGTTGGTTTCGTGAAGATGTTTCAAATGAAGATTCTCTACAGCATGTGTATCAGTAATTCAATCGAGTAAACATAGATTAAAATATAATATTATTTTTAATCCGTAGTCGGATTAATATTAAATAAAAACGTATAAAAAGGCCAACGTATTATAGTTATTAAGGCTTCCCTAGTTGAATCATTTTCTAATGCCCATAAGGTCTTTTCTTGTTTAAAACCAAACCAGAATTTTAAAAGGAAGAAAGAAAAATTCAACTAGAATTTAGGATTCCATTTGTTACCTAAATATGTAATTTAATAATTTTTTAAAATCAAAATATTTTAATTGCGCATAATTTTTCGTGACGACAGCGAAATTAAAAGACCTTTTTAACGTTCGGAGATATTTGATTTGAAATGCAGTCTCGTATCATTATTATCCACGCACAACGACAGGCAGATTGGGACGATATTGACAATGTTATGTTCCTGCAAATCATGAATAAATTTTAATTTTTCCTTTTTTCCTCGATCATTTGCTAAACATCTTTCCTGCTTTCGTTATTTTTTGGACTGAATTATATTTAATTATTCTTTTGTAAAGTGACAATTTGACGATAAGATCACTTTTTCATGAAAAATGTGTAGTAGATTATATAAAATTGTCAATAGAAATGATTGGTCAATTTTATAAAGAAACACATGAAAATTCGGATAAAATAATGTAAGGAAGGCTAAGGAAGTATCGATTGTTCTCTGCTTATTTGTATCCACAGTATTTTTTTATTAATAACACAGACCCTCAAAAAAAGTAGGCTGCACGAGATAAGTGACTAGGCTATCTTTATAGATTTTGAGCGGCTGAATCCGAAGCAGGCCTCTAAATTTCTCATACACGTCTCAGTTTTCCACTAGATGCAGAAAGTAGGGGAAAACCTAGGGATATTCTGGAGACTATTTTGATAATACCGATATACGGAAGATTAAACGTACGATTTAACGTCGAGTTTTTATCAAATCGATGATACTGAGTTTTTTGCATGAATTGAATAACTTCTTCCGATTAGAATGTAATACTAAGAAATATGTTAATGAAATAATTTATAGTGATAAAAATATTTCAGAAGGACATTCTTGCCGCCGATAATGTCAAACTTACCCTACTTTTGGAAGCCAATTTTTCGGCTCGTAATGACTATTTCGAAAAGTTTACTTCACATAAACGCAGATAAAATCTTTTTGCTTATTAATGTGCATGCAAGAATTATTGCTTTTTAGGGGATTAACTACCCAGCCTGACGGTCTAATATTAGAGAGATCTTTAGGCAAGCCTACGCTGTTGTGCTCACTGAAATGCATAACTTTTACCTCACCCCAGAAAGTTGCAGGGCCCTAAAGCCATGATGCTAACTATGCTAACTGGAATTCACATCTGGCAAAATCTCAAGAAAAGCTTCTTAGATACATTTCTGAATTTTTTCTTTAGCCACTCGCGTGGAAAAGGTTCAATGGGTGAACCATGGCTCAACAATGGCATTAGCGTGGGGTGAGCGAGGGGTGATCATGGGTTAACCGTGGTTTAAGCGTGAAGAGAACGTGGGATAAGCGTGACTTAAGATTGGGTCCATGTTCACCCACGGTCCTCCCACGGTTGTCCCATGCTTACGAACAATGGGTCAAGCATTGCAACCTTGGGTAAAGCATGGCAGAGGGGCCATTAGCCATGCTTGACCCGTTCTTCATAACCATGGAAGGACTGTGGAACGACCGTGAGCGAACCTTGACAATTTTACTTCTTAATTGTGTCACTAACAACTTCGTTATCTCATATGTGAGATAAGAGCTACTTATTTATATATTTGTACTCTGATTATGCCACGGAATATTTCTCAGATACACATGATAACCAATTTATTCCCTGAAGCATTAACTATTTTTCAATCTACTCTACGAAAATGATCATAGTCTATACTTTTGTTTTCTCTTTGGCACTAACAGTTAATTCTTCTGGTGAGTATAATAATTTAACATGCATATCTATAGTTCCTATTATATTTTATATAATACAAGAATGAATACGTCCATTTCTTAAGTTTTTGCAGCAAACCTTAAGTACTCCTTTCTAGCTCAATGTCAAATAAATCACATAATATTATTCATAATATTCATTTTAGTACCGCTTAAGACAGAATTTTCTGTATCTTATTGTAATACCTAAAACTACTCTTGAAATAATACTTTATTTTTACAATTTATGACGTCAAAAATTATAGCGTCTTAGATATACGTGGCCATTCCGTCACAAGAAGAAAGAAATTTAAATTTAATGGAAAATTTTTCGCTGTTAGAGCTTCCATGATATTTAGCGAAAGTTTATTTTAAAACGGAATAAAATCCGTCGTCTGTTATGTCGTTATCAGCAAGGTCAAAGCCGTAAAGTTTAAGTAAATTCGAGCTATAAATTAGATGACCAGATTAGAAACAACTTTTCGTTTACGTAAGTATTATTTAAAAAATGACAAGATATCGTGGACGAATTCAAACATATTTTTCGTGAATAAAACCAAGATCATTTGTCGTAATATCACAAGTAAATATGGTAACTTACCATCAATTATTAAAATTTTCATTTTAAACGCGTTTATAAATTTCCGGAAACTTATGAAATTTTTTTGGTAATTTCGGGTAATAATAGAGGTAATTTGTGTTAGCTTACCAAAAATTGCCCAAGATTAAATTTAGAATAGTTTATAAATTTTCGAGAATATATTGAAATTTTCGGAAATTTATGGTAATTTTACAGGTAAATATTGTAACTTGCTATAAAATACACGAAATTAAATTTGAAACATTTTTATCAACGTTAACGTATTCAGCAGAACATTTACGTGTATGAAAAAAAGCATTAAAAATAATCAAACTTTGAAGACACTGGAAGTCAATATTTTTTTGCTCTTTTTTTGCTCTTCGATAATATGTAACACGTTTTCATAAATATATAATTTCGGCTGCATATGCTCACGTGGAGGGGTAGTTTTTCAGAAAAATTATAAAAACGGGTAAGTTTTCAAGTGTCATGTCATCAATTTGAAATTCTAAATAATTTTTACATTGTTCAAGGTGGTTTTCCATCTTTGAAAACGTTTCTAATCGCAAGGGGTACGTATTTATGACTTAGGGGTAGTTTTTCGGGAACTTATTCTATATTATGAAAGAACCAAAAAAGGGAAAAAATATCAACTAAGAGGGTTTTCTCAGTTCTATTATTTTTATACTTTTTTCATACATATATATCTTCCGCTGCATACGTTCACGTGAAAGGGTAGTTTTTCAGGAAAATTATGAAAGGCGAAAATTTTCAAGTGTCATGTAATCAATTTAAAATTCTTAATCATTTTCACATTGTTTAAGGTAGTTTTCCATGTTCTAAAACGTTTCTGATCACGACGGGTAGGTATGTATGAGTTAGGGGCGGTTTTTCGGGAACGTATTATATATTATCAAAGAGCAAAATAAGAGGAAAAAATATCAGCTAACAGTGTCTTCTAAGTTTGACTATTTTAAATGATTTGTTCACACATATATATGTTCTGCTACATACGTTAACGTAGAAGGGTAGTTTAGAGAAAATTACAATGAGAGGGAAATTTCCAAGTGGCTTATGGGGAGTTTTCGTGTAACATATTATATATTATCGGAGAGCAAAAAAGAGAAAAAAATATCACCTAACAATTTCTTCTAAGTTTTATTATTTTCTATCCTTTT
>NC_046658.1:154897182-154902199 GCF_010883055.1 Belonocnema kinseyi
GAAATTTTCAAGGGTCATGTCATTAATTTTAAGCCCTAAATCATGTTCACATTGTTGATGGTAGTTTTTCCATTTTGAAAATGTTTTTGATCACGGGGGGGACGTAGTTGTGTATGTTAGGGGTAGTTTTTTGGGAAACGTAATATATATTATCATAGAGAAAAAAAAGCAAAAAAATCTCCGCTAATCGTTTATCGCATTATAATAATTTTTAGTGAGTTTTCGTAGGGGGCGGAGCTGAGTGGACGGACCTCGAAAAAGGCTGAAATCATACATGTGTCATTAAAAAAATATATTTTCACGCGTCCACGAATAGTGCAATTATTTTTTAAGCGAAACTTGGATCCTACGCCTCGGACTAAAAACATACTATTATTAATTATGAGCTTTAACACTTTTATCCAAATAGCTTTCATTCTAACCAGACAGTAGAACCTAAAAAAATTAATGATCTGATTTCCCAACATCGACTAAATATATTAATTATTCCTACATTTAAAAAATAAAGATAAATAAATAGACGAAACTGGAATTGCTTTTAAACGTTATTTGAATATGCGATTGTGATAAAATATAGTTCCTTTTGACGCTCAATTCATCTTCACAGAATTATGACATAGGTGGGATTAAATGACTCATTTTGTATAATTAAAATAATTTTTTATGCATTATTTTGACAGTAAAAATAGCGTGAACCATATTTGTCAAAGATTTGGAAATAATAAAAACTTCTCGTTTTATGGAGGTTTTTATATTGTAGAAAATCACGTGTTTTCATTAAAGTTATGAAAACATTTATGCACTCGTCTACTACAAAAAGATCCAAACATCAAAATATGATTGGAATATCAAAAATATTGTTTCAGAGAATAAACATTGAATTCACCCAAGGATATTAGAGAAAAACGTTTTAATAGACACAATGAGTTTTTTATTCTGCTTACAGAATGTAGTTCACAGTCCGCCGGAAATCCTCACAGCAAGCATAATCCTGGTCCTTCTTCCTCTTCTGCTGGCAATCTACATCTTCTCGCAGAAGCCTGCTTCATCGACGAGAATCCTGAGAGAGAACATAATCCTGATCGTGCTAGGTCTAGGTCTCCTCCCAGTACGCCTCGTTCTATTAAAATACTTGGGTATTCACTTGCACAACTTGGATATATCCGGCTCATTCCCCGCACAAATAATAGGATTCGATTCGAATTTCGAAGATATTGTTTTCCTGTCGGTGAACGAATTAGACTACGAGCCGACCAGAATAGACGCGTGTTGGTGCCAGCACAAGAGCAAATTGTATTATCGCTATCCAATGGTGATGTTTTTGCAATATTGGATTATAGTGGATTTCTTCGTGCAATATATGGGACAGATAGGAGTCATTCGAGAATAAAAATAAATATGATAAGCGGCGAAGTTGATGATTTGACCCCAGACGAAATTAAGGATTGCCCAGTAGGCAAAAAGAACCCAATATTTCCACGAAACTTTAATACAACTTTTACAAATGACGATTCCCTACAGTCCATATGGAATCCTCACAGCGACTCTCAGGAGTCTTCTCTTCGTCGTTCCAGAATCAGATCTCTTCCAGACAGGCCTCTTTCTGATCATGTACTAGGTTGTGCAATAGAGCATCTTGGTTATCTTCGGCTTATTCCTTTCACAAACCAGAACCAGCGATTTGAATTTCGAAGATATGTTTTTCCAACGGGTGTAAAAATTCGAATGCGAATAGATCACTTGATCTATTCGCTTGAGCCATACCATGAATATTTAGTATTATCAACATCCGATGGCGACGTGTATGCAATCATGGATTATAGTGACATACTTCGTGGAATCTATAGGGTAGATAAACATCATTCACGAATAAAAATAAACATTATAAGTGGCAGCATTATCAATTTGACCCGAAATGAAATTAGGGATTGTCCAGTAGGCAAGAATCACCCAATCTTCCCGTCAAATTTTATTAAAGCTTTTGAAAATCACGATTCACTACAGTCCACGTGGAATGCTCATGACAAAGATAATCCAAGTTCTTCTTCGGCCAGGCCCATGTCTCCTCCGGGCAGGCCTCCTTCTCATGAAGTACTTGGATATTCACTTGCCAAACTTGGATATATTCGGCTCATTCCTCAGGCAAATCAAACCCGGGAATTCGAATTTCGAAGATACGTTATTCCTACCGATAAACCAATTCGATTGCGATTAAAGAGTAATAGCTTTGTGCCCGTGCCAGCCCGAGAATACATTGTATTATCAACATCCAATGGTGACGCTTTTGCAATACTGGAGTATACTGGGATTCTTCGTGGAATATATGCGAATAATAAGTATCGGTCGAGAATTAAAATAAACATGATAAGCGGTACATGGGAACACATGACTGAAATTGAAATGAGGGAATGTCATGTAGGCAATAAATACCCAATCTGTGCACGTTGGTTTCGTGAAGAAGTTTCAAATGAAGATTCACTACGGCATGTTTATCAGTAAATCAATTAAAAAAACATCAATTAAAATTTTATATCCTTTCGAACCTGTGGTCGGATCAATATTAAATAAAAACATATAAATATGACAACGTACTATGGTCATCAAGGCTTCCCTCCTTGGATTATTTTTATAATCCCCATTGTAGTGTCATTCATAAGTTCGCAAGAACAAAATTTGAATGAAAAGAAAGAGAAAAAGTTGTACACCCTGTCTGTGTAATGTGGTTTTGGAGCGTCTTGTTAGAATTTCTGGACGTACAACCAAGAGTCCAACAGCCCAGTTTGGACAACCACCATAAAATGCTCCTATTGTAATTTAAGAAAGATCCTTTTTCCTAAAAAAGAATCTCTGCAGAAAAATAAAAAAGAGGAAAGCAAAATGAGAAGGCATCTATCCAAATCTCTTTCCTTCTCTTTTTTATTACGTTTTTTTTTATTTTATTATTAAATTTGGATATACTATTGGATTTGATTGGTTGCCTTCTTATTCTTCTTTTCTTTTTTTTATTTTTATCCAGAGATTTTTTGTTTATTAAACAGGATCACTTTTTAAATTAACATAGAAGAATTGTATGTTAGTTTTTCAAATTTGGTTTTTGGATTCTTGGTTGTATTCTTATGTATTCTAAAGGCTAAATTGATTATTGGACGCTAAATAGGATTTTCAACTTCATTTTTATCTAATATAAATGTCTTAAATGTTAGTTTTGTTAAAATTTTGTATGAATTTGATAGGGTTTTCAAGATTATAGAATATCCTAAGCATTTCAAGGAATTTTTAATTTTTTACAAAAGATTTCCAATGATTTTTCGTGATCACGGAAATCAGAGAAGCTTTCTTTTGATGAAAAGTTTTGATGAGATTTGAAAAGTTTTAAAGATTTTTTTTAATTTTGAAGGATAATTTTATTATGATTCAAGGGATTTAAAAACATTTGACAAGATTTTTTCGGAAAGAAAAAAGGAGATTTTTGAAGACGTGTATTTGCAATATTATTCTGCCTTAGGAAGCTCAAGTAATTTTCTTGCTCAACGTTTAATAGATTACAATTTCATATTTATCATCAGCACACTTTTATTGTAATAGGTACGTAAATGTGTAAAGCAACCTCAAAGGCTTGATGGTCAGATAAGAATAATGCAAGTGAAGATCTAGTCAGTAAAACGAACAAATTTTTAGTCGCATTTATCTTCAAAAAGGTAAATTTTTTTAAATAGATCAAAAGTTTATTCCAAGTTATTCAGGACAATGGATTCAGAATCTTATTTAGCCCTTTATCAATCTGAAGATTAGTGAACAATTTCCTAATGTTCAAATATAATTTTGAATACTTTTAATTAAACAAAATTTCAAGTTATGGATTTATGCATTCTAAGAAAATCGGATTTAATCTCAGAATAAGCTAAAAAATCCCTACATTTTGAAATGGTAGAATATCTATCAGAAAATAACGACAAATAAATCAACCATTTCCAAATATATTTTATTTGAAGAATTGTGGTTGTTTCTTTTTTAAAATTTAAGAAAGTGAAATTTAGGCCTAGTAATGCAAACAAGACAGAAAATGTGCAATTAGATAAAATTTACTTTTTTCAAAGCAGAGATTTTACTTTCGCTTTTGTGGACTCAAATTCCGAAATTCTTTTTTATTTGGTACAAAAATCTAAGCATTGCTTCAGAAAATTATTACATCAGAAGGAAAATAAATTCATGATTAGAAGAAATAATTTGCACTTAGAGTTTTAATTAAAATTTGTCATTAATAAAATCTTGACTTTCAGCTTATTTTACTCTGCCAGGATTGTTACGGACGTATTTACTTAGGAACAATTTCCTGACCAGAGAAAATTAAATTGGTCGAAAAGCGAAAAGATTACACAGGCCCACAAAAAAAAAACAAAAGTGTCTGTGCAATTGACCAGACCTATATATTCTTATGTATTTTTAGACGCTGAATCCGAATTTGCAATAAAAAAGTAGGATCCAGCTACTTTTTTATGGGGTTTTGATCGAAAAACCTCATTTTTTACGGTTTTTTCATGGTTTTTTTAAAATAAAAAAAAATAAAGAAAAATTTTATTTTTTGACTTCGGAATCGAATTCTACGGGAAAAAATACATCGAAAACCATGTTTTGATTTTTTTTTACAAAAATTTCAACCCACCATACGGCGATGAAAAGGCAGAAAATCGCGAAAAGTGAAAATTTGCTTCAAATTTGATTAAAATGACATTAAAATCAAGTTTTACGATTTAAAACCGATTTCTAAACATTGAAAATACTTTACTGGGGTTTTTTGAGGTCGCTGATCACGAATTTTAAGTCATTTTTTTCAAAAAACAACTCCTAGTCGGCGTAAGTGGACAATAAACGTGATAAATTGATATTTTTTTTTTCAAAAAATCGATGTTTTGGTGAAAGGTTTCACCAAGACTTGAAGGAATTTGAACGCAGATTTCAAGGACTATGGGGTATAAATATGTTGGCAGATTACTGCTGGATGATGAAGAGAGAAACA
>NC_046658.1:154902299-154915342 GCF_010883055.1 Belonocnema kinseyi
CTTAAAAGAAGCTAAAAATATTATAATGGAGTTCATGAATATCCCTATACATAGGTTCTAAGTCTTACTTTATGATCAAGGGTCGAAAAAAGTTCTAGTTTTTTGATTCATGTAGAGGAAAACCTCCAGAACAGTATCCAAAACATCGATTTTTCGAAAAAAAATCAATTTATCACGTTTATTGTCCACTTACGCCGACTAGGAGTTGTTTTTTGAAAAAAGTGACTTAAAATTCGTGATCAGCGACCTCAAAAACCCCAGTAAAGTAATTTCAATGTTTATAGATCGGTTTGAAATCGTAAAACTTGATTTTAATGTCATTTTAATCAAATTTGAAGCAAATTTTCACTTTTCGCGATTTTCTGCCTTTTCATCGCCGTATGGTGGGTTGAAATTTTTGTAAAAAAAAAAAATCAAAACATGGTTTTCGATGTATTTTTTCCCGTAGAATTCGATTCTGAAGTCAAAAAAATAAAATTTTTCTTTATTTTTATTTTATTTAAAAAAAAACCATGAAAAAATTACCTTTTCATTGCAAATTCGGATTCAGCGTCGAAAAATACATAAGAATATATAGGTCTGGTCAATTGCACAGACACTTTTGTTTTTTTTGTGGGCCTGTGTTATAGGTGTAATTCTATGAGATAGTACTTATCGACACAGCTTAATTAAAGAGTATGAAAGTCAACTTGAGTAAAGAACAGAAATATCTTCAGAATTTAAATCTAGAGAAATTAGATAATGTCAGAAAGTAAAATGGGGCTTTACTATCTTTAAACAGATGTAGGAGTTAAATTTAGGCATTAATCTGTTTTTTTTCTACACCGAGAAAATAAGGAATAGATTCACGGAGCTTTTACGAGCTTGCCCTACAAATCTGGAAACCAGGAAGTAGGTTTGCTTTTACGTGGCCCGCACACACTCAGCACGACATGCGCGGTGCGTGTGTGCCCGCGTATATATGGTTCGGGTTCGTCTGATGAGTAGCTAGAAGTTTTATTAAACCTATATTGCTTCGGCGTCGGTGACATCACGTGTTTACGCACTCTTGGTTTATGTTTAGAAATTTCAAGTAGGCGGATATCATCGGCTTCGAATCCTCAGAGTTGCCTATTTATAAATGAATATAAATTATATCGCATAAATCAAAATTTTTCATTTTTCCAATTAAGTTTAAAACATTCAGAAACTGCTCATAGCAAATTAAAACTGTTCGCAAAGAAGTTCGAAATTTATCCATAAATTTTGCATAAAAATAAGGATAATTGTTGGGTCGGATCCGATGATGAAGGATTCCTCGAGGGTACGGGTCTTAAGTGAACCATTTAACTTTCTAGGGACACAGACCCGATTCGGACCGTGAGAATTAATATGGGCGTTTACTTGAGCTTAGAACCTTTAATAACCGAAAGGTTTTAATTGCCAAGCAGTACTCTTAAGAGCTTAAAAGTCCAGTTTTGGACCTGGACCTATAAGAATTAAAAGGTTCCGGTTACTTATGAAGAACTCTTCAACCTACGCTCCCACATAAATGTCTTCGATCCTTGGTTACTTGATCTATTTTTGTTTCGGGATACATCCACAAACTGCTCCTTTTTTCGCTTAAATCATCTTTGTAAATTTCTTAAATCCAGTTCGAGGAACTTTTATGGATCGGACCTGATTTTAAAGTGTTCCTCTAGGGTAGGGGTCCGAAGTGGACCCCAATAACTATTAAGGATCACAGTACAGACCCAGACCCTAAGAATTTAAAAAGTTTTGTGCCTGGACCGGGAACCTGAGATTGAAAAGGGTTATCTTGATGAATCCTTTAAACTGCTGTCAAACCTAAACGGTTTCGATTCCTGGTCACTTAATCTATTTTTTTCAAGATTGAAGTTTTGTTAAATTAACAAAGTGCTTTAATGCACCATTTGAATTATTTTAGTTTGCTGTGTCGGATCATTTATCAATTTAAAGTTAGAAAACTAAGCGAGACGGACACTGTTACTAGAATAAACTATTTGCAATATATATTAGAATGCGCCAAAAAGACTCTCGCATTAAATGAAAGATTTAGTTGCTATTTTGCTCGCGCAAACTCATTACGTGCATACTTTTTTATTTAGGGTGAAATCTTTAGGAATGTAATTTTCACTTCTTTTTCGGATAGAATACTTTCTTTTGTTTGAACACTGCAAAGCAAAGCGCAACAATTTCATTATGTTATTATTCGTATTTTAGTTCATATTTATTTTACTTTGCAGTTTTAGATACTTTAAAGAATTTTTCTTTTTACTTACTTGTGTTTTTACATGCAGTCACATTACTTTATTTCACTAGATAAGAACATTTGATTTATCATTGAATTTATACGCCTGAGCTCCAGAGATATTTTTCCCTTTATTAATTTTGACTTTGACTTTAGCAATTAATTGTATCGACCTCTCCATCTTTTGAGTTTAAATCAAGAGATTTCGGATCTTCCAACAATGTAATGTTCCCTGTTTAGGAATTTTGTTTCGAGTAATTCTTATGTACTCACTTTTATGATTAGTGCATATTTATTTCCCGTGAACGAAAACAAATTGACGTAAGCAATATTTCTGTCATGATACTGCTAGCTTTATGCAAAGCTGGCAGTACCATGCATTTAAATAAAAATTCAGAGCCCAAAATTTGACTTTTGGGTAATAAATAATGCACAACAACAGTTTATGCCTCCCTCCCACTCGCAAGTTCTGCGCGACGGCAGCGGCCTTGGCAGTAACGGTCGCGGTTAACTTCTCTCCGTGACCGAGCAGAGCAACACGCACCGTTTGAAGCGGAGCCTGCACAGTCTGCCTGAACATGGGTTTAACGAAAAAAAATTCACCATGGATATTCCAACGGCAATCGATTATTAGATCAAATTAAAGAATCTGTGCCAAATTTCAACAATTTTCACCGGGCCGTTTCGAAAAAAGTGTGCTTGAAATTTAAAAATATCAAATTGTCAAATGTAAGTAATTTTGTATAAAAATTATATGTTTTGTATTCATTTAAATATATTAGTATTGTTTCATAATCATATAATTATATTAAAATGCACATAATGCTGAATTATTCCAATTTTTTAATAATAAATCTCTTGTCTTTTGCCCCCGGGCGAAATTTTATTTTTATTGGTTTTGTTATTAACTTAGAATCCATTAGAAAATTTTAATTATTTTCTGAATGTGCACATTTCTCAAGATGGGACTTGGACGGATTTTTGAGTATCACCTTCTAAGATGTTCCTTGATTTTTTAAATCTAGGCATCTACTTTATCGACGTGAAAAGTTTATTTCCTATTCCTATAGCATTTTACTAGAAAACTTTCTTCGTAATTGTAAACATTTTGATCCTAAATCCTGAACGGGATATTTCAATCCGTGTGGACGTAGTGAGGACCGACAAAAAAGAAAATCATTTCATTCTTTACACAAAAATTTCATGAACGAACTTAGTGACGTGATCTGGACTTTATCGGCGTTTAAAGTTTCTTTTTTTCTCCCCTAGAAATCGCTCAAAATGCTCCAAAAATAATTATGTTTTACGTGAATGCAGATAATTATTTGTTGATTTTCAACGAATTTGCAAGTCTTATTGCTTATACTAATTTTTTTAAGGTTTAGGTTGAGATGATTTAGTCTGAAATTGGTCATAGTGCTCAATATGAGCTCTTTATTTAATCTGTCAAATTTTAAACACGATATCTCAATCCGTATGGACACAGTGAACACCAAAAAAAAGCTCATAACCGGGCACTAGTTTGGTCACGTGGTCATCAAAGAGCATGCCCTTAAAAGCAAACTTTGACAAAAATATTTCTGCATTTCCAGAAAGCTATTGTCACTTGGAGATATCTATTACACCAAAAGATCATGCAGTGTTTTTTCGTGTATTACATTTCTGTCGCAGAACAGGTAAAGCCCGGAGATTTTTTAGTGAGCAGGGCATAAAATATGTTCATGCCGATTCCTAATCAACTTGGGCTAAATATACAGTAGCTTATACAAATGCTAAGTATCCTGAGAATTGATTAAAAGCAGTTCGAAAATACAACTCTCGTCAAGTTTGAAATTGAATAAGAGACATAGAAAAATGAAGTTTATTTGTTTCTATAGGCTTTTTGTAAATAATTAAATATAAATGTGTTATATTAATAGATATATTTGGTACAAGATATATGTATAATAATAATCACTGTAAACAATCTTCATCTGTTTGAACAATATTCGTGCGCTATAAATCGTGAAAATTTCTTATTTTCTGAATTGATTAGGAAACCTAATGCATGTTCAGACTGATTCCGATAACTTGGAGTTTTTATAAAATCGGCAATACGAAATTTTCACATAAAACCAAAAACTTTTTCTAGATATAAGAAAGTGATACTCATAATAATGATGAGAAAATAATTTATGGTTATAAAAATATCTCGTAAGGACAACCTTGACGCCGGTACGGTCGTTATCTCACATTGAAGTGAGATACGGGCTGTTTGTATCAATATTTACTCACATTAAACAGTTAATTGTTCCTTCTACCAAATACAATAAAATTATAAACAAATTACTTATTAAATCGTTGAGCAGTTTTTCCTCTACTCTAAAAAAAAATAAGGACCAGTTTCACCTTATAGGTATAAAATGGACATTACATGTCTTTTAGCTGATATTTGATAACAATTATTTATCCATGATGTAATAATTTTTTTAATGAGATAACTTTAGGCTGTTATCTGCTATGCAAAACAATCGTTTCTGGGATGCCAACTGTGTGTTTTCAAAATATATAGAAAATGTTGTTATATAATAGTCTGTCATTCGTCTTGTGAATTGCACTGCATTAGAACGAATAAGATTAAATAAAACTGGACTGGAGCTCAGTAGATTGAAGTGGATTGGAATAATTTCGATTGGAGTGGATTGAAATAAATTTGATATGATTAGAATGGATTGTAGTGAAGTAGAAAAAGTTCTATTGGCCTGGATTGGTTTGGGATGAATCGGATTGGATTCAAGCCGATTGTAGATAAGTGAGGTGGATGGGCATGAAATGGATTGAAGTGGATTAAATTGGACTGGATTCTACTTGAGTGCACTGGATTAAATCGAATTCCGGTGCCTCACTGCCTGTTTGCAGAAATATATAGGAAATAATAAAAAAACGATCGAAGGTAAGGTGTCAGCAATTAGTATTGAAATATATTTCTCTGTAATTTTAGTTTTATTTCAGCTTCAACGGGATGACTCGTATTCTTTAAAAATTAAAAGTATCTGTAGAGTAAAGCACTTAATTTATGACTTGTTAGACATTTGTTTTTAGAGAAGATTGATAAATATACAAGAAATAAATATTTTATCAGTTAAATTGATATGCACCCACCTATTGAATATCGCCGGCACTTCACTTGACAGTTATATACAATTTTTTACGGACTTGGTGTGCCTGGTAGACAGCATGGACGTATACATCTTTTATTGCACATATTTGGAATTCGTCGATTTCAGTAGAAATTTCGTAAGCATTAAAGTGCAAATCACGCTGCATCGTGCGAACAATTTTGCACATAAATAAAGGCCTTTCTTTCACACACATAATTTTGAAGAGTAACGCAAAACACGGCATGGTATTAATAAAGTTTGTCATAACAAAGAATTTTTTAGCTTTATACTTGACTGAATGGAAAGTCTCTAGTCGCTTCGCTATTAATTTTTCCCTGTTGGTCTGCTTTCACAATAGAATCACCAAGCATGTAAGATTGATTGAGCTGGTGCTGAAACTGAAGAATAATGGGTTAGTAAGTGCTGCTTTGGTGTCCGATATCGGCATTCCAGTCTGTTGCAAGTTGCAAAATGTGACCACACCGTTATCGAAAAACTTCAAATCATTAGCGATAGGCAGTAATATATCCTCAATTTTGTAAGCGTTCATCAAATCTGATTCAACGGCATATAGAAGATTTATACAGAATAATTTAGATCAATGGGACGGGTGGATTTTATCAAGCATCAAATAAACCAAACACATTTTCGTTGGTCTTGCAGAACCAGTGTCAGTCATATTTGCTTCTTCGAAATATAAGATGAATGTGACGGAATTGTCTCAATGTTCCTGCAGCAATTTATTATCTTTTATATAAATACCGTCCATAAATGATCGGAGAACATCGTCTTGGCTTGGCTTTATATTTTGTAACAGTTTTCTGTACTACTCGTTGGAAAGAAGAACCCTGACTAGGTCAGTAATGGTAATATAGGTTAACAAATCATCCTGAATTTGCAATTCTCTGTTTTCTCCAAATGCTAAAACGTATAATGCATTCGGTATTTTCGAGGATTTCTTTAACAACAGTCTCCGTTGCACATTTCACTCGCTAACTAGAATAAACTGAGCTACAGAGAATTCTTTCTTATTCTGGTTAGACTGTTCATTATCTGTTTCGCTTTCTGCATTAACCTAAACTGTGGGGTTCGGTTCATCGCGAATGTTTTAACGTTTTAGGGCATCCAGAGCGTCCACAAGGAACATTCAAGTTCGGCACATTTCGATGATATCTCATCATATGTTTGATAAGGAAATTTAAATTTCCAAATTTATCCGAAAAATATGGACATTGCTGCATCTTGCATCTGTAGGATTATGAATTCGCTAATTATAGTTATAATTAATTTTGTTGGCGCACACAGAAAAAATAGTCTTGATTTGAAACCCAATGTAATCTTGAAAGTAGTTGATAGCGATAATATGGGCTAATATTAAGCCACCACATGGTTTGGTAAGTAGTCGTAAACTCGATGGTAGGCTAACATCAAGCCACCGCAACATCTTAAAAGTTGTGGTTGTAGCCAGACTCTGGGCTTACATCAAGACGCTTTACAAATTTAAAAGAGGTGCAAAATATAACCTAAAGAAAGCCTTTATTATAAATCAAATTACACCCAGAAAATAGTTTCTTCAAATCAAAGAAACATTGATTGAATATACGCGGGTCAAAGAAAAATTTCTTTGAATTAAAAACAGTTTCTTTGTTTCAAAGAAATTTTGTTCAATATAAAAAATTTTTTTTCCATGTTAAAGGAAATTTCTTTGAATTATAATCATGACAAAGGCAAAAAACGATTTTTATTTTATTCATCAGAGGCAGCCTCAAATTATGATATTTTGAAAAATCTGATGAAATTTCACATGAAGCAGACTTACCTCATTTGCGAATGCTCTTGTAATTCAAATTCTATCGTTGGGAACAAAATAAAATCGTGATTAAAAATATCTCTAGGTGATAAATTCACGAAGGAATAATAAGGAGACCTAACTCCGTTCCCCCACTTGGGGGAACGTTATGTTGTTGTTATTGTTTCATATATAGAAAATTTTATTATACCTTCATTTCCCCAGTCATGTCAGTAACGTGTTGACATTTAATTTTTCGGAAACAAATTATAGCTCGAAAAAAGAAACTTCACGGCCTGGATTTACATTAGGTGTTAATCACGACTCGTATATATGTGAAAGTGAAACACTTCTTCTTAAAGTTGCATTCACACACGGAAAGAAATTTAGGGCGACTGCGGTACTCATACTGAGCTAAACACACGAACGTCAGCGCGCCCTGTGTTCAAGACATCTACTCTCTTATTTTGAGAACACTGCGATCCGACATAGGAACAAACGGCTCGCCAAACTTTTGGGGCAATAGCACTCCCAGAATTCAGTAAGACCGTCGCGTTATTTTCGGGAGATGCGCCGGTTCATATACGCGCGGGCGTCGTGTATGAATGCAGAGGTCGGATCGACTACTGTAGTACGTTTACGTTCTCTCGTTCGGGACAGCAGCGTTCCAAAATATAAGGCCGCCGCTTCACGCAAATTGGTAGTGCTGTCGCGTTAAAATCGTCGTCGTGGTGCGCTACTACACCAAATGCAACAGCTGTCCTAAATTTCCTTTCGTGCAGCTCTACGACGCATGACAATCAGCGCGATGAGCCATAAACGGTCAACCGCGCTTCACTCGTCAAAGGTATACCTTCGCAAACCTCGTTCTTCGTTACGTATACGTGACGAAGAATCGAGATTTGCGCGATACACGTCTGCCACCACTGTGAACCGATTTTGGAAACAAATTTTTCTGCTCATGCGTCCTTTACGCCTGAAAAACAGCGCGTCGGCTCGTTTCGATTTATTCGTTTACTTTTAGATGCTTTGTAGAATTTTCCTTTATACCGAATTGTGTTGTTACTTACATAGTTTGGAATAAATATGTTAATGGAATTTATAAATCGTTTTGAACGGAACAATTTTGTTTTATTAATGTTTTGCCTTATGATGCACAGTTTGACCGGATTTTAAATACTTTTTCCGGAAAATATCATTTTTTAAAAGTATTTTGATTGATGAACTCGCACAAGGGTCAAAAATGGCTGGCTAACAAAATTATTCTTCCTCTTCAACCCTGAAGAAGTGTACCAAAGGGAAATAAAATCAGCTAATTGCCTTAGAAGATGTATTGTTGACAGACAATGACGATAGAAAGAAACCAAAGTAAAAATCATTATTTCTCAATCAGTAAGTCCAAAAAAGTTGAATTTTTAAGAATAGGGCGATACTTAGTTTTTACATAAAACCAATACCTTTCATGTGAGATGAAAGTGTCATAATTATAATTATCATAATAAATTTTCTTTTAAATTACCTTATCTGTAAAGGAAAATCTGCAGCCTAATAACGTCGTTATCTCACATATATGTGAGATAATGACTGCTTATGTATATATTTGTTCTCTGATAATGCAATGGAACATTCTTAAGAAGCACTTGTCAATGAAATCATTCACTGAAACATTAATCAGTTTTCACACTACTTTGCGAAAATGAGGATGGTCTATACTTTCGTTTTTACTTTGTCGATCATTGTTGACTATATTGGTAAATATAATAATTTAATATACACATAAATAGTTGTTATTATATGTATACAAATTATTTATATAATATATGAATGCATTCGGCTATTTCTCAGGCCTGTGGAGTGCACCTGGAGACCCCCTTTCAAGTTTATAGTCTCATACATAAAAGCCGTTTGTACATTTATAATGTAAAAACTAGAGATTAGTTTTGTTGCTCCTAAGATTTTATGCAGATAAAATTCATATGCTATTTAGTGAAACTTTATTTGAGGTATAACTTAGCTTACCAGATTCAACATAACATTTCGTTTAATTAAGGATGATTTAAAAAATGGCAAGATTCATCGCGAACGAAATAAAAGGTATTTTTCGCGTAAGACCCAAGGTCGGATCATATGACTCGCACTAAAAACATACGCTCATAAATAATAAGCATTATCATTTTCAACCAAATAGCTTAATTTTTAACCTACAAAGGCGCATTTTTGCAAATTTTTCTAACAAAATTTGACACCCGGTGTCCCAGTTATAAAACATAATAAGTAAATCTGACAAAGTTATTAACCGTAGAAAAATCACTACTATAATTAGAAAATAAAAATCAATAAAGAGACAAAACTGAAATTGGTTTTAAAAGTTAGCTCTTCTTTATAAAATCATGAAATAGATGCGATTTAATTATATATGTGGCATATAAGTAGTGAATTTAGTAGCAAGTGTTATTGAAATATCAGAAAGATACTTTCTTGCACCAAATAAGCACTGAATTCAGCAAAGAATATTAGACAAAAATGTGCTGATAAAAAAATCTATTATCTTGATTACAGAATGTAGTTCACAGTCCGCCGGGAATCCTCACAGCGAACGTAATCCTGTTCCTTCTTCCTCTTCAGCTGGCAATCTATTTCTTCTTGCAGAATGCTGTTCAAACATCGATGAGAATCCTAATAGCAAACATAATCCTGTTTTCTCTTCTTCTTCTGCCGAAAGAAAACATTCGTCTGACCAGCCTTCTCCAGAGGAGGATCCTCTTCGTGTCAGGTCTAGCTCTTCTACTAGTAGGAGTACTTTTATTAAAGCACTTGCATATTCACTTGAAGAACTTGGATATATTCGGCTCATTCGCCGCACAAATGAGAGCCTTCAATTCGAATTTCGAAGATATTATTTTCCTGTTGGTCAACCAATTAGACTGCGAGCAGACCAGAATAGACGGGTGCCGGTGCCAACCAAAGAACATATTGTATTATCACTATCCAATGGTGATGTTTTTGCAATATTGGATTATAGTGGGTTTCTTTCTGCAATATATAGGGCAGATGGACGTCATCGGAGAGTGAAAATAAACATGATAAGCGGAAAAGTTGATAATTTGACCCCAGATGAAATGAAGTATTGTCCAGTAGGCAAGAATTACCCAATCTTTCCGCGAAACTTTAAGAAAACTTTTGCCAATAATGACACCTTACAGTCCGTATGGAATTTTCATAGCGAGCCTCAGAAGTCTGTTCTTCGTCGTGGCAGGCCCAGATCTCCTGGCAGGCCTCCTTCTCATGAAGTACTTGGATATTCACTCGAAAAACTTGGGTATGTTCGACTCATTCCTGAGGCAAATCAGAACCGGCGATTCGAATTTCGAAGATACATTATTTCTGTGAATAAACCATTTCGATTGCTATCAGCAAATGGTGTGTATGTGCCCGTGCCAGCTCGAGAACACATTGTATTATCAACATCTAATGGTGATGTTTTTGCAATACTGGAGTATACTGGGATTCTGCGTGGAATATATTGTTCAAATAAGGATCATTCGAGAATAAAAATAAACATGATTAACGGTACATTTGAATATATGACCGATATTGAAATGAAAGAATGTCATTTAGGCGAAAAGTTCCCAATATTTCCACGTTGGTTTCATAAAGATGTTTCAAATGAAGATTCTCTGCAGCATTTGTATCATTAAATCATTTGAGAAAGCATAAATTAAAATTTTATATTCTTATTAATCAATTTTCGGTCTCAAAACGTAATTCAAATATTTTTTTAATAACAATATTTTAATTGTTTATGATTTTCTACGTTGGCAGCGGAATTAAACGACGTTCAAAGATCCGGTGAAACCCATCAAGAGCCCTCTCTTCTATAGCTGTTCCGCAAATTGAAGCTGCGACGCAGGATAGTGTCATACGAGCTGCACGGCGTACATGGGATCTGCGTTTGTCTTCAGGCGAGCACTCAGGCGTGAACAAATGAAAGCGGATCGGGCTGTAATAAGTTAGTTCTGACCCACCGTGAGCTCTTAAAGCGGCGCTATATAAGAGTTTCACTGTATTTGATTTTAAATGAAGTCGGGTAACATTAGTATCCACGCGCACCGACAGAAAATGTGAGGCGAAATAGAAAATTTTATGCCAATGCAAATCATGAACAACAATTATTCTTTCCTTTTTCGTCGATCATTTGGTAAACAGCTTTCCTACTCTCATTCTGTTTTGTATACAATTTAAGGGATTTGTTTTAGTATCATCAAAAATTTTAGTATAATTAATCGTCCATAACAAGTTTGTAGATCTTTTCATTACGCGTAATTTCAGTAAAATTCCAGTTTTTGGTAAAACTATACCAAAAACTGGAATTTTTGGATTTTTCATTATTTTTTATACGATCAAATTTCGAATTTTCATTTTCTCGACTGAATCAGAAACGTTGTTATAATAATCTTGTATGGTTTTCAAAAGTCAACGTTTTTCTTCTCTTGCCTTTTTTTCATATCATGCGTTGTTTGGCTGAAAAAAGTTCATTCTAGTTGTTTTTCTTGGATTTCGAAAATGCTCTAACTCTGATCATTTTGAATTTTCATCTAAAATAGCTGGTTTACTAACTCGTTCTTTCTTTTTCGGTCTCAAAAAAGAGTGTCAAAGTATAATCAAATCTGATCAAATTTTCGAAAGTTATCGTGCCTACAGAATACAGGCTACAGAATGCAGAATACAGACAGACAGGCAGACACCTTTGCAAAAATTGTTACTTGTTCAGCATTCTTCTAGACACATTTTACATTTAAAAAGGGATAATCATATATGTCTATCGATTGAATACATGATTTATTCCTATAATCAAAAAATAAAAATCAATAAGGAGCCAAAACTTTAATTGGTTTTTAAAGTTATTTGTACAGGAGATTTTTTTTAATATAAAAAAATACTTGTAAAATTTCCACATCACTTCTTCATTAGACATTCTAAATTAACCATTCAAAAATGCATTTAACCTCATTAAAAAAAAGTTTATTTACCAAATGGGAGACTAAAAAAAAACCTTATTTTTAGAGCCCCCAGACCAATAAAGTAACATTTTTTAAGGACTTCCCTATCATTAACTATCGTCTCTCTCCTTCCAGTTCCTGTTGCGTGTTAACCATTAACAAGTACAACTCCTTCTTATGACATAAGTGTTTCAACGGGTGTTTTTTACCCCACGTGTTCAAAAATGTCCCGCGCAGACGGTACTAAATATTTTTGCCCCGGAAAATTATATAATGTAGTTTAAGATATGTTTTTCTTAATTAATCGGCTTTAGAATCATTGATTTCAAATCGTAGATTTCAAATTCTTTATGTCTTACGGTCCAATCGTAAATCGAAAAAATAAATATGAGTCAAAAAAAACATGTTCTTCGAAACTCAGATATTTATTTAATAGAAAAAACTCCTTTCAAAACTTCCTGACGTTTCAGTACACATGCGTACCTTTTTCAAAGGTTCTTAAACCTAAATAATTATAATAAAAATTAGTAATTTTAGTGCGAACAAATATGATAGATAATTACGTAGATTTGAATACATTGTTACCTGAGTTGATCGTAGTTTAAATAGTCAAACAGATCAATTTTCAGTCAAATAAAAAATGGAACTTTCTTAATTAGGTGTAGAAATAATGCCTTATTTCCAACACATATTAAACAAAATTTAAGTAAATATAATGTAACTAATTTAATTTATAATTTAATCTCAAAATTTCAAAAAAATAAATTCAATTTCCATACAAAATGTCTACGTTTAGAAATTGAAAACATTGTGAAAAATATTCAAAAATTAGGTCAGTTTTCAAATTACTTACAGTATCGTTT
>NC_046658.1:154915442-154938121 GCF_010883055.1 Belonocnema kinseyi
ACTCATATTTATTTTTTCGATTTACGATTGGACCGTAAGACATAAAGAATTTGAAATCTACGATTTGAAATCAATAAATATCAACGGTCGAAGAAAGGATTGTGCGGTGCTTGTGGCACATCGGGCGATTTCACGCGATAGCTTGTTCACGAAGCAAGCGTCGCCGGAAATTGTAGGCCATCGAAAAGAACAAGAGACTATGAAATAATGAAAATCAAATTATTTCACTTTGGATGATAAACTTGCGTTCGAAATTACACGAAAATCACTAATATCAATGGCATAAATTTTTTCTGAAAATCACTTTCTTGCTCACTGACGTCACAACGGGTATTTAAGACCCCAGAGTTTTACAAGGTCCGTTTTGAGTGGGTGTCCAACGTATACTGATGATTGCCGCTCTATGCTGGTAAAAGTCGAAACGCGGTCAATTTTCTCGAATTTAGTATGGTTAATTCGAGCTGAACATTTTTTTGGTTTATTTTGCACCCATAATGCCAGTTAAGAGTTAAATCAAGAGTGAAATAAATGCTTGGCATCGTGCAATGGTAGAGTGAGAAAAATATACATTTTCCGTCTGCATATGGCAGGCGTGTAAATACACCTTGTTTTTGAGATCTTTTCGCATTGCGCATGCGTCGACTGAACGACTGGCGGACTGTTAGTGGCGACAGAATGCTGATATCTCTGGCATGTGTAGTATTCATTCCTGTGTTTTTTTAGGTTTCATGATGCCATGGGTCAATTTAAAAATCCCAAAATTGAAAGCATTGTCATATATGAGCTAGAGCAGCGAAATCATTCGTCATTGGTGCTTTGCAAATCCAGTGTAGGAATTTGATCTATTTGAGGTAAGAGTACCGAAACGAAGATTCGGGATTGGTGGAAACTATAAGAAAAGTTGTAATGACTGGAATAAGCTATTATTCTAAAAATGCTAGCTGGCCGCACACGCAAAATTAAGGTGAAGTATGTTTTTTCAACAGACGTGTAAATGAGTCATAATGGCGGCTACAATGATGAATATTGTTCAGACAATTTGAAGGTGGTGGCGAATCGCGATACAAAATAATGATTCTCTTATTTATTGAGGGCTTAATTAAAATAGAGTGGGGGGATTCTAATTCCACTCTGCACTATATTAAATTCTTGTACGTAAAATAAGCTGTAAAATCAAAGAAAACGGTCATGTAGATTACATCGGGTCTTACAATTTCCATTCCCAGTTTAGCATTTTCTGTTGGAAATTTTCTGTCAGATACTTTGCGTTCTCACATTCGATAGACTACCATCTATCGTTATGATTCGTGGCGATGTGTCAGAGCTATCAAATTTATTTGAAAAAGCAGCTGTATTTGCAAAATTGATGCCGAAGTTACTCGTAAAGCAAACTATTATTGATTTTCAAACGAACTACGAAACAAAACACTCGGTAGTTTTGTGTTGAGTGACGGTGTTTGGATATAAAGATACATACATAGTTTGAAAGTCTTATAACTAAATTTGTAGATCTTTTTGAGAGAAACCATTTTTTTTCTTTGTTTTACATTATGTTGCAGAGTTTTTCGGGAAAACCGAAGTCGAAAACATTACTTCTCGATCAATAATCCCAAAAACGTTATAGTTCCCTTATCTATGAAGAACAATATTGTCGGTAATGATGCCTTTATCTCACATATATGTGAGATAAGATCTACGTATTCACATATTTGCACTGTGATGATCCAATGGAATATTTCTAAGAAACTCTTGTCAACCAGATTATTCTCTAAAGCATTAATCAGTTTTTACATTACTTCGTGAAAATGAGGATGGTGTATAATTTTGTTTTAGCTTTGACGGTCATCGTTAATTCTTTTGGTGAATATAATAATTTTATATGCAAATCTATAGTTCTTATTAATTCTTATATAATACATTCATGATACATGCACCGGGACGTCCTAAAAACGTCCTTAGAACGCACCTTTATGTCATACGATTTGACGTCTTTAAAACATCCTTTGAATCTTTTCATGTCTTTAAAAGGTGCTTAGAACGTCCTTAAGACTTCTACCGAAACACGTATATAGGACAAGTTTAGGACTTGTGTGCCCACTGGAAAATAATAATCATTTTCATATTTACACTGTAAAACTAAAGAGTTTGTTTATTACGGTATCGTTTTCTTTTGAGTCTTCTTTTTTTAATAAGATAACTTCATGCTTTTATCTTTAATGCAAAACACACAAATTTGGGATCCCTCAAATGTTTTCATTTTAGTATCACTTAGAACAGTTTCTTATTTTTAATCTTATTGTAGTAAGTGAAAATATATAAATAAAATATTGTAAATAAATCGATTTGACAATTTTTTGTTTTCTTTAGTATTATTTAAAAAATGCTAAGACCATCTTGGATGAATTCAAACGTATTTCTTGCGAAAGAAAATAAAGAACTGGTCTCAAGTGCTTTATTCTAAGTTGCGGGAAATATATTTTCAGGCGTCCACAAATAATACAATTATTTTTAAAACCCACCAAACGTTTGGACTTGCGAAAAAAGTTTCTCGAAAGATTTAATAAAAATTCATCAACTTTTTTTAAAATAAATAAAAGTGTTTTGTTACTTTTTCAACATTTTTTTAGGCAAATTTCTCATTGCTCATTATGGTATCCCCGTTATGAGACATAATCTGTAAATTTTGAAAAGTTACATATAGTAAAAAAATGTAAAACAAGAAAGAAAAAATTATCGGTTATCATGAAAATTGCAAACCGCTTTTAGAGCTACAGGGCAAGCTCCCCAACCCAAAGTTTCTATTTTTTGGAGAAAGAAAATCTATTTTTTTCCCGAAATTCGAATAGTAACAAGTGCACTGAGCACTTCAAAATCTTATTTAATTAACATGAAGAAATTTTGAATTTTCGAACAATGAAACTCATGTTCCAGGGTTTCCTCGAAACGTGCCAAGTTTTTTAGGGATTTAAAAGGAGCAGCGCCTCAAATATGAAAAAAGAATATGTTATTTTATTTCAGTTAAATATGTAGATTTTTTTGTGATAAACAATTTTTCTTTTGCAATATTTTATCTTATTTTGCACAGTTCAGCCAGAAAATTTAATTGTTTTTTTAGTATCAGATGCACAATTGTATGCGTTATATTTCATCTGAAATTGAATAGCCTATCCACAAAATGAAATACAATGCAAAAATTTTGGGCGAGCTGCTCGCCTAAGTGGTAGAGCTGCAACACCAAATGCGTCGCGCGCTGCTCGCCTGCTCTCTCTGATTGGGCACGCTGTGTGCGACAAACGGTTTGTTGTTATATACTCCTATTTATTTTATTTTTATAAATGAAATTTTGATCATGGATTGGACGCCAAATCTTTCTCCTTTTTTGGTAGATGATCCGAAAGCTTTTAAATTAAAATCAAAATCTTGTTTGCCCGAAATATAAACTGTTACATTTTTCGTTCAGAATTTATCTTTTTGGGTTGAAAATTCTTTTTAGATGCACGTCAAGCTATTTTCTTTAAAGCTAATGTCCATTAACTGATAATTCAACTATTTTATTTGTGGTTGCAAATGCATCTTTTTTTCCTGAAAAATCTATTATTTTTTTGTAAAATCGTGACTTATTTTCGGTTAAAAATTCACATTTTTAGTTAATATAACAACTGTCACATTTATCGTTAAAAATTTATCTTTTTCATTTAAAAATTCACTACTTGCTTGGAATTCGAACTACTATGGTAAAAATAAACTTTCAGGGTTAAAGGAATTGTTGTGAAATCTGGTGTGACCCGTGTAGAAAAACGGAGAGGGCCCCCGTCAGGGTCCACATGGACGTTGTAGACTACCATAAAACTTTTTACAGTGACGGGAAATATAATTTTTTATTAACATTTAAAAATTTTCATAAAACATGAAACTAAGAATTTTTTCTTAAAAAAAGCAGGAAAAAGATAGTTTTCGGGACAAATGTATTTATAGTTTTTTGAAATTTTAAAATGCATGAACCATATTTTAAAACGTATTTTTTATGTCCATTTTTTAGGATATAAAATATTTACCCTTCCGAATTATAAATCGTAATCTTTGGTCCGTAAGGGCAATCACCCTGTGTCAAAGAGATATACGTCCTTTGGACTTTAAAATTTAAATCGTCGATCCGCGAGGGCAACCGAGCTGGGCCCTCGCCGGGGACCCCCATGGAACATCCATATGGTGAAAGTTCGAATTTCAGAAAAGAGTAATTCAATTTTTAATAAAAATTCATTGCCTGTAAGTCTAAACTCATGAAACCTTAAAATGTCTAGTGTCAAAAAAATATACGTCCTTCGGACTTTGAAATTTTAATCGTTAATCCGTGGAGGTAACCGAGCTGGGACCCCTGCGGGGGCCCCCATGGAACATCCATATTGTGCAATTTTGAATTTCAAAAAAGTGTCATCCAATTTTTGACAGAAGTTCATAGCTTGTAAGTCTGAACTCATAAAACCTTAAAATTTGTGCGGTTTAAAAAATATTCAATCTTTGGACTTTGAAATTTGAATCGTTTATACATGAGGGCAACTGAACTGGAACCTCGACGAGGGCCCCCCCTAAGAAGTCCCAGCGGGGCTTTTTCCACACGGAGCGCGCCTTTTTTAAATCTTTAAGATCCGTAAAATCTTTGTGAAATTTCCAAAATACTTTTAAACATTATTGATTTATGGTGTTCCAAACACACGGGAAAGGATCTGCTTGCACGTTTGGTACTATTGCTTGCTTAAATGTGGTCTGGCCGCTGCACCAACCGACGTGGTGGCGCTGCGTTGCCACTAAGAAGACGGCTGTATTCCAGACATTTTTTGAAAGTGTAATGGACTAGGTGGTCAAAAATGGCTGGCTAACAAAATCAGTCTTTATCGTTAGGCCTTTAAAAGTGTACCCAAGAAAAATCCATTTCGCTAATGTTTACGAAAGTTGTTGGCAGATAATGACGATAAACAGATACCAAAGCAAAAACTATTACTTCTCAATCAATGAGTAAAAAAATGCCAAACTTTGATGAATCGGCGACACTCAGTTTTCACATAAAGGAAATATCTTTCATTTGAGATGAAATTTTCAGAGTTATAATGATTACAATTTTAAAAATTCAATAATGCCCTTATCGGCGAAGAACAATCTTGTTTTTGAGAACGTTGTTGTTTCACGCATATATGATAGCGACTACTTATGTATATATTTGTAATCTGATGATGCAATAGAATATTCTTCAGATACAGTTGTTAACGAAATTATTCAGTGAAGCATTAATTAGTTTTCAGTCTACTTTGCTAAAATGAAGGTGGTCTGTAAATTTGCTTTCACTTTGGAGGTCATCGTAAATTCCTTTTGCGTATATAATAATTAATTTAATATACATATATATAGTTCTTGTTTTATTTTATATAATTGGTACATGAAGATGGCTGTTTCTCAGACTTGTGGAGCGAACCCAAAGTTCTCCTTTCCAGATTATAATCATAAAATAGCCATTCGTATCTTTACACTGTAAAGACTAGAAATTTATTTTCTAATTGTATGATTTTCTTCCTGCCCTTTTTTCAACAAGGTAGCTTCATGCTGGTACGTGCCAATAAAAACAAACGATTCTCGTATCCCACAAATGGTTTCATTTTAGTACCGCTTAAGACAGTTTTCTTCTGAATCTTATTGTAATACCTGAAATTATCGCTGAAATAGTACTTTGTTTTTACTTTATATAAGATAAAGAATTATTATGTCTTAGGTATACATGGCCATCCCAACACAGAGAAAACTAAATTTAAATTTTTTTGCTTTGTAAAATTTTCTGCTTGCAAGTTTTAAATGATTTTTAGCGAAAGCTTATCCTAAGACGCAATAAAATCTGTCAACTGTTAAGTCCTTATTAGCAATGCGAAAACGGAAGAGTACAACTGAATTCAACCTATAAAATAGGAAACAATCAAAATCAATTAATTTTTTTAATAATTACTGCATTTTTAATCAGATAGTTAAGTTTTCAACCTAAAAAGACATTTTCATGCAAATAGTCAAATTTTAAAAAACTACAAGAGAATTTCGAAACATTTAATTGAAAATCATTCACTCTTTTTGAAGAAAAATATTTTCTTGTATTTTATAAGTTACACATTTTTCTGGACAAAAATTGCAATTACAAAAAACGCAATTATTTACAATTATGTAAATATAAAAGTGGATGAATGTATGCGTATATTGACTAAATACGTGAATCATTCATACAGTTAGAAAATAAAATCAAATTAAGGGATAAAACTAAAATTGTTTTAAAACGTTATTTGCATATGAGATTTTGTTTTTAAATACAGTTACTTAATATTATAATATTTTACAACCCAAAATGTGACTAAAATTAAATAGTTAATTACTTAAAGTTATAAAAAAGTTTCTTGTTATATACGAAAAAAGTATGTTTAATTAATCACAAGCTATGTACGGTAGGTGATTATTATATCGAAAAATTATTTCGCGTTACTTTGATTGGAATATCAGAAAAATGCTTTCAGCAAATGAACATTAAATATTTCCATCTATATTGAAGACAAATGTGCTGGTAAAAAATGAATCTTTTATTCTGCTTGCAGAATGCAGTTCACAGTCTGCCAGGAATCCTTATAACGAAAATAATCCTGGACCTTCCTCTTCTGCTCGCAAACAACATTCGCCTGATCGGCCTTCTCCAGAGGAAGCTCCTGTTCGTGCCAGCTCCAGGTCTCCTGCTGGTACGCATCCGTCTATTACAATACTTGGATACTCACTTGAACAACTTGGATATATTCGGCTCATTTCCAGCAAAAATGAAAGCCTTAAATTCGAATTTCGAAGATATTGTTTTCCTGTCGGTAAACCAATTAGAATTCGAGTCGAGCAGAATAAACGGGTGCCGGTGCCAACCCAAGAGCAAATTGTATTATCACTATCCAATGGTAATGTCTTTGCAATATTGGATTATAGTGGGTTTCTTCGTGCAATATATAGGGCAGATAAAAATCATCCCAGAGTAAAAATAAACATGATAAGCGGCGAAGTAGATGATTTGACCGCAACTGAAATTAAGGATTGTCCAGTAGGCAAGAATCACCCAATCTTTCCACAAAACTTTATAAAAACTATTGAAAATTACGACTCCCTAAGTTCCGTATGGCATCCTCATAGCGAACAACAGGATCTCTCTCTGCATGCTAGGCCCCGCTCTCCTCCAGGCAAGCCTCCTACTCATGAAGTACTTGGATATTCACTTAAAATACTTGGGCACATGCGGCTTATTCCTCGGGCAAATAAAAACCGGCGATTCGAATTTCGGAGATACTTTATTTCTGCAAATGAACCAATTCGATTGCTAGCTGGAAATTGTGCACATGTGCCCGTGCCAGCTCGAGAACACATTGTATTATCAACATCCAATGGTGAAGTTTTTGCAATACTGGAGTATACTGGCTTTCTTCGTGGAATATATACGACACACAACAGTCATTCGAGACTAAAAATAAATATGATCAGCGGTGCAGTTGAAAAAATGACCACAGATGAAATGAAAGAATGCCATGTCGGAAATAAATACCCCATCTTTCCAGATTGGTTCGATAAAGATCTTTCAAGTGAAGATTCGTTACAGCATGTGTACCATTAATCCAATCGAGAAAACATAAATTAAAATGTAATATTCTTTCTGATTTTTGTTTCAAAGAAAACGAAAATTTGAAAAATAATAGCATAGCATCATTATTCACGCGCAACAAAAAACACAGCGAAGCGAAATAGAAAATTGTAGGACCATGCAAGTCATAAAAACTGTTATTCTTTCCTTTTTCGTCGATCATTTGGTAGGAAACTTTCCTACTTTCATTATATTTTGGATTCCATGTACCGGGGTTTGTACAAGCGACAAATAATTTATAAGTAATATTATTTGTTATAAAATATTAGAATATGAAATAAAATTGTAATACCATAATCGATTATTCGTTTTTAAAGTCACATTTTGACGATAAAATTACTTTATTTCACTAAATACGTGTAGTATGATAATCAAAAGGTTTCAGTAAATATGTTTCGTAAATTTTTATGAACAAAGAACAGGAAAATTCTGATAATATAATTTAAGAGCGGTTAAAAAAAATCCATATTTCGCTGCCGATTGGTGTCCACAGTATAGTTTTATTTATAATTTATAATTTATCTCATTTAATTATAAATTAATGTTCAATTAAGAGAACACTCATTTTCATACAGCAGTTCAAGTTTTAAGCATCAACCAAGCAGTTGAATGCTTATCCAAGAAAGTTATATTTTTTGATGAGCAATTCTATAGTTTAATTTGGAACCACAAAAAAGTGGATTTTGCACCAAATAGTTTAATATTCAACCAATGGAATGAAGATTTAGTAAATCACTTTAACTTTCCACCAATTAGGTAAATCTTTTTCCGAAAAATATGAATTTTAAATAAAAATTTTAATAGTTGAATTTTTAACGAAAATCGCTACTTTGCAATAAAAATCTTTACATCCGGATAGTGTAAGGTATTTTTACAACATTTTGTTAGTATTCCTGAACATAAAACAAGGAATTCAACGACCAGATTTTCACAACCACCCTAAACTGCTCCTATTTTAATTTAAAAAAGATGCCTTTTGCAAAAAAAATTCTCTACAGAAGAATAAAATAGAAAAAATATAAATGCGAAGAAAAGTCAACAAATTTTCCTCCTTTTACTTTTTTATATCCCCCATGCAGAAATTTTGGTGGGGCGCTGGTTGTCCCTGATGGGTAAAAATGCGGTCAAATAGGTTAATCTGTCTAGCGCCAAACCGTGAATGAAACGCCCTAACCGACAGGGACCAGATCTGAAAATTCAAAATGTGATACTGATCTGACCCAGATATGGCCCCTACAATTTTTCATCTTGATAATAAGTAAAATTGAAAAACTCTCTATAATAATATTTTTTTCAGACTTGGTATTTTACAAATCTTCCATTTTTCTATATTCTAGATTATTGTTCGAAGACATTTCAAAACCATTTAATCTATAATATTACTAATCTGGAAAATGGAAATGCATTTATTCTGTATAAGACCATCTCTATATACATGCAAAATCTTAAATTAATAATATTTCGAATCAATAGTTCTATAAATATAATATTTTGTAGAACATAATAAACTGTAAAATAACTAACTTATCACTCCATATTTATCTTTTTTAAATTGCAATAGGAGCATTTAATCAAATGATTTATTACGTAAAAAATATAACCTGGAGGAAAAAAAGTAATTTTTTGCAGATGTTTATTTGTAATCTAATGCTGTTTTTAAAAACACAAAAAATGTTTTCATTGAATGTTTAACACATTAGAATTTCATATTTATCATCAGAAAACTTTTATTGTTACAGGTAGGCAAATATTATGAGCCAGATAAAAGGCTTAATAATAAGATAAAAATAATGTGAGTGACGAACTTGTAAGCAAAACGAAACCAATTTTTAGTCGCGTTTATCTTCGAAACGTTGATTTTTAAAAAAAGGGGGGGAGGGATGTAGCAAAATCGAATTTAATTTCTTTGTAGTTTAAACTAAACATGTATTTTATTTCAGAAATTTCATAATTTTCTGGATTTGCTGGCAAAGATAATGAATGTTCAGAGTGCGTTAAATTTGAGTTTTGTTAAATTCAGCTATACTAGATTTTTATATAAATCATTTAACTCATTTTTCAAATGAGCATGTACTGCTCATAATGATTGACGCCGTTAATGTCGTTACCTCAGATATAAGTGTTATAATGGATGTTTGTATCTTTTAAAGCAGTGTAGATTTTTTGTTAAATTCAAACTAGAATTATTAGTTCAGAACGGGAGACCAATATTTAGATTAGGCTACTAAATAAACTTTTCTACCTGGGAAGGCGATAATTAGGATGGGTATTGTCAGATTCTTACCAACTAAAACCCCTTCTTCCGCTAACCCATGTCCTTGTAAAATCTGTTCTCATAACTGCAAGGACATGTGGATTAGGCCATTAAGCCGCCCTTCGGCTTTCAACATACTTTGCCTGCATCGTGATCTCCTAATCTACTTTCAAACAAAACAAGACGCTTGAACCGTCCTCAACAGGGCGGTAGTACTACAAAGTTGTCTCGCCGGCTTTCAGCATCCTGATTTGGTCTGCTACATTAGCTCAAGCGTCCGTAAGGCTTCTTCAACGAGGCTGCCTGCTTGGACGCCAAGCTTCTCATCGTCCCCAGTAGGTTGTATGTCCGGGATTTCTTCTGTCTTGCGGCGCAGAGGTAGCACTATGGCGTGCTTCCGCAAGCCAAAGCTCTATTTGCCTCCTTACCAACGCTCCAACAAACCCCTGCTCGGTCGGGTCCCACGCAGCAACTAGCTGCCATGTGGCCGAAACCTAGGCAGCGATATCAGCGTATTCTTTCCTTCTTCTTGTGTACGCGGCAGAACACCCACCCCACCTTCAGGTGCCCTGAGCATACCAGTCTCGCCACCAACTTTTCTATCAGCTCCAAAAGAGTCCTCAGATTGCCTCTAAAGGTTCTTTTCGTGAGGATGACCTTAATCTCTCCCACATGTCTGCTACAAAAGTGGCTTCTTACGGCCGCTTTAACCTCCCTCGTTGCAGGAACGAGTTCTAAAAGGAGCTCTACGTTTCTAGTTTGCTTGAACCCTTTCATTTTTACGCCAAGGGCTTCAGGCGTTACTTCCAGCTTTAGGGAATTGAAGACTTCCGCGTAATTCTAATTCTCGTCTGGATTGATTAGAACCGCCACGGGTCGAGATCGCCGCTGCGTTTTCTTCTACTTCCTTGGGGAAGCAGGTTTTTCTTCTACTTCCTTTTTGCTTGGAGTCAAGTTCGCGAGCGTCTAAGCGTATCTGGTTCTCGGCTTCTTACTCGTCAGTTTGGAGCTACATGTCTCAAAGAGACTGAGGTTGGGTTCCCACTTTCTTTTTACGTGATGGCGAACGAGAGCTTCCAGGGCTTCCTCAATCTGAGTCCCGCTGTGGCTTCCGTCCAGCCTTATGCTTCTGTCCTTGCGGGCTGTCTCCCTACACTTTGCCAGACGGCCAACGCTTTTCGGCACGTAAATAAAAGAATTGACGTTAATCCTAGGCAGATAAGCCACCTCCTGCGTTATCTTTTGCGTACGAAATTTTGATTTCCCCCTAGCCGGGCAACCACACGGGTGAAGAAGAAAATATTTAATGGACAAGCAGTAGATACGACGTACAAACGAATGCAAAAGAAAATTTGAGAAATTCAAATTTCGGGGGGATGAAATGAAATTTTGATTTCCTCCTAGAGGTGGAATCAAGACAGAACAAACGAAATATTAATTGTGCAAACTGTAAAAACGACGCACAAACGTATCCAAAAAGAAATTTGAGAAAATTGAATTTCGGAGGGATAGTACGAAATTTTGATTTCCTGCTAGCCAGGTAACAAAGAGGGTGAAAACGAAAATATTAAATGTATATTCAGTACAAATTACATACAAACGTAGGCAAAAATAAAATTGCATAAATTTGATTTTCGGGAGATGCGTGAAGTTAACCCCCCGAAATCAATTTCGCCCCTAATTTCGTAACCAGGAGGGTACAAACGAAAATATTGGATGTACAAACAGAACAAAGGACGTACAAACGTATGCAAAAAGAAAATTTGCGAAAACTGAATTTCGGGGGGATAGTACGAAATGCTGATTTCCACCTAGCCAGGCAACCAAGAGAGTGCACACGAGAATATTGAATGTACAAACAGTACAAACAACGTACAAACGTATGCAAAAGAAGATTAGAGAATATGTAATTTCGCGGGGAGGGAACGAAATTTTGATTTCTCCCTAGTCGAGCAACCAAGAGGGTACAAACGAAAATATTGAATGTACAAACAGTACATACGACGGACAAAGGCATGCAAAAACAAAATTCGAAAAATGTGAACTTCGGGGGACCAACTTCATGCGGGTTTTGTTTTCAGGATAGCCATTTTAGTGTTATATTCTAAACTAGAATTTCTGTATTTTAAGTATCGATAATCAGAGGGCTCTTTGTGTGTAAATAACTAAAGTTTGTTTCCATTTCTGCGATGGACCCATAACACGTCTTTTGTTTGAGATTTTGACTGTAGAGTATTAATTTTTCGAGTAATTCATTCAGTAGTTAATTATTAACGGCGATTGACTAATCGGCTTCCAAAAACGGAATATAATTTGTTTTCAAAGAAGTAACGTCATTTGATTGTTTGCATTAAGGTTATGTAATTGAATATTGGCTGTAATTTTAATGAATTATTTAAATGCTTCAATAAAAATAATGTTTTAAAGCTTTAAATTATTGGAATTTGGAATGTCAAATAATTTTTTAATGCTGGTCTGGTTTGAAATAATTAAATATTTATTAATTAATTATGTTAAAACTTAAATTTTCTAAACTGGGTGAAATGGGTATCTGCATTCGATTTTGTTCCTTTATGAGTAAATGTAATAATTGTCTGAATTAAATAATTAAAATTATATACACATGTTTTGTGTTATTTAATTATTGTAAAAGATTATTAATAATTAAAATTTTCTGAAATGAAATGTCAAGTTTAGAAAATAAATAAAGTGATAATTATTATTTGAATTTTTGGATGAAAATAATTGTTTCAGGCTTTTTATTTCGTAAAATTATTGATTGGTTATTACTGACTTATTATTTTTTCACAATATTAAATTACGTAAATATTGAATTTTATATTTTCTCAATTAATCATCATGAATAGGTTATTCACTTTATGTAATTAAATTTTAGATATTATTTGTATGATGAAAGTTCACTTATATTAAAAATACCTTTATTCCAGTAACATAATTTTTTTAATGTTTCTGTGTTGTGAAATAATTATCTAAATCCAATATTCAGAATTACGTACACATATGTTTTCATTTTTTGAGGATTCGGCTTAAAAGGTTATTGATTTGATTAAAGTGTTCAGAAAATATGAAATGAATATAATCTGCGTCTTTTAAGAAAAATATTTGTTTAATGCTTTTCATGTTCTAAAGTCATTAAGTAATTACCTGGTGAATAATTGTTTCACAATATTAAATGACATACAATTTGAACTTTAATTTTGTTCAATTGAGTAACATAATTGGATTATTCACTTTGAGATTATATTTCTGAATATTGGCTATGTTTGTATGATAAAAGTTTATTTATATTTAAATACATTTATTACTAAAATTAGTTAAAAATCATATTAATAATTCTGATTTTCATAAAAATATAAAGTATAAATTATATTGGGTAAAATTTGCACAACCAAGGTTTATTTATGTTTCATACTTCTTTATTTCAATTGGCTGTTTTAGCATGACGTCATGGTCATCATAATATAGATGGACATTTCAAAAAGGTTAGCACAGTTGGTATATATTTATCCGGAAATGCATAAGAATTTTTGAAGGAAATATTCTAAACCTAAAAAATAAGTAATGGATGTACGAATAGTAATATTTTTACGTCTCGAATTTACGAAATTCGGCTTCAATAATAATTTTTTTTAACCTTTGAGCCAATCTACGTTTTTTTTTTAACTTGGACATAAGAAATGTTCCAAGGAGTAGACTTCTTCTTTGCTTTGGTTGTATGGAGAGGCACAAATTCGTCAAACGCTAAAAATAAAAAGGCAATCAGGCAAATCACCTTTCTATGTATATCCTTTTCAATAAAAATACTATTCCAGTCTTAAGTAGAGAGGTGCTCAAGAAATGCAGTGTCATTTATATTCTTAAGATTGCGCATGGGCAGGGGAGTTTTTCAGAGGATGAACTAACGGAGAACTGGTGGAGGATACTGACAATATCATAGTTTGATAGGAATGAGATTGAAAAGTCTCTATTAACCTTTACGTCTTGCAATAAGTGCATCCCGCAGATCATGTCCACTGAATTTTTCTACAATGGCAGGAAGGGTGGGGGGGGGGGGTGTAGGAGTTAGTCATTGAATTTTGCAATTTGGAGCTGGATTGAAGTGAGTCGATACGCCTAGTGTTATTTATTAGTTCATTCTTAATTTCCGAAAGGGTAGAATCAAGTTATTCATTATATTGTAATTGTCTTATTTCAAATTCACTAAATTTTGCTAGAATGTCACGCGACTGCGCAAGACCCGTAGAGTAGTGATATCAGGGTTCCCACTTGGATTTCCCGAAAAGACCGTAGAGGTGTCGCTAGTGGGCAATGAAAAACAAACCTTGACAACATAATCCATTTAAACCTTCTTGAGTTTTTCAAAAATTGTTCTCGAAATTCAGAAATTAGCACAGATTAAATGCACTAGATTGCCACTATATAAATACCACCGTCATAAAGTAATATTTTTCAATTGAACTATGCATTAAGTATTATAAAGTTAACAATCATTAATCTTCTAAGGCGACTCTGAAACCGTTCAAAAAATGTAAGCGTCCTAATGATTCAATTTCAAATTTTATTCAAATACAGTTTAATTTAATTAAAATTATTAATCATTAATAATAAAATGATTTAAATTAATAATTTAATTTAGTTCAATTTATTAATTTTCATTAAATTTAATTTTAATTTAATTTAATTTAGAAAGTATCAATGTTTAAAACAAAATTTGTCTTTTTTGTAAACAAACCAATATATTAAATCATCCAAATATCTCAAAAATAAATTATTTTTTCATACATGGGAAAAATAAAGTTTGTCTAATTTTGTCTAATAATCACATATTTCTTCTTAGAGGAATTCTGCGACGCGAAGTGTAGCATCTTGTAGCGATTCCTTTATTCTAACATTCTAATTCGATTTGTTGATACAATAAGTGACCGACAAACTTGAAATTCCAACCCGAAAATTAAAATTGCCCTGGTAATAACTCAAGAAGAGTTCTTTAAATCAATGAAAAATATGGTTGCAAGTTAAAACAAAATATAATGATTAGAAGAAAGAAAATGGAAGACATAAATGTCACAAATCGTTCTGGATGCTAAAGGACTTAAACGCCCAAAATCAAGACTAGTAAAATACATTCAATATACATTCCAAATAATCTATCTATTCCGAGCATATAAATTCCAGATTAAGAGAAAACATAAAGAAATTTAAAAATAAAGTGAAAATGTTGAAAAGAATCAAAATGAATGTGAATTTTGAAATGATTTTATATAATTTACAAAAAATGTACATTTTTTCAGCTTTCGAAGATAACTATATTCTTCGGAAAATTTCATATTATTTTTTATTTTGAGAAAATAATGTTAAGAAATTGCTTTATTTATAGATTATAGTTAAGAAAATTTTCAATTGTGCACTTTTTAATTCACAATTCAATTGCACAATTAACGTGCGAACAAAAATGACTACACAATTATAAAAGAAGTGTACTGCCGGCGTCCGCTGGTACACGTGCCCTCGTGCAGTAGCACGAACCCGTTCGGTAAAATTCGAGATTTTTCGGACATACTCGGGAACCTAATGAAACAGCTCGATACGGAAAATCGAGACTTAAATTTTAATTTCTATAACAGGTCACAGGTTGCAGTCATATGTATATTTATAGTGTCAATTTTTTACATAAGTTTGACAGATTTTTATATCAAGTCGTAAGGACGATATCACTTTTTAGTACGATTAATAATGATAGTCATCATGATAAGAAATTTATGATAATTCCTTATATTTAGAGGACAATATTCTTGCTAATAACGTGTTTCTCTGACATATATGTGAGATAAGAATTGCTCATTTACATATTTGTACTATGATGATGCAATGGAATATTACTACAAAACTCTTGTCTACCAAATTATTCCCTGAAGCATCAATCAGTTTTTACATTTCTTTGCGAAAATGAGGCTGGTTTATACTTTTGTTTTCACTTTGGCGATCATCATTAATTTTTTTGGTAAATATAATAATTTAATAAACATATCTATAGTTCTTATTTATTTGTATGAATGTATGTGTGCATGTATGTCTGGCAGTAAGTCTGTATGTATGGTTAACTTAATGTTGTATCCACGCTAACTTTTGAAGGATTTGCCCATTTGAGTCAGCCTTTGATACACTTCTTTAGGTTCCCAAAATGAAGCTTAGGTTCCTTAACCAGATATTTCCAACCAAACTTAAAAAATTTAGGCATTTTCAAACTTAAAATTTGTTTATTTATTTAAATTTCAGACATTCTTGTCAAAGTTTCTTATAGATGGAAAGAAGACTTGCAAATTATTAAAATAAAATGTTCAATTACCAGGAAAATCAGGAAAGTTATATAGTTTTGAAAATTTTTTAAATATTTGAAGAATATAAAAAAAATTTATTTTTCTGATAGATTAAGAAATTTGATGTAAATTCTTTACTAGCTATCAAATATATTTAGGAAATATTCAGTTACATTTTTTAATTAGACAAAAGTTCAAAAAGTTAGAGCTATTTGAAAATTTAAAGCAAAAAATTTTAATAATTTTTACAAATTTTTGTCTAATTTTCTGGTAAGTTTAAAGCGTTATTTTTAGTATATTTGAGCAAGATTTACTGATTATTTTGATGAAGTTTTTCAATTGACCACAAATCATCGACTGCGAAGCGCAAATTTCGGAATGAGAATATAATCGTCAATGCCGTAGGTGCTTTGATAAATTCTTTGAAAAAAAATCGAGAAAATTGTAGTTAGCATTTATGGCTGTAATTCCTTAGAAGTTAAAATCATAGTTTACATTATAACTTATAAGATTTATGATATTTTAGACAATTTAGTCAAAGTATAGGCATGAAACGTACAAAAACGAGCGTGAGAGCGTACCGGAGCGCCTTAGGCGCGCTTAAACTTGGCGCAAAGCGCCGTGCACGCGGCGCGCAAGGAGATTGAGATTGTTTATGTAATGCATGCATAAACACGGCTATTTCTCAGACCTGTGAACCGAACCTATGGTCCCTCTTTCCAGCATATATTCATATAATAGCCATGTGTATATTTACACTGTAAAAACTAAAGCGTTCGTTTATTACGGTATCATTTTTGTGTCCTATTTTTTAAAAAGATAACTTGATGTTATTATCTTTAATGCAATACTTGTAATACTTGAAAATAAATGTAAACAAAATATTACAAGTAAATATAGTTTATCCTGCGAAGTAATAAAAACTATTGTCTGCTCCGTCCTGATCAGCAATGGCAAACCCGCAAAATGAGGGTGAATTCAAGCTGTAAATTAGGACATCATATTTTAAACAAATTTTCATTTTCTCAAGTATTCTTTTTACATAATAAGACTATCGCGGACGAATTCAAGCGTATTCTTCGCAAAAGAAAAGAAAGAACTTCTGTCCAATGCTTTATTCGGAGTCACGGGAAATAGATTTTTAGTTGTCCACGAAGAGTGCAATTATTTTTTAAAACATACACCATTTTCACCCAATAAAAGTTGTATTTTGGTTCTCGCGCTTCGCGCTCGATAATACATTATTGAAATTTAATATTATGAATAATAATAATAAATTGTTGAAACAATTAATTTTTTCGACCAATAAATTACTTAACTTATCTTAATTGAAAACTTTACTCAAAGCAAATTTCGTTTTCAACTGCAATTTTGAAGCATTTTTCTTAGAGAATATTATTAACAATTAAAATTAATTGTTTAAAGAATCACTATTGTTACAATTGATGAACTCTCACCTTCCTCTAATTAATAATTGGACAACAAGTGGAAAATTTTCTAAAAAATCGCGTCTTTTAACTCCATTCTATGAGAAAATTGCTGAAAACAATAATAAATTGTTTAAACAGTTTATGTCAACATCTAATGATTAGTATGGAATTTTCGTTTATGTGAAAAAAATAATTCGCATTAAAAAAAGCGAAAAAAGTCATAATTAGCGCCAAAAACTCGCAAAACACATTTTTTCCCAAATGGGCGGTTTCCGGAGCCTGTAAAACAGATTTATGGTGTTGATATGTGAAAAGGCGATATTTCACTCGTACTCCATAGCTAAATTTATAGAGAAGTGGTACGCTTAAACTCGATGAAAATAATATTGAGGGTTCTGATTAAGATTGATATAAACTTTTTTTTCACAAAAAAGTGTATTTATTTTTTTGTGGATTTGAAAAAATTTTTGGGGTGTCCCCATAAAAATTAAAAACAAAAAATTCTAATGCATTGTTCGAGCACTACTGTAGAGCCTAAACAAATTAATGCAAAGGAAATAAACGTTCACCAAAATGGTCGAATTTTTAAAGATATTAAGCAAAAAATTTCGAAACATTTAATTCAAAATGATTAACTATTTTTGTAAAGAAAATAATAATCTGAGGTTACTTGTTGCAGATTTTTATAGACAAATTTGGCTTACGATGTCCCATTTATTAGACATAATAAGTAAATTAAAAAAATTACTTACAGTAGTGGAATGCAAAGCAAGAAAAGAAAAAAATAGCAATTTCCATAAAAATTGATTTAAAAATTGCAATAGATAATTCACAATGATGTTAATATAAAATTAATATAATATAAAATCAAATAGAAGTAACTGAGTTGTATAAGAAATGTCCCTTACGTTATTTTGAATTAAAAAAAAAAGACATTAAAAGAATATGATAAATTTTGTCTTTACGGAATTTTTTAATAGGTGCCCTTAAATTATTTATTTGGAATATTTGAAGTAAATCTTTTTTTGTGGATCTTCTTTTAAAAATGTATCTTTATTTAACCGAAAAAATGTAGGATGGCTAATTATTATATTTAATCATTATTTCGCGTCACTTTGACTGGAATATCAGAAAAATACTTTCAGCACACAAAAATTGAATATAGGCAAGAATATTAAATAAAAAAATCTGCTCATAAAAAATGGATCTTCTTTTCTGCTTATAGAATGTAGTTCACAATCCGCCGCGAATTCTCAAAGTGAAGGCAATTTTGGTCCTTCATCATCTTCTGCGGGCAAGACACATTTATCTGACCGGCCTTCTCGAGAGGATGCTCCTGTTCGTGCTAGGTCCAGGTCTCCTGCTAGTACTCCTCCTTCCATGACAGTACTTGGATATTCACTTGACAAACTTGGATATATTCGGCTCACTTCCTTTAAAAATGAGAGACTTCAATTCGAATTTCGAAAATATTTCTTTCCTGTCGGTAAACAAATAAGACTGCGAGTTGATCACAATAGACGGGTACCGGTGCCAACCGAAGAGCATATTGTATTATCACTATCCAATGGTGATATTTTTGCAATATTGGATTATAGTGGGTTTCTTCGTGCAATATATAGGGCAGATAAAGATCACCGTAGAGTCAAAATAAACATGATAAGCGGCGACGTTGTTGATCTGACTTCAGATGAAATTAAGGGGTGTCCAGTAGGCAAGAATAACCCAATCTTACCACGAAACTTCATTAAAACTTTGGCAAATGAAGACTCACTACAGTCCGTATGGAATCCTCATAGCGAACATCAGGATCCCTCTCTGCATGCTAGGGCCAAGTCTCCTCCAGGCAGACCTCCTTCTCATGAAGTACTTGGATATTCACTTGCACAACTTGGATATATTCGGCTTATTCCGCAGGAAAATCATAATCAGCGATTCGAATTTCGAAGATACGTTATTTCTGCGAATAAATCAATTCGATTGCATTCGGGAAATGGTCGATATGTGCCCGTGCCAGCTCGAGAACATATTGTATTGTCAACATCCAATGGTGACGTTTTTGCAATATTAGAGTATACTGGGATTCTTCGTGGAATATATGGAACGAGTAAGGCTCATCCGAGAATAAAAATAAGCATGACAAGCGGTAAAGTAGAGTATATGACCAACAGTGAATTAAAGGAGTGTCATGTAGGCGATAAATATCCTATCTTTCCAAATCGGTTTCAGGAAGTTCTTGCAAATGAAGATTCTTTACAGCATGTATATCATTAATTCAATCAACAAAACTTAAATTTTAATGTAATATTCTTTTAAATCTGTAGTCGGATCAAACTTTAATAAAAACAAATAAATATGCTAACGTATTATAGTTATCAAGGATGTCTTCCTTGCATCTGTTTCTAATCCCCATAGGGTTTTTTTTGTTGAAAAAGTAAGGGGCTCACTTCATGATTATTCGGAATTCCGAAACAAAACTCAACTGGGGCTTGGCTAGACTATCCGTAAAGGGGCATCTTGCAGGGGTTAAATGCAAGATATAAAACCTTAATAGGGCAAGACTTGACTGGGGCACAGATTAATAATTTTCACTTAAAATTCACCATTGGGATGATATTAAGTAAGACAATAGCATTTATAATCAATGGGGCACTACTAGAATGGGACAGGGTTCAATAATTTTTCACATTTTCCTGCTACTCAAGTGTAAAAGATCGGCCTTACATTAACGCGACTGCGGTAAGTAGAGAAGAGCGAACAACGCAACGACTGTCCGGGACTCAGTCTCGGCATTTTTTCTTCTGCTCCTTTCGGCGTTTCTATTGATGGTAACGCCGCTGCAGTGAAGGAGTGCTGGGTTCATATTCCAGGGCCATAGACATAATTGGAGCTCGGTACACGGTTATTTTTTGGTTTAATCCTACCTTTCCTTTATTATTGCCACAAATGTACCAGCGTTGTTATTTTACGTCCTCACTCTCCAATCCGCCCATTTTTCGTAACTTGAAAGTTACTTTCAGACTGGCCGGCATCCTAACATGATCCGTGTAGATGAGGATCCATAGCTTCTTTGAGCCTGGCAGACATAGTAGTAGATAAAAATGCCGGACTTTAACCGAAGGTGAGTTGACTGAATGAATATAACGTTAATCTTTAATATATGACTTGTGTTTGTACTCCAAAATAATGACACAAAAGAAAATTGAAGCTCTAAAGGTTTAAAAATTATGATACGTATATTTACAATAAAAGCTGTATACAAGCAAAAGGTGCCATTGGAAGAATTGTATTCATACGGAGCTCCGTGACTGAACCTTATAATATTGGTATACATGTAATATCCAATATACCAAAAGCAAAAATAGGTACAGTTATCGCAATAATACTGCAAGAAAGTACAAAACCAAACTTAATTTACGTGAAATTATATGTAACATGTACAAAAGAAAGGTCCGTCATTTTCAGTCGATCAAAACAAAAACAAAAATTGGAAATAATGAAACGATACGACATTGCAGAAAACAAAGAGATCACATTTAGCTGCAATGTATAAAATGACGCTTTTAAAGTAGCGGTTTTATGGCGAATATATTAAGTATTTTTCAGGAAGGTAGGAAAATTTCACTGAAATAAAGATAGGGTATTGCATACATTTTCTTGACTTGGACTGGGAAGAAACTTGACAAAATGAGTTAATAGTACTTAATGTCGGGCTTGAAAGGTATTAGGGTAATTTTTTTACTTAAAGTTGGTTTAGCGAAGTCGAGGTTCTATTCTTCGGCATCACCTCCGTCTTTATTTTTATCGCTCTCGCTCTCGACAGTCCGGGGACTGGTCGTCGCAGTTCCAGCATCCTTCAATGAACCGTTTGGTGATTCTCGGCTTGTACAGTGGTCGTTTTCTTAATGGGAATTTCGGTGGTGAGCAGTACGGGCTTATTGACGAGTGATTTGACTAGTTTTTTAACGGGCTTCTGGAAACCTAGGTCCTAGGCTCTTAGAGCCCTTACCTCACCTTCTAAAATAGCGATCCTCTTAGGATGGATAGCCATCATTTGGTCTTTAAAACGCATTAGGGTATTTTGTTCGTGAGTGGTTAGCATGGAATAGAGGCTGCCTCAACAGGACTACTCGACGCTGGGTTTCAATATGAAGAACAGAACCAGATTTATGGTCAGTAGTTATAATAGCTTTGAGGTCTTGTATGTGGATTTTTCCGATTCATTTATTAGCTAGGTTGCTTATTTCAGCTACAAGTGGGTCCGAACCTGAGTCACTCTAAAGGGTTCTAAAAATTTCAGATTTAGTTTAGCCGCTTCTTACTTAACTTTGCTAGAGATATTCGACAATGCGATAGGACTAGGTCGTCACGAGAAAATTCTAATTGTCGACGGCGTAGTTTTAAGACCGTGATTGTTTTTCTAAAGCCTCATCAAGACTTTTAATTACTTAGTCTCGCATAACTTGCAACTTTTGCATTCCTTCGGTTTATAATTCAGAAGACTGCGTATCTATATCGTAATAGATTTTTTCGCGTCTCTTTAGGGAATTAGTTGGTTTAGGATCTCGGCTAGGAGTAAAAACAGCAGGCGTGAAAAAGTAGGCGAAACTGAATTCTAAAAGATGACTGTCCCACATTTTATTATTACCGTCGATGTAAGAAATTATCATCGTTTTTAATATGTGATTCACGTGTTCTACAGGATTCGCTTGCGGATGATATGGAGGAGTAGTAATATGGAGAATATTAAATCTTTTAATTGGTGTATCACAAGTTCTGTAAAGGAGTCTCGAATCTTATGACCATTGGCTACGCGTAAGAAAATACATTCAAGCCATTTAGTAAATAAAATTTGGATCATTAGCACGTACAGTCTGTCAAGTTAAAGCGTGGGTGGCTTTACTCGCAGTCGGTAAGGTGTATCGACATGATTTTGGTGTCAAAATATTAAGAAGAGCTCCCTC
>NC_046658.1:154938221-154944184 GCF_010883055.1 Belonocnema kinseyi
TTTGGTCTCTTTATACCGCTTTACCCACTTGCTGACGAACGAAGATGATTTTCCCATGTACTTTGCAGCTTGATTGTGAGACAATTTGGGACCTTTTGGGTGTTCCCACCCAAAAGAATGTTAAATCAAAAAGCATGAAAGAGGGAGCTCTTCTTAATATTTTGACACCAAAATCATGTCGATACACCTTACCGACTGCGAGTAAAGCCACCCACGCTTTAACTTGACAGACTGTATTGACACGCGGCTTTACTTCGGGGAAACGGTCCTCTAATATCTGCTCCTACCATGATTGAAGGCTTTTCTATCACACGCTAGCCCTTAAATCCGGGTACAGCTTCCTGATCAACTTTACAGACATGACATCTCTTACACTTCGCCAGGGAATAAATTCCACTCACTTAGGTCGCGTACTAACATCGAAATCAGTGGGTCGGGTCTATAATGATAAAGCGTATTATCCTTAATTTTCCAGGTAGGAAATTTCTCGAGGTAGCTAGATACAGCTAGAAATCCCATAAAATACGAGGAACGAGTAGAGTCTCGAATCAGAATAATTTTCTCGACAGGGTTTTCGTACAACTTAGACAAAGCGTCACGTTCGTAATTAGAACAACCTTTACGATAGATGGTGGTATAATCATACTTCAAAAGTGGTAAAGCCTACCTTGGCAACCTACCCGTTGGGTTTCTGAAGTTATGTAACCATTTTAGACTACTGTGGTTGTCTATCGCGGTAAAATGATAACCTTCCAGACATGCTCGAAACTTCTGAATGGCTCAGATGAAGGCGAGACATTCTTTTTCAGGGGTGGTACAATTTCGTTCGGCATCTGAAAGAGATTTACTAGCAAAGGAATTTATATTCTCAAGACCGTCGATAGTTTGTATCAAGACAGCACCTAAGCCTGTGTTGCTTGCATCAGTCGAGTTGTCATGGAGTTCCGAGCAGACAAGCCTAACTTTTCGGAATTGGTTTATATTTTCGAGTTCATTTTAGGTTAGAATTTAAGATTTTTGTCGTTCAGTGGATTAGTCTAGACCTTCGTTATGCGAGCCTTTGTCGATTCTTAATTTATGTCGAGATTTATGTCAAGAATTATGTCGAGAATAATGTCTAATTAAACACTCCAATTGTTTTTAACTATATAGATTAAATAAATTACAATCCATGTTTTTTCAAATATTAAAAAATGTATTTATCCGGTACTATGAACCCTCTTTACTTGCGGAACACGCTCAACTATTGCTTGAGCTCACTGTAAGAGAAGCTGAAACACTGTTTTATTTGAATTAAGTTTAGTCGCTCCCTTTTTTGAGATTTTTGTTGTATCGCTTTGCAATTTGAATTTCTAAGAATTAAAGCACCTAGCATAGTCCTGATGCTCAACGGGAACTTGTGAAGTGTAGAATAACTTGTCGAATAGAGTCAGTATTGTTTTGTTTTTTATAATTTTCAGGAAGCAGTGTCAGAGGTATGTAGTAATTTCTACGTATTTATTAATAATTAAATTGCATCATTTCATGGCGCTAAACGTGATGCCGATGCCCTGTTGGCTGACGATATCATAGAATCTTCCAAAAATGGTTGGTCGTCTTCTGTCGTAATGGTCGAGAAATCAGATAAACGTTATAGATTCTATCTGGATTTTCGAAAGCTCCATGAAGTGACAAAAAAAGACGTTTATGCCTTACCCCAGATGAATAGTATTCTAGATGAATTACGTCGAGCAAAATATATTTCCACCCTCGATCTCAAAAAAGGTTTCCTTTAAATCCCCTTAAAGTTGACTAGTCGAAACAGGACAGCCTTTACAGTGCCAGGACGAGGCTCAGTCCAATTTAAAAGAGTGCCTTTTGGGTTTAGCAACGCCCTTACTTTTGTATGAAAAAGACGGCGAAAATTACTAAGGTGAAACAATATAATGAATTTAAAAAAAATACAGATGGAAAATTTGGGGGGGTATCTTACCCTGTAGTTCGAAAAGCATTTTTGGACCACCCTAATGTATATAGACTAAATACACAAATCATTCCTATATTCACCGTATTGTTTTATTTATAATTTATCATTTATATCATTTGATCATAAATTAATTTTCAATTTAAAGAAAACTAATGCTCATAAATGAGTTCGATTTTCGACTGATCAAGAAAAGGGATTTCTTCAATGAAAAATTTAATAGTTTAATTGTCCACCACAAAAACGGCGAATTTACTATAAAACATTCAATAGTATAATTTCCAGCTAAAAAAATAATTTTCATTAAAATAAAAGAATTTTCCATAAAATCGTTTACTGTTCAACCAATAAAATTGAGCTTTAGTAAATCGGTTGGACAGTAGACGATTTTATGGAAAATTCTTTTACTTTAATAAAAATTATTTTTGTATACGTGGGTTGTTGGGATCACTGATCACGGATCCGAATTCAGATTTTGAAAATTCAAAATAGCGGATCCAATATGGCGGGCAAAATTTGGATTTTTTTTAATATTGATGTCCAAGGGTTTTTGGTACCTCTGATCACGAATATGAACTTAGATTTTGAACATTCAAAATGGCGGGCCAAAATTCAAAATATTTCTAAATTGTTTTTTAAAAGTTGGCACTGGCAGGGGGTCACTGATCTTGAATCTGTATTCAAAATGACAAATATTACCCATTTTCATAAGGATATAGTAGACAGTTTTTTCAATAAAAGTCCAACAATCAGGTTTTTATTTTATTTATTTATTTTTTATTATTAAAATTGGACATATTATTGGATTTGGTTAGTTGCCTTCTTATTTGTCTTTCCTCTTTTCCTTTTTGTCCTAAATCTTTTTTTTTCGTAGAAAAAAGAATTTTTTTTAAATCAACACAGGAGAATTTTATGGTGGTTTTTCAAAGTTGGTCGATGAATTCCTGGCTTTATTTCCAGGAATGCTATACATTCACTTGCTTAATAGAAATTGAATAGAATTTTTAGTTTCCTTTAAATCTAACTAATATTTTTTAAATTTTAGTTTTGTTACCAATTTTACCCAATTTTATAGCGTTTTGAAGATTGCAGAAGATCTTAATTATTTTAAGCTATTTAAAGGGATTTAAAAATATTTCCTATGATTTTTCAAGATTTTAGAACTTGAAAAATCTTTCTTGTGAGGCGCAAATGAAATCAGATTAAAAAATTATTTAATTTAAAAGTAAAGATTCTCTGCGATCTGTGTACCGACGATTTATTTTAATGAACAAACTGTTTGTAAACTCCCCTTCATTATGCCAGAAAAGTTCCTCCCAAAATAAAAATAAATAAATAAAATAAAAGTATTTTAAAATTAATATTAGTTTTTTTAGGAAATTTGGTAAACAATCTTTAGTTATTTGAACAATATTCGTGCTCCGTAAATCGTGAAAGTTTATTATTTTCTGAATTTATGGACAAAGCTCATGAATGTTCAGATTAAGTCCGATAACGAAGAGTTTTGATAAAATCAGCGATACTGAATTTATATAAACATGATGTTAAATAATGTATGGTGATAAAAAATCTCAGAAGAACAATGTTGATGCGGCTATTTAATAGCAATTATTTATACATAATGTAATAATTTTTAATAGCATATACATACTGCTCCTGCTTCCATTTCGAAACATCTTTGTGAATTTGTTTATCATTGTTTTTTATAACTCGTTATTTTTTACTGCAATTTTATATAATTTAAAGAAATTCCCTTTTTACATATTTTTTTTGTTACACACATAGATTGAAAGGAATTTTTCGTTGGTATAATAAACCCGGTGGTTAAATATGGATTGCTAACAAAATCACTCCTAATCTTTGGACCTTCAAAAGTGTACCCAAGGAAAATACATTTTGCTAATTTCTTCAAAAGTTGTCTTGTTGGTAGCTAATGGCACTCAATTTTTACGTAAAAACAATACCATTCATTTGAGATGACATTTTCAGAATTATAATCAACATCATCAGAAATTTAAAATCATATACTGAAATGTAAGAACGATCTTGTCACTGACAACGTCATTATCTCTCATATATGCCAAATAAGTTTTACTTGTGTGTATATTTGTACTCTTATTATATTAGTTAGTTTTTCTCTACTTCTGCGAAAATGAGGATGGTCTATAATTTTGCTTTCGCTTTGACGGTCATCTTTAATTCTTTTGGTAAATATAATAATTTAATATGCACATGTATATTTATTGTTTTATTTTATATAATACATACATGCATATGGCCGTTTTTAAGACTTATGGCGTGAACCTAAAGTTCTCTTTTCCAGATTATAATCATATAATAGCCACTTGAGACAGATTTTTTTCTAAAAACCCTGAAACGATCCCAAATAATTGGATATATTAAAAACTTTTTGTTTTATGAAGTTTTTTGTATTACAGAAACTCGTTCACTGTCATTAAAGTTGTCAAAACGTTCTTGACCTCGTCTTCTACGAAAAATATATGTTTATTTAACCAGAAAAATGTAGCCTGGGTAATTATTATAGTCAAGATTTATTTCGCGTTACTTTAATTGGAATATCGGAAAACTGCTTTCAGAGAATGAACATTGAATGGAGCCAAGTACATTAGAGAAAAACGTGCCAATAAAAACAAAATTAATCTTTTATTCTGCTTGCAGAATGCAGTGCACAGTCCGCCGGGAATTCAATATATCGAACATAATCCCGGTTCTTCATCTTCTGCTGGCAAATAACACGAATCTGACCGGCCTTCTCTAGAGGAAGCTCCGGTTCATGCAAGGTCCATGTATCCTGCTAGTACGCCTTCTTCTATCACACTACTTGGATATTTCCTAGAACAACTTGGATATATTCGGCTCATATCCAGCAAAAATGAAAGCCTTAAATTCGAATTTCGAAGATATTGTTTTCCTGTCGGTAAACTAATTAGAATTCGAGTCGATCAGAATAAACGGGTGCCGGTGCCAACTCAAGAGCTTATCGTACTATCACTATCCAATGGTGATGTTTTTGCAATATTGGAATATAGTGGATTTCTTCGTGCAATATATAGGTCAGCTAAAAATCATCCGAGAGTAAAAATAAACATGGTAAGCGGCGAAGTTGATGATGTGACCCAAGATGAAATTAAGGATTGTCCACTGGCAAATATCAACCAATCTTTCCACGAAACTTTATTAAAACTTTTGCAAATGAGGACTCCCTACAGTCCGTTTGGAAGCATCATACGAGGGTAGTTCAATAAGTCCTTAGAATGACCAACAGATGGAGCGCGAATCGCTCCAAATCATCTTTTTTCAGTCAGCATCACTCCCGACTAGATATATGGTGCAGTCACAGTCCACATCTTGTGAGTTTACGTGTTTTTATAACCAATTGAAAAAAAAAAATTGTTCGTTAAGAAAAATGGAAAAAAACGAGTTCAGAGCGGTAATCAAACATTTTCATTTAAAGGGTTTAACTCCATATGAGATAAAAAATGAATTGGAGTCAGTTCATGGCACATCTGCCCCTGCCTTAGCAACGGTTTATAACTGGGTAAATGAATTTAAGCGTGGTCGTACATCAATAAGTGACGAACCACGTTCAGGAAGGCCCGTGGAAGCAAGTACTCCCGAAATCATAAATAAAAACCACGATATGGTGTTGAAGGATAGAAGATTAAAAGTGCGTGAGTTAGCTGAGGCCACAAGGATGTCTATAGGTGCAGTTGTTTCAATTCTACATGAAAAATTAGGCATGAAAAAGCTATCGGCAAGATGGGTGCCGCGTTTGCTCTCAGCTGAGAATAAACGCAATAGAGTGGTCGCCTCTGAGGCTCTTTTGGCGCGCATAAGTCGGAATCGTAAGGAATTTTTTCGTTGATTTGTAAGGTTTTGGCTACAGTTTCTTGGGATGCACGTGGAATTATACTTATTGACTACTTGGAAAAGGGTAAAACAATCACTGGTGAATATTATGCATCATTATTAGAGCAGC
>NC_046658.1:154944284-154947433 GCF_010883055.1 Belonocnema kinseyi
AGAGCTCCAAGGAGATTATGTTGAAAAATAAAAAAAAATTTACCCAAAAAAAATTGTTTTTATACTTCATTCTAAGGACTTATTGAACTACCCTCGTAGCAACCAACAGGATCCTCCTCTCCATCCCAGGCGCAGTTCTCCTCTGGGCAGGCTTCCCTTTCAATTTGGATATTCAGTTGCAAAATTTGGATATATTCGGCTTATTCCTCATACAAATCAGAACCGGCGAACCGAATTTCAAAGATAAGTTATTTCTACGAATAATCCAATTTGATTTTATTTTGGAAATCGTCTGTATGTTACCGTGCCAGCTGGAGAATATATTTTATTATCAAAAGCCAATGGTGACATTTTTCAAAAATGAAGTATACTGGGGTGCTCCGTGGAATTTATGGGACAAATAGGGCTCATATGAGAATGAAAATCAGCATGATAAACGGTACAGTAGAATGTATGACTGAAATTGAATCAAAGGAATTTCATGTAGGCAATAAATACCCCATCTTTCTAGATTGGTTTCATAAAGTTCTTTCAAACGAACATTCTCTACAGCATGTGTATCATTAGCTTGATAGAGAAAACATACATTAAAATGTAATATTCTTTTTGATCATAATTAAGTAACAACATATAAATATCCCAATATATTACGGTTATCAAGGATTCCCTACTTGTATCATTTTCAAATCCCGATTAGGGGTTTCCTTGTTAAAAGAGAAATTAATATTTTAAAAGGAAGAATGAAAAATCAGGGAAGAATTTCTGATTAAATTTTTTGACTGGAAAACGTACATCAAATCTATTTTTTTAAATAAGAATTTTCGGATGGCTTATGATTTTATATGTCAACAGCGTCCTTAAAAGACGTTTTTCAACATTAGGGAATCTTTTATTTTCAATGCAGTCGCGTACACGGAAAGAACAAAACGGCTGTAGCCACCGTGACTCATGGTTCTAATGCGCGTGATGGGGTAAAAGTTTTTCGAAATGCTCCAAGCTCTGCTATTAGAACTTTCATAGGGACCATGACTGAGATCACAGTATTCAGCATTATTTTCACGCGCATCAGTACTGCGATGCAACAGCGATGAGAATCGTCTTTATAGCGGCAGTTTTCTAAACGTTTCTCATCGCTGCGAAACCACAGTGCTGATGCACGTAAATATGATGATGAACAGTGTGATCGCAGTGGTGGCTGCCATGAAAGTGCGTACGAGAAACGAGTGCGAAAGTGAAAGTACAAACTTTACTTTATCAGACTTGCGAAAGAATTTTGCAGTTGCAACAAAATGTAATAAATAAATTTCACCTTAAAATCACTTCTACTCTCCGACGCTTTGTAAATAGGGTTATGATGGCAAATCTGGCGGTCAGATCTAATATGGGGCGCCCTATTGGAACCGCTATTTTGGATTTCGACAATCTGAATTAAGCATCGTAATCAGTGATCTCAAAAACGAAAGCATACCGAGTTTAAAAAATATTTAATTACTTTTTCCAAAATTAGTCCGCCATATCGAATCCGCCATTTTAAATTTCTAAAATTTGAATCCAGTAGCGTGATGAGCGACCTCGAAAACGTAACTATACCAAAAATGATTGAATTCTGATAACACCTACGTATTTTTGCTTTCAATTGGATAGTTTGCTTGGCTTATGTCATTTCACTTTAATACAGCTAAAGAGACTACTTCTCGAATTTTCTTAGGAATCATTGATAAATTGAATAAAGTTTTGTTTTATATCATCCAGGCACCGGATCAAGGAAGACTTCTTTCCTCTTGAAACCATTTCAATATTATTATTTTTATTATTCGTTACTTGAAACTACTAAAACTGTTGCTTTCTCAAACTACGGTGATCAAGGTTAGAGGAAACAACAACGTATCCGGTTCGAGGCGCATGATCGAGGCCCCAAGGCCACATTTGAGCATTAAAACTCACCGACAAACTGCTGCTTTTTCCGTATAAAATCATCGATCAATTTCTCAAATATAATTCACAAAATTTTTGGTGAGGCCCGACGTTGAACTGTTCCTCATAAATATCGGTACAGACTGAGCCATTTAAAATTTTAGGGACACAGTCCGGACACGCATCATAAGAATTTAGAAGGTTTGTAAATTAAGCAGTTTTATATGCATGTGTAATTTTTTGTAGGTCTTACGGTCTTCAATTGTTGAAAAAAATATATAATAAACGAGAATTACTGATCAAGTTCGTTTATTCAGCCCTCCGACATTTCCGCATCACTGCGTGCCTTTTTCAAGAAATCTAAAATAAATTTAAATACATACCAGCAGTTTTTTTACACTATAATTAACTAATTTGAAGTAAATGAGATTAAATTACATCATATGACAAAGTAGAAATAGGACATACATTAAGGCGGTAAATTCATTAGTACAAAATAAAGGCGTAATTTAAAGAAATCGCAAATGAGGAAAGCGTGCCAAAGCACTGGGTTTTGAATTTAAACTTATTTTATGATACTTTGATATATTTTATTAACATTCATCATTTCTGTCTGTGTAAATTAACAGAAATATTACGATATTTATTCATAAATATGGATTCCAATATTCGTCTTTTTTAAGTCTTTTTTTTCTTCGGCTAGAGCTTTAATACTGTTAAAATCGAAATTAAAATAATGGTCTAAATTCCAACAATTTTGTGATAGACCTTTATTGAAATTTCCTACTCTGCAATCTCTTTTGTGTTCAGAGACTCTTGTTTTTAGTCTTCTCCCTGTTTCACCAATATAAACTTTTTCACAGCAATTACATTTTATGAGATATACAATACCAGATAAATTACACAGGCCCACAAAAAAACAAAAGTGTCTGTGCAATTGACCAGACCTATATATTCTTATGTATTTTTCGACGCTGAATCCGAATTTGCAATAAAAAGTAGGATACAGCTACTTTTTTATGGGGTTTTGCTCGAAAAACCTCATTTTTACGGTTTTTCCATGGTTTTTTTTAAATAAAAAAAAATAAAGAGAAATTTTATTTTTTTGACTTCAGAATCGAATTCTACGGGATAAAATACATCGAAAACCATGTTTTGATTTTTTTTACAAAAATTTCAACCCACCATACGGCGATGAAAAGGCAGAAAATCGCGAAAAGTGAAAATTTGCTTCA
>NC_046658.1:154947533-154948599 GCF_010883055.1 Belonocnema kinseyi
TGTTTCTCTCTTCATCATCCAGCAGTAATCTGCCAACATATTTATACCCCATAGTCCTTGAAATCTGCGTTCAAATTCCTTCAAGTCTTGGTGAAACCTTTCTCCTTGCTCTTCACTAAGTCCTCGTTGTTCTCAGGAAATTGATCAATATGTGAATCAAGGAAATGAAGCTTCAAGTTCATTAGGCAGCCCAGTTTTTCAAAGTTGCGTACCATTTTTTTACAATAGTTTTGTAATTTACGTCTTTAGTGTTACCCAAAAATTTTGTTGATGCATCTTTCAAACTAGACCATTTTGCTTTCTCATCATCTTTCATAGTTCTTTCAAAGTTTTCATCTCTAAATAGAGTACGAATTTCAGGTCCATCAAAAATACCTGCGCTTAGTTTACCATCTGTTTTGTGGTGAAATACTTGGCTCAAATATTCGTAGCATCCCCCATCTTGGTCTAATGCCTTGACAAATTGTTTCATTAAACCAAGCTGTATGTGAAGAGGTGGTATCAAAATTTTGGACGAATTCACAAGTGGCTATTTAACAATATTTTGTTTTCCAGGTTCAAATGACTCTCTTAGTGGCCAAATTTTCTTTTTGTAGTGGTTTTCCCTATCTCTACTATCAAACATACACAAATTTTGCACATACATAACAAAAGTTATCAGGATTACCAGTGCATTCATGATTGCATCTGTTACCAGAAGTGCCAGCGGAGTTAAATGAAGATGAGGAATTGTGATGTGCCATAAATTATAACTAAAACCCACACGCTAACAATTCTGTCCCGATCGCAGGTGAGTCAGCCGTCCTAGGGGTGATAACGCTCATACCTCCCCAGGCCTAAGTATGAGAGCTTTCTGACTTTGACGAGGACAATGTCAACTCGTCGTCAGACACACTACGGCATTATTCTCACATCTTAGCGCTCCCCTGCAAGACAGCGCGCCTTAGGTGGTTTCGTTACTACCAAGAGTTGGACCGACGAATCATTCTACACATCCCATTTTCAGGGCAGTTGTCATCGTGGCCAACGTCTTCGTAGCAGCAGGTTTTTGATAGTACTGCTATTG
>NC_046658.1:154948699-154957422 GCF_010883055.1 Belonocnema kinseyi
TATCTAGTATCCAACATCTCACTATCGTAGTTGCGAAGTATTAGCGAAAATTCTACAAACTCAATTGATTAACCCATTAAAACTCTAAGGCATTTCTTAAAATAAGCTAAGAATATTACAATGGAGTTCATGAATATCGCTATACATAGGTTCTAAATCTTACTTTATGATCAAGGGTCGAAAAAAGTTCTAGTTTTGTGATTCATGTAGTGGAAAACCTCCAGAACAGTATCCAAAACATCGATTTTTTGAAAAAAATATCAATTTATCACGTTTATTGTCCACTTACGCCGACTAGGAGTTGTTTTTTGAAATAAATGACTTAAAATTCGTGATCAGCGACCACAAAAACCCCCAGTAAAGTATTATCAATGTTTATAAATCGGTTTAAAATCGTAAAACTTGATTTTAATGTCATTCTAATCAAATTTGAAGCAAATTTTCACTTTTCGCGATATTCTGCCTCTTCATCGCCGTATGGTGGGTTGAAATTTTTGTAAAAAAAAATCAAAACTTGGTTTTCGATGTATTTTTTCCCGTAGAATTCGATTCTGAAGTCAAAAAAATAAAAATTTTCTTTATTTTTTTTATTTAAAAAAAACCATGAAAAAACCTTAGAAAATTAGGTTTTTCGAGCAAAACCCCATAAAAAAGTAGCTGGACCCTACTTTTTTATTGCAAATTCGGATTCAGCGTCGAAAAAAACATAAGAATATATAAGTCTGGTCTTTGCACAGACACTTTTGTTTTTTTTGTGGGCCTGTGTTATCAGTAGTATCCATATCTTTTGGATTAGGTCAACCTTTCAGAGAGTCCTTGAACATGCGGTAGCGTTTCAATGTTTGACAACATACCATTAGATCTTGCATTGGATTGCGTTGAAGAGAAATTAGTACAAAATCACAATTTAACAAAAATAACAAAAAATGCATTTCTAGTCGCTACTAGAATTGTTTTTAATAACATAGTTTTAAACTAAAAAAATTTAACATAATTTTTTATTTTGAAAAATTATTTTACAATTTCCAAAATTTCAAAAATTGTGGGGCGAATTCCAAGCATTTTAAAATATGTTTAGAATTCTGAAAAAATGCATACACTTTGTTTAATATACTGTATAAAATTTCGAATTTTGAATTAGTTTAAAATATTTCAAAAACTTCCAAATATATCTCAAAATTACTAAAATATTTTACACAAATAATAAGTGTTTAATTATTATTTTTACATAAAAGTTCTCTTCTTCGGCTTACAAATTAAACATTTTTAAATAGAACAATAAAAATTTTTTCAAGAAATAATTTTAATTTAAAAATTGGTTCGTTATCAGTTTAAAAGCTCTTCGAAATCCTAATGATTCAACGCTTTCTATGTCAAACATTCAATTTCAAAGTATTTTTATTTCAATTATTAGGTTTCAGTTCAATCGTCTTAAATGAACAGTGAAATGTTGCTACATATGAAATACTTGATATTTTTTTTAAATTACAAAATTTCAAATAAAATGGGCTCTAAAGTGAATAAATTAGATTGAAACAATATTTTTTTATTTGATAAAAGCCTTTAATTACAAATATCTTTCTATTAGGTTATTTTTTAAGTTGAAAATAGTTTATAAAGTTTCAACCGCACCTTTAAATTTTTTTAATGCCTACAATTTTAGAATTGAAAAAGTAACATTCTGGAAATTCTGAAACTTAGAAAAAATTTAGAATTGTTTAATCAAACAAATTATTGTTTAGTTTTTATTGCGTAAAGTACAGATCCATTTGTAAAATTCTTTATAAATTTATTCATATTTAAAGTTGATAAAATAATACTATTTTTTATCAGAACTTTTCAACTATAAATCCTTTTCATTTTTAATTATGTTAGTCTTCAAGACCAATGATCCCGCTCATTTCCCGGGCTCACGAAATTCCTGGTGTGAAGCCAACATAAGAGCTTCCGGGGACAAATCTGACTTCTGACCCAGGTCGATCTGGGGTCCTTTCTAGGGACTTAACAAATATTGAGTTTGCGAAAGTAGATTGAAATTTGAAATTGCTAGTATGGTAACACTGACATTATGGACTGACAATGACATGTCAGCAGGGTAAATAGTCATTTGTCAACGAAAAATAATTGAAAAATAGAATAATATAATAATAAGGTAAGTTCAAATTGTTATTTATATGGATAAGGGATCGTCCATAAATTACGTAACGCGTTTTTCTTTTGTTTGAATAAAAACGAGCATGAAATTGATGTGAAGTTGAGAAAGACACAACGATATAAACAAAAGAAAAAAGTGTTACGTAATATATGGACGATCCCTAACCGAAGCAAAAAAAATCCGCTTTTAAATGCATTAGAAGGAGGTCAATCGCTTTTGCAGTAAACGTGCGTGAAAAGTTGTTTAGGATGAACCTTAAGTAAAACCTAACTTCAAAACTTATTGCCCAAATTGTTTAATTTGTGGCACCGCTTTTCATAAAAATTTCTTGCATAAATAATTGCCCCACTTCTAAAGCTTTTAGTGGTAGAATATTTAAATTCATTTATCCATATAAATAACAGCTTTAACACCTCATTATGTTTTTCTATTTTTAATTACAGGAAGGGAAACGACGCCTTTAGAAATTCTTACCGAGCGACAAAAGAGAAGATAATAAGTTACCAATATTTGTATACCAATTACAGTAATTTACAATGCCAATTATTGATGTTATGGCATACTTCAATTGTCGTATGTAATGATGTCAATAAATTTTAGCGATTTTAGTTCCCCCAACTCTCACATGAGCGCACGAGTCGCTCCGTAAGCAGATACTGTACAGTTATTGCCTTCTACCTAAGAACACTAAGAGCACTTTAATTTAAAATCATAATTTTTGGAAGGATTATTTTTTGGCAAATGTGTGGGTTAAAAATCATATAGTCAAATTTAAATATATGCTTTAGTATAATTCTAAAATAAATAATCTATATCATGTAAATGTATTTATCTTGTTTTTAGGTGCATTTGACCAACTCAAATAACGAACTTATAACAAATGTGATCTAGAAATTAGCTTTCCGAGAACTATAACTGAAAGTTAAAAAATGTTTGTTTTTTAATTTAATAAAAACGTATTATTTACTGTATATGCATTTTTATATTCATTTCGAATAATATATAATTTCAAATCAACAGTTAAAATCAACGTGTTATCGGTAAGTAGAATAATTTGCGGTTGCATATTCCCATATAATATAGTACCTTAGTTTCGGTAGGGGAAATAGACACCCGTCGAGTGACCCCCACTCTTCACCCGAGTGATCCCTGAACGGTTCACCAGAGCGAAGCCCAGCACTTACCTAGCGCAGTGATCCCAGATCTAAAACGAGATGTGGTCCAATACTATGTTAGGGCTATGTCCGTGTGAATATAGTAGGAGACGATATAAATGACTGGGTTGCGCGCGCAACCCATTTTTCCTCTTCTGAATTTGAAAACTCGAAGGTGCACGATTACCGGTCGGAACACTTCGGCGGTTCTATTTATATCTCTATTCGCTTTGAAATAAAATCAAGAGATTAGGATTTTAATATTTCCAGATTTCGATGCTGGCGATTCTCATGATTTGAATACTTTGTGCGCCTCTTTATATGCGCATATTTTGAGGTTACGTTATTTCAAGCATAAAATATAAATGATATAAATAATAATAATATTATACATATAAATATATACATATATTATTATTGATAATATTATAATTATGTTATATTATAATAGTCTTATTTATATCTTGATCCGCATTTAAAACAAATTAAAGAAATTGGCGATTTTAATGATATTTGAATATTTTGCACAATTTAAAAATAAAAATATATATGCAATATCAGAATATAAAAAAAGTGATTAATGTTTTGTTGTAAATTATATTGTTTATATTATTGTACATTATGAAAATAAATTAAATAATTGAGTATGTGATATTATAATTATATGTAGAATGGAATAGAATTTATTGTCTTCATTGTTTACTTTTACAAATCTTTACTATATTCTTTTAAATAAAACGAAGCTACATATTTTCACTCATAGAATTTTTACCTGAACCAATAATAATTAAATCATTAAATAATTACATATTTCTGTGTCTGTATTACAGTTCATCTTGTCCTTAGGCTATATTTCTCCTCTATGTCAATATTTTATTCGATATTATAATCATATTAATATTAATATTAATTAGCTGTAAATGATTGTGCTGGGGCTTTTGATAAAAAATGTAGTCCGTTTTAGTACTTATAGTTTGTAATTGTTTTATTTTAAATGATTCTCATAAATAAATTTACTAATTTTGAAAGGCTATTTAAATTTTTTCGGTTTAATAGATAAATTCAACTTCAAAAGCTTAAAACTCTAGCACAATCATTTACAGCTAATTAATATTAATGTTAATATCAATATCTGTTGAGATAATATTATTATAATAATATCACATATAGTTAATTAAATATAATATTAATTCTATTGTAATGCACCCTCATTATAATTCTTTTTTCAAATTTTCATCTTCTATCTCAAAATTTTAATAATTTTTTAGAATTCCTTGTCCTAGATATGAATTATAATTTTTTCAAAAAATCTCTCATCCAATTCAGAAATACATACAATTGCTTTGAAAAATTTCCTGTTTCATTTTAAAATGCAGGGTGAAATTAGAAAATTCAAACTTTTAAATCTGAAAATTATTTATTTGAGGTGAAAATCTTTTGAATTTTAAACTTTTAAAACTGAAGCTTGACAAATTTTTAATTCAGAAATATTTCATTTAAACGCTTAATAATTCATACGTATAAAATAAAAACTTTCAACACATTTAATTTTACCATTTTTTATCAAATTATGTTGAAATACGAAATTACAAATTTTAAATTCTTATGACTTTAACATTTTAGAGATTTCTAGTTAAAAAATATAAATTACGCTATTATTTTTAAGGTTCAAAATGATAATACTTCAAGAAAATTTCAGTTCTTAACAATAAAAATTGAATGATTAAGCCAATCTTTTAACTAAAAACTTTTTAAAATAAAAGCTAAATTATTTTTATTTTAAGTTGTTCCAGATTAATATTTTTGCATTGTTAATTATAGACAAAAATTTGAGTTTAACAATTGAAAATGTTAGAGATTAACTTACTATCAAAATAATCGAATTTTCAACTAACAAAAAGAGAAAAACAAATTTCCAATGAAATAGTTACATTTTCAACCAGAAAGATGAGTTTTTTAACTGAAATTAATAATATTCAGCCAAAAACTGGAATTTTTTATTGAATTCTAAGCCCAAAAAATTAATTACGAGAAAAACTTTTATTTTCAAACAAATAGTTACATTTTCAACTAAAATCACGAATCTTCAAAAAAAAAGTTTAAATATTTAATTAAAAACTGTTAAACTCATCCAAAAATACATAAATTTTACACAATAGTTGACTCAAAAAGATGATTTTTTACAAAACAGTGTAAAGTTTTATTAAACGGAATAGTTCAAAGACTTCTGGTTAAAAAATATAAACCAAACTTTTATTTTCAATGCTTTGAATTAAAGAATAAATCAATACATTTTAAAATGTTAAGGACTAAATCATTTTGATCAATAAAACTGGAATAATGCCAATTCTTTTTTAAATGGAAACTTTTTAAATTATAAATTGAATTCTTTTATTATAAGTTGCTTTATATTATTAATTTTTACATTTCTATTTGTAAATCCAAACTAAAAAGTCTTATGGACGAATTGACAGTCTTAAAAATCAAACTGTCTAACAGAACGTTTTAATTTTCAACTAAAAAAAAATAATAGCTTTGGTTTATATTTTTTAATCACAAGTGTTTGAACTATATCGTTTCTGGTTGAAAATGTAACTATTTCATTGAAAATTTCTTTTTCTCTCTTTTTTAGCTAGAAATTCAATTATTTTGATAGTAAGTTAATTTCTAACATTTTCAATTGGTAAACTAAAATTTTTATGTATGAATAACAATGCAAAAATATTAATCTGGAACAACTTAAAATAAAAATAATTTAACTTTTACTTTTAAAATTTTTTAGTTAAAAAATTGGTTTAATCGTTCAATTTTTATTATTAAGAACTGAATTTCAAAAGATTTCCACCTCAAATCATTTTCAGATTTAAAAGTTTGAGTTTTCTAATTTCACCCTGAATTTTGAATTAAAACAGGAAATATTAAAAATCAATTGTATGTATTTCTGAATTGGATCAGAGATTTGTTGAAAAAACTATAATTCAGATCTGGGACAAGGAATTCTAAAAAATAATTAAAATTTTTAGTTAGGACATGAAAATCTAAAAAAATAAGTGTATAATCAGCGTACATTATAATAGAATTAATATAATATGTAATTAACTATATATGATAATATAATTATAATCATATATTCTCAACAGATATTGATATTAACATTAATATTAATTAGCAGTAAATGATTGTGCTATAACAAAGATATCTTCCTTTCAGGTTGAAAAAGCGTCAAGAAATCAAATGGGGGATTTTAGTTCGAAAGTGCCTTATTTAGGTGCATTTAATATTAAAAGAAAAGTTTTTACTTATACAAAATTTCGTACCATTTCATTGTTCTGTCGAATAAGACTTTTGCTTGGACTACCTTTAATAAAATGATTCTAAGCTGAAAATTCGAGTATTTTTCTGAAAGTTTTTTCTTATGAAAAATGATTTTCTTGAAACTTTCTTTTTGCTAAGAAATAGTACTAAAATAGACTATTTATGAGACAAATTAGAATGTTCAAAAATTGTCCCGAATTAAAATGAAGATCTAGTTTTCAGCATATTCGTTTCGGGTGATCTGAGAAACTTTTCTTTTTACCTATTTTAGTTGCTATACATAGTTTGAAAGGAATTGTGCAATTAAATTTGTAGATCTTTTTGAGAGGAACAATTTTTTTATGACTGCTTTACCTTATGTTGCAGAGTTTAGCCTGAGAATTATATTGTTTATTTTAAAAATATCAGACGAACAATTTTATATGTTGTATTTTATCTTAAATTACACAGTGTAGCACTTATCGGAAAAAAAATCTTGTTACTAAGAACGTAGTTGTCATCCGTATACTATGTGAGATAACTACTACTTATGTATTTGTTCTCTGATGATGCAATGGAATATTTCTCAGATACACTTGTTTATCAATTTATTCACTATAGCATTAATCAGTTTTCACTCTACTTTAGGAAAATGAGGTTCTATAATTCTGTTTGCACTTTGGCGGTTATCGTCAATTCATTTGGTAAATATAATAATTTAATATTCATACCCATAGTTGTTATTATATTTTATATGCTACATGATAGAATACATACATCAATAAGGAAATTTCTGAGACATGTGAAGCGAACCTAAAGTCCCCCCTTTCCCGCTTATAACATATATAATAACAATTCGTATATTTACACTGTAAAAGTAGAGGTTTATTTTCTTATGTTATCATTTTTTTTTGCCTCTTTTTCAACAAGATAGCTTCATGATGTTACCTGCAAAAGAAAAGCAAATGATTTTGGTATCCCAAAAATGGTTTCAGATTTTTACCACTTAAGACAGTTGTTTCTAAATCTTATCTTATTGTAATACCTGAATAGCAAGATTTAAAACAATTTTTCCTTACCTTCTTATTGTTTGCAAAATGATAGGACTTATCGCAAACGAATAAAAACGTATTTTTCATAAATGACAATACAGAACTACGCACAGCCACAACCATTGTTTATTTTCAAGAAAGGCGAAATTTAGGAATTAAATTCATTTTTAAGGTTTAAGCATCAATCAGATTTTTGATGTGATAAATAATTTGCATATTAATAATTAGAAATTAATCATAATATAAAGCATACACTCATCAATAATGAGTAACAGAATTTTTAACCAAATAGCTCAGCCTTCAACCTACAAAGAAATTTTCTAGGAAATAGACGAATCTTCAAAAATGGTAAAAAAAATTTTGTTGAAACATTTAATAAAAACTTATTAACTTCTTTTTAAGGAACATGATAACTTAATGTGACTTCTCTCAAATTTTTCTAGGAAAATTTAAAATATGGTGTCCCAGTTGTGACACATAATGAGCAAAATTTTAAAAGTTACTTACAGAAGAAAACTGGAAAACAAGAAAGAAAAAATTATCTAAGAGACAAAAGTGTAATTTGTTTTAAACGTTATTTGCATATGAGATTTTGTTTTTAAATACAGTTCCTTAATATTATAATTATCTTCAAAACAAAATCTGACTGCAATTAAATGGAAGTGTCTTACGTGTGTGAACAATGTGTCTAACGTTCTTTTGAATTAAAACAAAAAACATCAAAAGAATTGAATGCAGTTTATCAGAATTTCAGATAAATCTTAACGAATTGTGAATATAATGTAAAATAAAAATGAAATAATGAGTCTACGTAATTCAAAGAAGGGTAACCTTAGCTATTTTTAACATAGAAGTTTTGACGCTCAACTCTTCTTCACATAATTTAAAAATATATTATTTGACAGTAAAACTAGGGTAAAAACATATTTGCAAATAATTAGATGTATGAAAAATTCTTTGTTTGATGGATGTACGAGGGTGGATTGATAAGTTTCCGGCCTGACCAAGAGATGGCGCCACTAGGCCTACCTTGAGGTGGCGTTCTATAGTACCATCCTTAGATAGCTT
>NC_046658.1:154957522-154977744 GCF_010883055.1 Belonocnema kinseyi
TATCAGCCTTGGAGGAGATTATGTTGAGAAATAAAAAAAAAAAATTCTTAAAAACGTTGTTTTTCTTGGTCAGGCCGGAAACTTATTAATCCACCCTCGTACTTGCACTGAAGAAAATCGTTCATTGGCACTAAAGTTATCAAAACATTTTAGGTGAGGAATGCAACAACTTGAAAAGCGCTCGGAAAATCGATGTTTTGTAACACGGAACTATAAGCAACGCACTTTGTTCAAAAAACTAATATGTTTGCTTTTGTTTAATAACAAATTGATTTCGAACAAAGGGCGATAAGCACAGCACTGCAGCGACAGCGGGTCTTCACTTCCACTCGTAACCAATTTCACAATTGTTAACCGATTTTCTTCAAATTTTCAGAAAAACTTTCTCAAAGTCTAGTGAACAACTTTCTCGCGATAAGTTATTTCAACTAACAATTGTTCAACGATACCCCGACTCGTCGAAGTTGGCGAAACGTGATTTTCGTTCGTAATTAATTTTTTACCAAAAAGAAATAAACATATAACTTTTTTTAAACAAATGCGTTGTCTGTAGTCATTGCCTATATATTGTGAATACAACATACAATTTCAAGAATTTTTATCAAAAACTGCCGCATAATAGCGAGTTGTATTTTGTAAAATATTGATTTTCAATCAAAAGATGTTCTCAGTTGTTATTGTTTATCTTGAGAAATAAGTGTCAAATTAAAAACTTTGATTTGAAAAAATGGTTGGCGCACAATAAGAATCAGAAGGTATATATCGTTTTACGTTTCGCCCACTTTTTTTTATTGAAAGATTTTCCCGAGTATGTCATATGTCACCCTATTTAGATAAAAAAATGAGTCTTTTATTCTGCTTGCAGACTGCAGTTTACAGTCCGCCGGGAATCCTCATAGCGAAAGTTATTCTCGACCTTCTTCTTCTTCTTCTTCTTCTTTTGACAAACAACATTCGGCTAACAGGCCTTCTTCAGAGGATTCTCCTGTTCGTGCCAGGTCCAGGTCTCCTGCTAGTACACCTCCTACTAAAATATTTGGATATTCATTTGAAAAACTTGGATATATGCGACTCATTCCCCAAACAAATGGGAGCCGTCAATTCGAATTTCGCAGATATTGTTTTCCAGTTGGTAAGCCAATTAGACTGCGAGCTGATCGGAATAGACGTGTGCCGGTGCCAACCCAAGAGCAAATTGTATTATCACTATCCAATGGTGATGTTTTTGCAGTATTGGATTATAGTGGCTTTTTTCGTGCAATATATGGGATAGATAAGAGTCATTCGAGACTAAAAATAAATATGATAAGCGGCGAAGTTTATAATTTGACCCCAGATGAAGTTAGAGATTGTCCAGTAGGCAAGAATAACCCAATCTTTCAAGGAAACTTTATTCAAACTTTTGTTAACGACGATTCCCTACAATCAGTATGGAATCCTCATAGCGAACCTCAGGAGTCTCCTCTTCGTCGCTCTAGGACCAGGTCTTTTCCGAGCAGGCCTCCTTCTGATCAAGTGCTTGGCTGTGCAATAGAACGGCTTCCTTATCTTCGGCTTATTCCTTGTACAAATCAAAACCAGCAATTTGAATTTCGACGATACGTTTTTTCTACAGATGAAAAAATTCGGATAAGAATGGATCAGTTGACCTACTCGGTTGAGCCAAACCAAGAATATTTGGTACTATCAACAGCCGATGGTGACGTTTTTGCAATAATGGATGATGGTGACATACTTCGTGGAATTTATAGGGTAGATAATAATCATTCGCGAATAAAAATAAATATGATGAGCGGCAAGGCAGTTAATTTAACGCCAAATGAAATAAGGGATTGTCCAGTAGGCGCAAATCACCCAATCTTCCCAAACAATTTTTTTAAAGCTTTTTTAAGTCACGGTAAACTACAGTACGCATGTTATCCTCATGGCGAAGATAATTCAAGTTGTTCTTCTTCGGTCAGAGAACATTCTCCGAACCCAGCTTCTCCTCAGAACACTTCTCTACATGACAGGCCCAGGTCTCCACCGGGAAGGCCTCCTTCTCATGAAGTTCTCGGATATTCACTTGCTCAACTTGGATATATACGGCTTATTCCTCAGGCCAATCCGAACCGGCGATTTGAATTTCGAAGATACGTTATTTCTGCAAATAAAAATATTCGATTGCTACTAGGAAATCATGTATATGTTTCCGTGCCAACCCGAGAATATATTGTATTATCAACATCAAATGGTGACGTTTTTGCAATTCTGGAATATACTGGGATTCTTCGTGGAATATATGGGACAAATAAAGCTCAGTCGAGAATAAAAATAAACATGGCAAGCGGCAAAGTTGAATATATGACCGAAATTGAAATGAAGGAATGTCATGTAGGCCAAAAATACCCAATCTTTCCACATTGGTTCCATACAGATGTTTCTAATGTATATTCTCTACAGCATGTGTATCATTAATTCAATCGAGAAAAAATAAATTAAATTGTAATATTATTGTAATCCTAAGTCGGATCGCGTTTAAATAAAAACTTATAAATATGCCAACGTATTATGGTAATCAAGGCTTCCCACCTTTTGACTCAAAAACGTACTTCAAATATTTAATTTAAATAAAAATATTTGTATTGTTTATGATTTTCTGCGTCAACATCAAAATTGAAAGGCACTCTTCAACTTTCAAAGCTATTTTATGTGTAATGCTGCCGCGTAACATCATTGTCCACTTGCAACAACAGACACAGTGGGGTGAAATCAAAGATTGTATGTCCATGCAAATCATGAATTTTTATGATAAATTATTATGATATCAAATAAAATTGTAATTTAAACGAAAGAAATTTGTGAAATGGTAATGAAATGAAATAGTAACGAAATTGCAATGTCATGTAGGAGATCATAAAAAGTTGTCCATAGATATGATTGGTAAGTTTTATAGACAAACTACTGGAAAATTTTGATAATATAACTTAAGGACGATTAAGAAAGAATCGATAGTTCTTTGGCTAATGGTGTCCACATTATTATTTTATTTATGCTTTATTATCTATCTAATTTATTTATAAATTAAGTTTCAATTAAAAGAAAACAAATTTTCATAAAACAGTTCCAAAGAATTAATTTTTATCCAAAAAAAGCGAATTTTCCACAAAATAGTTGATGTTGTACAAATGAAATAAAGATTTAGTAATGCAGTTTGACTTTCTACCAATAAGACCAATCTTTAACCGAAAAATATGGATTTTCAATAGAAATTTTAATAGTTGAATTTTCAACTAAAATCACACATTTGCAACAAAATTGTTTACACCCTGGCAGTGTTAGGTGATGAAACGTTTTGTTAAAATTCCTGAGCATGAAAACAAGAATTCAACGATCAAATGTGGACAATAATCATAATGTGCTCCTATTGTATATCTTACTTTTCTTCAGCGATTTCTTTTCGGAAAAGAGATTTTTTTCAAATTACTATAGGAGCATTTGACATTAGTTCTCAAAATTTGGTTGTTGCTTTATTGTTTTTATTTTTTGGAACTCTATGCATTTATTTGATTATTGGACGTTAGATAGAGTTTTGAAATAAATCTTAATCTAATTTAAATTGCAATTTGAATCAGAGTGAATGTTTGTCAGTAGTCAGTTGTCAGCAGTCAGTTCCTTCGAGTTACAGTCACATCAGATTACAATTGGATTTTCGAATATGAGCGAACATATTGCAAGTCGGAATGAATTCGAATAGAAGTTTGGAGAATTTGAGGCAGTGAATTCAACAAAATCTTCTTCATATTATCGCTATTCCAAAGTTTGTCAACTTTTAAAAATCGGGTGTGAATATCATGTGATTTTAAGATGAAAAAACGAAAATGATGCGCTTCTTTATGTGCTTGCTGTTGAAGATTATTACCAAAAGTTTCTGAAGGCCCACATTTAAACTGGATATTGCTGGAGGCATAAGATCTAAAAAGCAAACATCGGATGTCTCAAGCTTCTGGTGAAATTTTAATTACTTACTGTGGAACGTGTAATTGAAAAAGAGTAGTTCCTCAGAAAGGTATTGTTATATACCCTATGAAATGCACTGGGTTTAATATCTGTCGTCAAGTGGATTTGATTGACTTACACTCATGCAGTGATGGCGAATATAACTGTGCAATGAATTATCAAGACCATTGTACCAATTTTTTCATCTACGACCTTCAAAATCTAAGCATGCCACTAATGTAGCAGAAGAGTTATCTAAAATTTTACAAAGCGACAACGGTCGTTAAGTTGTTGCTTCGGTAGTAAATAAACGCCCTGGCACCCTCAAAGCTGAGGAAGTGTGAAAGGAGCAAACCCCAATGTGGAAAATATGTTACGAGCATGCATGATTGACCACAAATAAATAAACTGGATTTGTGGGTGCTACGAAGTACAAGCAAAGAAAAAGATTTCTTCACCTTTTAGAAACATTTAAACCTCGAGAACTTGTGTAAGTATATTACGTATCTGATTTTTTCCACATTTATATCGTTCCAGACAAAGTAACGGATCCAATATGGCGGACGAGTACGCTAAACAAATTAGAGGTTGTTTCTGGGGATTGTGAAATATTATTCTGGGTTTGGAAACATAATATGGGGTTTCGTAAAGGTCTCTTTTGTGACTATTTTTCATTTGTTTTACATGGAAACACTTTGCAAATGTTTCGTTAAAAGTGATAGGGTTGATTTCGAGGGGTTGTTCAATATCTTTGATAGGTTTAGACCATAAGCTGAAGTTTTAGGAATAGGTACCGGGGCTTCTGTTATCAGTTTAAAAATTTTGTGGTTGCTTCACATGGAAACACTTTGGAATTCTTTCGTTAACTTGGATAAGCCCGAATGACATAAAATTTACGACACGCGCTCCATCGTGGGAAATTACAGGGCCCACCCGCTGAAAGGTTAAGAGGAAAGGTAAGGTACGTTCGAGCATATAAATGACTGCAGCAACATCTATAAGAAAATTGAAAATACAGTCTAGTGCCCTTTGGCTATTATAAATAGAACCTCATACCCGAAAATCGGTAGTATTCTGTTGGTATAATTTTTGACCTGTTAGAGACAGACGTTTAGCAACGAGAGAGACAGTCAATCTTCAACCATTTGTATTGCAACCTTACGTTTGGTTTGAGTTCCCGTTCTTCAGCTTACCTACTCAAACGGAGGGAAAAAAATTCCAGCAGTTGTATTTTCAACGCTGAAATATTAATTTTATACCAAAAACACAAAATTTCAACAAAACCATTTAATTTCCAACAAAAGAGAAGAATTATTGATACAAATAATTAATCTTGAACAAGAACATATTTTTGTATTATAAAACAGTTGCATTCTTTGCCCGAAACTATTAATTTACCACCAAAATAGTTAATTTGGTCTTTATTTGTTTAAAAGTCTTCCTGCAGAGAGATGATATTATCGAGAATCACTTTTTGATGATAAAAATATATAGTTTGAGAAAAAAAATTCTTTCTCAGAGAAGCCCGCCTTGAGAAGTATTATAATATTTAATATTCAATAAACAAAAAGCCAATTTCACTAATACTCTAAGCGTGGTTCTGCACAAACGAAACCTTTTTGTCTGAAAGTCTACAAGCAAAGAGATGATATCATCGAGAATCACTTATTTGCTGATGATGAAACACATGTAGTTTAATAAAAAAAAAATATATTCCTGAGGGAAGCCCGCCTTGAAAAATTTTATAATATTTAACATGTAATAAACAAAAAGGCAATTTTATCATTATTCTAAGCGTGGTTTTGCACAATCTAAACGTTTTTTTTCTGACATTTTTAAACCAGAGGAATGATTTAATCTAGAATTACTTACATTTTGTTAATAAAAAACATGTAGACAAATAACGAAAAAAAAAATTTTAAGAGAAGCCCGCGTTGAGAAATATTACAATACTTAATATTCAATAAAAAAGGCAATTTTACCATTATTTTGAGCTTGGTTTCGCACAAACGAAACGTTTTTTCCCAAAGCCTCCACGCACAGATGATTTGATCGAGAATATATGGTAAAATCATGTTCTCATAATATGTAATATTGTTCCATTGTAAAGAGCTTAGAGTTGTATTTTAATTTAGAAATGTAGCGATGTGATAATATAATGATATTATATTTCAAATAGATGATCATAAGCAGAAGTAATGTCTAAAGTAATATATATGCTGAACTATCATTCTGTGAAAAAGAATAGATTATCAGTGACCACTGGCGGGAAATCAAGGAACTAAAAAACTGGTTTTTCTATACTACCTTGCTTGGTTTAGTTTGTTGTGGTTTGTGCAACACGGTCTTTGAATACATTAATAAATCAATCTTTTTTCGATTATAACATGTTCCTTATGGCGGGCTTCTCGTGATTTGAGTTTCAAAATTTTTCGGAATTACATAATCTAACATTTTGTATAAAAAAATTGATTGATAATTTTAAATTTTAAGAGAAGCCCGCTATATATTATCGTTAAATTTTTACAATACAAAAAAATTCAATTCGTGCATTATTTTGGGAGTGGTTTTGGCCGCTGGTTTTAATTTTCAAGTTTTAGCGAAAACTTTATTTAAATTTTTAAAACGTCACATACCTATGACCTTGAAATGTCTACAGTCTACCAATTCTTGTTTTAAAATTCATCTACACACTGCTCCTTTTTCAATTTGAAATCATCTTTTTAATTTATTATGTATAATTAAGGCAAGTTTTTGGATTGGACTTGATGTTGAAGGGTTCCTCAAGGGTATGATTTCGGGTTCCTGCTACCGTTAAGGTTGAATCAATAAAAACGATGCAAAGTGCACCCCTCGAAATCATTTTATTTCTCTGTTTAGGATCATTTATCAATCTAAAGTTTGCAAATTAACCAAGACCGCAACTGGTACTAACATAGAGCATTTATGAGAGTGATTAGGACGTCCAAAAAAGGATCTAAGATCTAAATGAATTTTTCATTGAAGGTAAAACCTTCAAGTTTTTCCAGTTTTTTAAACAGCATTTCGATTGACTAGATAGAAAAGGTGGGCAAAAATGTCTGGCTAACGAAATTATCCTTCCCCTTCAGGCCTAAAAAAGTGTAACAAAGAAAAATCGAATCGGCTGATTTCTTCGAAAGTTGTCGTATTGACACTAAACGACGTTAGAAAGCGTCGAATTTTAATTAAATCACTAACACTCATTAATCCAATGCTTTCCATTCCAGATGAGATTTTCATAATTATAGTGATCATAATAAGAAATTTATTATGATTTTCTTATATTCGAAGGACAATCCTGTCACTAATAACCTTGTTATATCAGGTATATGTGAGATAAAAGCTACTTATTTATATATTTGCACTTTGATAAAGCCATGGAATATTTCTCAAATTGACTTGTTAACAAAGTTATTCACCGAACTATTAATTGGTTTTTTCTCTAAATCTGGGAAAAAGAGAATGGTCTATATTTTTGTTTTCACTTTGGTACTCGTCCTTAATTCTTTTGGTAGATATAAGGACTCAATATACATATCTATAGTTCTTATTATAGTTTATATACAACATTCATCAATAAAAGAAATTAAATTTTGTTTCATGTAAAATTTTCCGCTTAATGTTTACACGTCACATGTAGCGAGAATGAAAAGGAAATTAAATGTAGTAACAAAAAAATCGATCGATACAGCTCACCAGTTAGTTTATGATGTCTTAAAACTACTGCTCCTCGAACACACACATCAAGTTCAATAGAGCAAGAGGAACGGGATCGGTTTTGTTTCCCTTTTGAATTTTTCTTGGGGTTCACGAAACGGGCTCAAAATGTTTATTTGCGTAGGTTATTAACCCAATCCACCTATTATCTCTTTCGACTCTCTTTTATGAGAAATAGAAAATATATCCAGTTTTCGTGAAAGAAAATCTTAGGCTTTCAAAAAAATTACTATCCGTCGTTTTAAGATTCGATTAAGAATAATATTTTCTAGACTGTTTTCTTCAATTTCGTTTTAAACAGTCCCGGTAGCACGCGAAGAAATGACACTACTGATGGAGCGTCACTTAACGTCCGAATTTTCAAAACCTATTTTAATTGGCTGAACCTATAAATCCCAGCAGCTTGATTCAATTACTGGCCCGAAAAAAGTATAGTTCCGATTACTGTGACTACTTCTCATAGTGCTTAAAAATACTTTTGACTCTGGGAAATCCTACCATAACTGAAGAACCGACACTAGCTACGGGCCGCTGTATTTTGTCTCTTTTTGACTGAAATATAATATCAATACAGTCAAACCTCGTTTATTGTACCTCTTTCGCAATTTAAACATCTCGTTTATTGCAACTCGAGAGGGGACTCCGCCACACCGCGTATCCGTAAGGTGTTCACAAAATACATTCCCACTTCCGCGCTGTAACTTGCTACACGGAAAATTTGACAATCAGTGGTGGGAGTTGCAGAAGTTGCGATAAACGAGTATCTTTGCTTGCAATAAACGAGACTTGCGATAAACGAGTCTTGTAATAAACGAGGTGTTTCTGTAAGTTAGATTGAGCTAATGAGTAATTTAATAGACAATAATTGTAAAAATAATTATTTTTTTATCATATCTCACTTCAGTTTTTTGAAAAGAGGAGTTTAATATTATATTCATAATATTAGGTGGAAAAATGCAGACGTTATATTAATAATAATAGGAAGAAAAATGAAGATATTTCATTGAGATTAATTCAAGCCAAAGGTTCGAAAACGATGAATGCTTCTCTTGATTTTGTATCTGGGAAGTTTTACACATTTTTTTACAAATTACAACATTTTTGCTAGATTAGTTTTTAGAGTAAATCCATTTTTAATATTTAAGAATCAAAATACCCAGTTGTCTTGAAAATGAAGGAACATATGAAAAAAGCTATAAGAGTAAAATTGTTTCTTGGAAAAATTTTGATTCTTGTATTTTAAAAGGTGAAAATTCGTATTTACTAATTTATATAATTATCAAAATCAGAACAGACAACATTCTGTTCTTCAAATTATCTAAAGATATTTCTTTGTTTCCAAAATTTTATCAGCTAATTATAAAAAGTCTTAAGTATTAAAAAACATGTAATGATGAGCATGTTTCTATCCTTTTTACTGAAAATAATTATATCAAGAACAAGAAACAAGGAAAGAGAAGTTTTTTAATAAAGTAAGGAAATCAAGTTTTTGAGAAAAAAAAACTAAGTAATATTGACATTTTTAAGAAGATTTTTTTTGTAGCCCGCTGTAGCTTTCGGTTAACTTTTTGCAATGCAAAATAAAAATTTCAAATAAAACTGCATTAATGCAACCAAAAAATCAAATTAGGTAGGTTTAGATACTTCAAAATTAAATGAAGCCATTTTTTAAATCTAAAGAGCCATGAATGCTTAGGCCGATCGTTTTAATTTGAAGTTTTAGAAAAACTTTATTTAAATTTTTAGAACAGAAATTCTCCTTTCGCTTTGTCATGTCACATTCTAAAATTATTTTTCATTTAATAATAGCATACTATTATAGCATTGCTTAAGAAAAAGAGGACATCAAAATAAAAATAAATTTATTGTTAAGAACGAGTAATTCGCGCTTACGTTTGAATTATAAATGGTTGTAATAGTATATTTCCTTTCTGCTTACTATATTCTACCAGGATTGGTACCGACGTCTTTACTTGGAAAAAATTACCTGACCAGAGAAAATTAATTTTTCGGTCAGTAAAAAGTAAAGCACAAGTATCTTATTATGTCATAGTTCGTTCTTTATTTCATATTAATTTCACTTAATATTTTTCGATGGTTTGAAGAACTTGTCTTTTTACCTATTTTTGTTCTTGCATACATAGTTTGAAAGGAATTGTTCAATTAAATTTGTAGATCTGCTTGAGAGGAACAGTTTTTTTATGAATGTTTTAGCTTATGTTACCCATTTTAGCCGGAAAATTATATGGGCTATTTTCTTCAAATTCAGATGAACAATTGTACACGTTATATTTTATCCTAAATTACATAGTTTAGCAGGATAATAGAATTATTTATTCTTAAAAAAGCATTTTTCATTGATAAACTGGAACCGGTTGTCAACAATAGCTGGCTAGCAAAATCATAATTTTTCTTTAGGCCTTTAAATGTCGTAATAAAGGAAAAATCATTTTGCTAATTTCTGAGAAAGTTGTCATATTGAGAGATAACGACGATAAACAGAAGGCAAAGCAAAAACCAATATTTTTTAATCAATGAGTCAATAAACGTGAACTTTTGACGATATAGGCGACACTTAATTTTTACATAAAACAAATACCTTTCATTTCAGATGAAATTGTCAGAAATATAATGATCATAATACAAAATTTAAAATAATACCATGATCGGAGAAGGATAATCTTATTAACAATAACGTCGTTATCTGACACATATGTGACGTAATGACTACTTATGTATATATTTGTTCTCAGATGATTTAATGGAATATTCCTCAGATAAAATTAGTAAACAAATTATTCTCTGAAGCATTAATCAGTGTTCACCCTACGTTGCGAAAATAAGGATGGTCTATACTTTTATTTTCACTTTGGTAGTCGTCGTTCATTCTTTTGGTAGATATAATAATTTAATAAACATATGTATAGTTATTCCTATATTTTATAAAATACATACCTAATCATATAATAGCTACTTGAGACAGTTTTTCCTGAAAACCTGAAAGATTGTTATTATTATAAATATTTAATTGAAAGAAATTAGATAATTTAAAATATTGATGAACCTGAAACAGGAAAATTCTATAAAAAAATGCACCTGCAGCAGAAATCGACCTAATGCATAAATGCCAAAAAAATATTTTTTTAAAATTAAAAAGGTAGATGTTGAATTTAGGAACATATTTCTCTATTCGAAAGAAGTATTCAATAAAAAAATTACGTCAAATTAAGAAACTTTTAAATTAATAAAATAATTTCTTATTTTTGAGAAAATGTTTATTTGTTATAAATAATTAAATTCTAGTAATAAAATAGAATATTTCCTCAAAATAAAGAAATAGTTATTTATCTAAACAAAATATCTGGTTGATCTAAATAAATGCTTTATCGGTATAAAGGCATGGATTCTTTGGAACAAATAAATATATTTTGAATTTAATTATTATTATTTTAAATTAAATGATTACCTTTTTGATTTAAATTAACCTTCATCCTTAATTCAAGTCAGGAAAAATAATTGATTTAGATGCGTTTGAATGAATTTAAAGAATTGAATTCATTTCTTTAGATCAACAAACGACATGTGTCTGATTAAAATAAAAATTGCTAATGTTAAAGAATATTTTCTTGAAGCAAAGAAACAGGATTTAAGTAAATACATTTAGTTGGTTCAACTAATTTTCTTTTTTTCAGTGTGATACGTCATTCAACCACAAAAAACACTAGAGTACAATTTTTTTCCTTTCTAAATTTTTTCCCTGTCTGTCATATTCTTATCAGCAATGCCAGAATGGAAAATTATGACTCAATTTTAGCTATAAATTAGAACACCAGATTTAAAACAACTTTTCCTTACCTAGTTATTATTTGAAAAATGATAAGACTTATCGCAGACAAATTAAAACTCATTTTTTCCGAAGGATAATAAAGAACTAGATACAGCAACAGCCATCGTTTATTCTGGGAAAAAATGAATATAGGGATCAAATTAATTTTGAGTTTCAAGCATTATCAAGATTTCTTATGTGCTGCTTTTGATATTTTTGAAATCTGGTGATACACCGAAAAGAATATGCGACTATCTTAGTTCAATAATACCTTGGATCAATAGCTTTGCATAAACTAGAACTCTGTTGGCAAAAAAGTGGAACTGGATCTCTTTATTTAATTTTTAATTTTATCGGTTTGAGCGTATAACCTATGCTAAAGCAATACCAAACTACATCGATTAGGTAAGTATTGACAGAGGGCAGTTCTTTATGTGGAAGTCGCAAAATTTATTATTTGAATTTCAGCAGCTGCGGTTTTAAAAATGCGAAAACGGAGCAGCTTTACGTATGAAATTCTCACATTGAAGTATCAAACGGCGCTAGATGGGGCAAAGCGGAACCCGTCCCGTTTAATGCTTTGACACGTGAACGCTCGGCTTCTAAACAGCAGTGCGTCGATATAGATATACTCGCTACGATTCGCTCCGTTCGACTCGGCTGGTTCTAATAACGGCGAACAACAAAAGCTGAAGGAATCTTTAACGTACGAGTTTCGCTTGAGCAGTGCGCTGAGTTAAGGCGCCGGACAATATGTGATTAAGACTATGGTGTTTAATTTTTCTCAACAAATATTGTCCGGCGCGCGAACTCAGCGCACTGCTCACGCGAAGCTTCTACGCTACAGATTTGTTTGATTCTCGCTGTTTGTCGTTATTCGAAACAGCCGATTCGAACGGAGCGAATCGTAACGAGTATATCTATACCAACGCACTGATGTTTAGACCCTGAGCGTTCACGTATAAAAACATTGAACGGGTCGGGTTTCGCTTTGCCCCATCTGGCGCCGTTTGATACTTCAATGTGAGCAGTTCATACGTGGAGCTTCTCCGTTTTCGCATTTTTAAATTCGCAACTGCTCGTTGTTTAAACGCAGCGCGTCTTGTATTTTGCATCGTAAACATGATATCTTAACGACGCGCTGTGATTCAGATTTCATGACAGTTCCTTAATATGATAATAATTGTCAAACCAAAATGTGACAGTACATCAATAGAAGTCAGTAACTTATGTAAAGCATTGTGTCCAACGTTCTTCTTAAATTAAAAAAATCAAACTAGTTTGATGCGGTTTGTCAGAATATTAATTGAATTTAAAACAATTATGAATAGAATGCAAAAATAAAAACAATATAATAAGTCAAGATAAATTAAAGAACCGTGAATCATAATTATTTTTAACTTGAAAGTTCTAATGCTCATTTTTTCTTTGCAGAATTTTGAAACAGGTGCGATTCAATTATTTGCCCAAGAATTGGATATATTAGCAACTTGTCATTTTATGGAGGTTTTTGTTTTGCAGAAACTATTTTATTGTCATTAGAGTTATCAAACCGTTTATCCACTCGTCTTCTACCAAAAATATAGTTTTATTCAAGAAGAAAAATTTAGGATGGGGAATTATTAAATTTAAGAATTAATTCGCGTGACTTTGATTGGAATATCAGAAGGTCGCTTTTAGCAAATAAATATTGAATTTAGTCAAGCATATTACAGAAAAATTTGCTCATCAAAAATTAATCTGTTATTCTGCTTGCAGAATGTAGTTCACAGTCCGCCAGGAACCCTCATCGTGAACGTAATCCTGGTTCATCTTCCTCTTCAACTGGCATACAACATTTGCCTGACCGGCCTTTTCCAGAGGAAGCTCCTGTTGGTGCTAGATCCAGGTCTCCTGCTAGTACTGCTCCTTATATTAAAGTGCTTGGATATTCACTTGCGGAACTTGGATATATTCGGCTTATTCCCCGCAAAAATGATAGCATTCAATTCGAATTTCGAAAATATTATTTTCCTGTCGGTAAACCAATTAGAATTCGAGTCGGTCAAAATAAACGGGTGCCGGTGCCAACCCAAGAGCATATTGTATTATCGCTTTCCAATGGTGATGTTTTTGCAATATTCGATTATAGTGGGTTTCTTTGTGCAATATATAGGGCAGATAGAGATCATCCGAGAGTAAAAATAAATATGATGAGCACCGAAGTTTATGATTTGACCCCAGATGAAATTAGGGATTGCCCAGTAGGCAAGAATCACCCAATTTTTCCACGGAACTTTATACAAATTTTTGCACATTACGACTCACTACAGTCCGTATGGAATCGTCATAGCGAACCTCAGGAGCATCTTCTACGTTCCAGGAGCAGGTCTCTTTTGGGCAGGCCTTCTTCTGATCAAGTACTTGGTTTTTCAATGGAACAGCTTGGTTACGTTCGGCTTATTCCTTACACAAATTGGAACAAGCGATTTGAATTTCGAAGATACGTTTTTCATACCCAAGAAAAAATCCGAATTAGAATACAACACTTGACCTACTCTTTAGAGCCAAACCAAGAATATATGGTATTATCAACATCTGATGGTGACATTTTTGCAATAATAGATTATAGTGACACTCTTCGTGCAATCTATAGGACCGATAAAAATAAATCGCGAATAAAAGTAAATATGATAAGCGGCCAAGTTAGTAATATGACCCCAGATGAAATTAGAAATTGTCGAGTAGGCAAGAATTATCCAATCTTTCCAAACAGTTTTCTTAAAGCTTTTGAAAATCACGATTCGCTACAGTCCGCATGGATTCCTCATGGTGAAGATAATCCAAGTTCTTCTTCGGCCAGACAACATTCCTCTGACAGGTCTCCTCCGGGCAGGCCTCCTTCTCATGAAGTACTTGGATATTCTCTTGCCAAACTTGGATATATTCGGCTTATTCCTCTGGCAAATAAGAACCGTCGATTCGAGTTTCGAAGATACATTATTTCTGCTAATAAACCAATTCGATTGCTATTAACAAATGGTTTGTATGTGTCCGTGCCAGCTCGAGAATACATTGTATTATCAACATCCAATGGTGAGGTTTTCGCAATACTGGAGTATACTGGGATCCTGCGTGGAATCTATGCGACAAATAAGAACCATTCTAGAATAAAAATAAACATGATAAGCGGCGCAGTTCAATATATGACCGACATAGAAATCAAGGAGTGCCATGTAGGAAAAAGTTACCCAATCTTCCCACGTTGGTTTTATGAGGATGTTTCAAATGAAGATTCTCTACAGCATGTGTACCAATAATTAAATGGAGAAAACATAAATATACAAACATAAATATATTACCCAGAATTATTGCTATCCTGCAGGCAAAATATAGGTACAGTATCTAGAAAATTTAGCTGTCATGCCGATATTTCTTTTTTAAAGAAGTACAGGTGTCACACCTAACCAGATTCAGCTAGACATTCTAGGTGGAAAATATGGCTAAACTTGACAGCCTATCTAGCTGCGTTTTCTGGCTGAAATATGTATAATTTTTTCTAGCTAATTGGCCGATATATTTTGAAGTATTATGACGCAAAAATATATCAATAATATATATAAATACTTGAATTTCTATTTATGTATTAGATACATACATGTTCCAGCTAATCAAAACATCTCTTATTTCCGTTATCGATTGCATCATTGGCGTTGCATTACTGTTTATATTATTCATTTTTTGACTGTCACAAGCCACACGACACGAGGCACGAGCTTCTTGTATTTACGAAAAGTTCGGACGTTAGTGTTGTACGAACTAATGCAAGGCGGTAATTTTGAAAATGCTTTTCAATTTTTAGACATAAAACTGATGCTACAGTTATTTAAGGTTAGAATTTTTAGCTTTACGAGCAAACTAATTATAGAAAATATGCCGTTTGAACATGACTACTAGAATGTTTGGCAATTGAGGATAAAATTATCTCACAAATTTTCTGTCTGCAGGAGATAGAGGGCTTATATACCTTAGCTATCTAGATGGCAGTTCTACCTAAACTTGATTGCAAATTCAGCTATATCTCCTCAGCAATATAGTTCTACCTGCAACAGCTATACCATTTTTTGCAGTTTTGACAATGAAATTAAAAGCCACTTTTTGGGCGCTTGGAGATATTTGTTTTTCAATGCAGTCCCATAGCATCACTATACACGAGCATCGGCAGCCACAGTGCGACGAAATAAAAAATTTTATGTCAATGCATATAATGAACAATTGTTATTCTTTCATTTTTTGTCTATCATTCGGTAAAAAACTGTTTTACCTTCATTATGTTTTGGATTGAATGTGCAGGGGTTTGTACAAACGAAAAATGATTAATAAGTAATATTATTTGTTATTACAAATTATTATATCAAATAAAGTTGCCATATCGCTATCGATTTTTCGTTTTTAAAATAAAATTTTGACGATAAAATTAATTTCGTTCATCAAAAATGTATCGTAAATTATAAAAGGGTGTCAATAGATGTAATTCGTTAATTTAATAAACAAAAAAATGAAAAATTTGGATAATATAATTTAAGGAAGTTTAAGAAAAAATTGATTGCTATGTTTCTATTGATGTCCGGAGTGTTGTTTTATTTATAATTTATCATTTATCTCATTTGTTAATAAATTAATCTTTAATCTAATAAAAAATAATTCTCATAAAATAGTTCAATTTTTAACCATTGAAGTAAAGATCTGATAACGTATTTAAACTTTCAACTAAGCAGTTGAATTTGCATGCAAAACGTTATTTTTTAAATAAGTGTTTCATTAGTTCAATTTTAACAACAAAAAGGTTAATTTCCCAGAAAAGAAATTGATTTGGCCGACTAAGATGTTTTCAAGCTGTAATGTTCGGACCGACGTTGGTGACGGACGTCGGCGGGGAGCGAAAAGCCGAGACCGTTCGCCCAATTCTGGTACCCGATGGTACCCGATGGTATCCGATGGTCGGTCAAACATTGGCCCGAGTATGAGCAGACCATCGGATAAACTCTGGTTTATTGTTACAAAAATACCGTGAAACCGCAGTCGGCCCGACTGTGGTCAAAAGATGGCATGTCCAGAGACTTCACATATGCCCTTAACATTGGATGCACGTAACCTACTTCATTTCGATAGATTTGCTTTTGGCTACAGTTGATCTGCTCGTATTATTGGGAGTTCGGATTGGGGTGTTACTCGTAGAAATATATAAATATTCAAAATAAACCATTAAAAATTCTTAACCAAAAATAGGAACGTTTAAGAGTAAATATTTATTATTTAGATATGTTTTACATTATCAACTTTAGTTTCAAATCAACAAAAATTAAAAAACTTTGTTAATTTGTGCCACATTATCATATTAAAAAATGTCGAAATGAAACATTTAGAATTTTTATCTGAATAATGCTGAATAGTCAAAATATATAAATATATAAATAAAAAAGCATCGAACACGAAATATTTTCAAAGTATAGCTTCCCTATTTGTCAACCCTCATTCAAAATTAATCTATAAAGAAAATACAACACACATTTTTTGTAAACAAACTTCAAGTGCTTTGATAGCCGAGTGGTTAGAGTACGCGGTAAATGCACTAGTTTAGTTAGGGTTCGAATCCTGGGCGAGTAAGATTTTTTTAAGTGTTTAAGCGTGCGATTATAAGTGTAAGTAACCGTTATCATTTAGCTGGTTGGTCCGACCAGTGGCGCACAAATTTGGACCAACCGTCCGACGGTTGGCCCGACCGTGGGCCGACGGTCAATTCGCACCTGGGTTACAAAGCTCTGTAGGCTTTGAGATACACATTCTCATTGTGACAATCACGCTGCGCGCTCGATTTCCGACAGACATTTGTAAACAGGTTTTGTTGGATTTTTTCTCGTAACTTTCGTCGTTTTTCCACACATTTTATTTTTTTTTATTTTTTTTCAACATTATTTTTCACGAATAAAACAAAAAGTCCGCGTCCTATCAAGAAGTGATTCTTAACGAAATTGTAGATCTTGTTTGGGATAACCATTTTTGTTAGTTCATCTTTTTTCGTATCCTACATAGTTGTCCACAAAATGGAATTTTTTATTTTCCATTATTTTTTGTGCATTGAAAATTTGAATTTTCGATTTTTGAAGAAGATCTAAACATTTGTTATGATATGCTTGTAGGGCTTACAAAAAGAAATGTTTTTCTTCTTTTGACTTTTTTCATGTCGTGCGTTTTTCGGCTTCAAATTTTGATTTACGGTCGATTAAAAAAGTTTTGAAAACACTATAACTCTGAGAATTTTCTTTTGATCAAAAAAAGTTATAAGAATAAATTGTTTGTTCTTTTTAATACTATGAATATCCGTACATAAAATTTTCAAATTTAGAAAAAAGTGGTTTTAAACATTTTCAAAATGCGCTCACTTTTTGAATTTTCATCAAAAATGTCTGGTTCACGAACTCGTCCTTTCTTTAAGGACCTTAAAAAAGTGTGCCAAAGATGAATTTGATTCGTTCGTTTTTTCGAGAGTTATCGTGTTTACGGACGGACGGCCGGACGGACAGAGAGACAGACGCCATCGTGAAAACCTGATTTTCGGATTCAGAGGGTCTCGAAACGTAGAGATCCGTTAAAGAAGTGCAATGTCAAATTTCCGACCATTCTAATACTTTCTCAATCAGAAATGATGAGAATGTAAAAACTCACGAAAATTAATTTTTATATAAATAAAAAGCAAATTTTCTACAAAATAGGTTAATGTTTAACCGATTAAAGGAAGAATTAGTAAAGCAGTTTAAATTTCTACCAACTAGATAATTCTTTAACTAAAAAATCAGGAATTTCAAACAAAAGCTCACATTTTCATGAAAAAATGTTTACCCCCTGGCAGTTTGTGGTGTTTTTGGAAAGTTTTTTATTCCTGAACATAAAACCTAGAATCTAACGGCCAAATGTGGAACACCAACGACCACCATATTGTAATGTAGAAAACGATATTTTTTGCCTAAAAAAATATCTCTGACGAAACATATAAGGGGGGAAAGAAAAATAAGAAATCAACCTAAAAAATCCCCTTTCTTCTCTTTTTTAAAATTTCTTTTGTCTTTTTATTTTCGTAAGTGATCTTTTTATTTTTATTAGCAAAACATTTAATTTGTTGACGAAATACTTTAATTTCCAATCTACAAAGACGAATTTGTAACCAAACGTTGAATTTTTGAACCCAACAGATTCAAATCACAGTATAGAGAGAAATAAGGGGAACAATTTATTAACAGATATGACTTAGAGGTCCTCTGTTTGAGTTTCGTATTTTTACGTCTTTATATTAATATTGACACATTCTTATAATCTACTACACATTTTTAAAGAAAGAAAGTAATTTCATTGCGCGTAGATTATGATACTACGCGAGTGCAATAAAAAACTGATATAATCAAAAATAAAAAGGTTTTTTTTATTTCCCCGTTGACACAGCAAATCATAAGAAATTTAAATATTTGTATGTAAAAAAATCAGTACGTTTTTGAGTGAAAAATTAAATCAGAAATTTTTTATTGATTTTTCTTTCTCCTTTTTAGAATTTTTGTTTGCTGCTGAACAAGAAAAGACCTTTAAGCTATTATCAAAAGATATAAGGAAAGAAGCTTTTTCTGTTGAATTAATGATACACATGATGTAGAGAATCTTCATTTGAAAGATTCTCATGAAACCAACGTGGGAAGATTGGGATGTTGATAAGACCATAAAATCTTGGTTTGACTCAAACCTGGTTGGTTCACTGTCAACAATAGTTATCAGCTGATCGATTCAACGTCAAGAATTATGGAAATTTGTTGGAGAACTCGGACGAGTAAATTTGAGCACATTGCTGGTGTTGATATGTTTCCAATTTGAAATTTATCTTTTATTTTTAGGACCAAAAAAATATAAATCAATTTACACAAAAATTTCATGAACGAACTTAGTCACTTAGAAATCGCTAAAAATGCCCTAAAAATATTGATCGGCTACATGTGTGTGGATATTTATTTATTGATTTGCAACGAATGTGCAAATTTTATTGCTTATATTAATGTTTTTCAAGGTTTAGACAATTTAGTATAAAATTTTATCTGACAAAGTTTAAACACCATATCACAATCCATGTGGACACAGTGAACAAAAAAAAAATGTTCATAACCGGGCACTAGTTTGGTCAAGTCGTCACCGAAGAGCATGCCCTTAATACAAGAAACTTGTTTAAACACTTTATGATTATGTAAAAGATAATATAAAACTTGTAAAATTTAACGTAGAGCTGAAGTTGTCATATAGCCACAATTGGTCATAGATCGAATAAGGACGCAGCAAATTATTTTTCCGAGAGAGGGCAGACCCCTGGAAGTCTTCTGAAACATTTTCGTATTTCGATTTTAAAGACTATATCTAAATATAAAAATCTATTTTCCATCTTTTTCGTCCCAGAAAGAAAGTTCTGAGATTTTTAGTATTCTAATTTAAGCAAAAAACTTTGAGTAATAAACTAAAAATTTAAACAAAATTTTTTTGGGCGAAGAACACACAATGAAATTGTACCTCTATAGTTTTCAAAAATTAGAATTCGCCAATGTTTTTAAAATCCTCCAGGGACCTTCCCACTCCCACTGAAATAATTTGATCAGCCTTTATTTGATTCATT
>NC_046658.1:154977844-155003613 GCF_010883055.1 Belonocnema kinseyi
TATAAAAATGGTTCAAAATGTAATTAATGAGAACAAAAGTTATAAATTTCATTTTAACATTTTTAATACGAATTAGTATTTTTGCTGATGATTGGTATAGAAAAAAAACTATTCATGAATTGATAAAAGTCATCGTACTATGCAATTAGTATAATTTCATATACGAGTTTAGATAAAAAGTATTATATTCTTAATTTCCTTCTCATATAACTTATTATATAGAACTTTATGATAAGTTAGCAGACTGCAACAAAATTCACTTCTGTTCTGCCTGTGTATTTTTTTTTACTAAAAAAACTCATTGTCAACAAAATACAAGAATTTAGAAATTTTTGAACGCAAATGATATAGTTTTAACCAAATATGGTATAGTTACATTTTTGGATTAACGTATAATAATTTTAACAATAAAAATTAATTTTTAAAAAAGTTGTTACATATAAAACCAAACAGATGAATTATCTATCGATAAAAAAGACAAATTTTTAACAAGATAAATAATCTTTTAGCAAAAGTATTTAATTTTAAAGTCAAAAAGAGACATCATCTAAAAAAAGTTTGATTTACAACAGACAAAATATTATTTTTCAACTGAAAAGTTTACTTCTTAAGCCAAAAAGATTAATTTTCTACAAAACAGTAGAATTTGAACTATTATCAGTTAATTTAAAATGAAATGCTTGAATTTTCAGTCAAAGATTTGAACTTTTGGATAAAAAATATAAATATTGTACCAAAAATGGAGCAGTCTGATTGTCACTTTAAAAAATTAATTTTCAAACAAACATACGAATTTTCGTTAAAATAGTGCAACTTTCAACAAAGAAATAAAGTTTCTATACTCTGTTCAGTAAGAGAATGACCGACAGCGTGCAGCTTTTCCAGAAAAAGGTGGAGTAAACCCTGAAGAGGGGTGTGTTAACAGTTTTTTCTTCAAATCTTCGTCCAATAGCAGATAGCTTAGGAAACAAGGCATCAAGTACTGCTACTGCAACACATTTTAAATAGACACTTGAATTTTTTTCTACGGCCATAAATATAAGAACGATGAACTTATAGGAAAAAAGAGGTCTAAGGCTTCATACTCAGGCCCTTCGCAGCAGGTGTTCCTTTTTGAGATATAATTTCGCATAATTTTGTAATTCACAATTTGAAAATGCGATTTCTGTAACCTATAGATTTTTACGATTCCAGGCATATGTTATAACCGTACAAAACTTTACAATTTGAGATGTAGTTTCATGTAAAAGTATTTCACAACTCTATTAGTTCTTATCAGTTACATATTTCAAAAATTGAAATTTATGAATAAAAGATTCCAGGTTTCTTACCAATTTATTAATGAATCTGCAGAATCGTATTGATTGCTGTCTAACAAGGAGTCACTGTCAGAGCTTGTGTCATCCCCAAAATTTATAATAATGGGCCCAATTTCTGCCAGAATAGCCTCAATCCGGCCATCCACTCGCCATAATTTGTTTTCTTCTTCTATGGTATGTTTCACGTAATTGCTCCAGTTCTCCTGAGTGACGGTGCCTACTCCTTCATATAATAGCCGCTTCACGTCTTTGGCTTTAGAAGTGAAATTATTGGAATTTACGTACCCTTTAACTTTCGACCAGACCAATTCAATGGGGTTTAGTTCGAAGTGATGGCAAAATGTTTACGAACCACTGCTTGAAATTATACCCATTCAATTCGTCATGGTAGTCTGCAGAATTTTTTTTTGACTCAAAACACAGAAAACCACCATCCACAAAGCCTTCTGTACTGTCGATGTGCAGCGCAATTAGGCTCTTTCCCTTTCCACTCGGAATTGGTGGTCCCGTCGATAAGCCTCTGATAAAAGCATCTCTTGCCGATTGAATGGACTTGTCATACCAGACTTTGTTAGTGACATCACCTGCGTTTACCCACGTTTCATCCAAGTAGTATATTTTCCACCCTTCTGCACGATATTGTCGGATATTTTCCAGATATACTCTACGCCACTTAATCAGGTCATCTCGCTCTGTCAAGAAGCTGTTTCTTTTCCTTTTAACATATGTAAAATTGAGTTCTTGTAGAATATGGTAAAATGAGGTGCGACCTATTTTCGGAAGTTCCTCTTCGTCACGCACAGTCTGGAGCATTTTATCGATAGTTGGTAATTCACCCCTCAATTAAAAGAAATGTACTTTTCTACGGATTAATTTTTTTTTGCAATTCGTCTTAGTTGGTTTTTAAGTGCAGTCATGTTCAACACAGAAAAAACGAATTGTCAAGAAAATGGTTCAATTTTCAACCTAACTCAGGAATTTTAAACTAAAATGATGAATCTTCAACTGGAATAGTTAAATTTGTACATGTGCACTGAAAATTTTTTGTGTGATCTGCTCGCCCACGTAGTAGAGCTGGAACACCAAATGCGTTGTGCGCTGCTCACCTGCAACTTGGTACACATCCTCTCTCATATTGGGCACGCTCTGTTCCCACATTGGAACAGCTGTAATCCCAACAGTATTGGTACAGTAACTCTCCCTTCAGGCGGGAGCACGGGATCCCCACGCCGAGTTTCGCGCGGAGTTATACAGTTATAGTTTATACTTGTAGGGCAATTTAATTCTCTTTTGTGGCAGTGCTGCGTTCCCAACACACAGGATAGGATCTGCTCGCACGTTTGGTACTGTAGCTTACTTAAAAGTGGTCTGGCCGCTACACCAACCGTCGTGGTGGCGCTGCGTTGCCACTAAGAAGACAGCTGCTTGCCCAAAATTTTTTCAGTGTAGAAATGAAACGCTTGAATCTTCAGCTAAAAAAAAATAAGTTTGGGTAAAAAATAGCAAATTTAAACCAAAAGTTCAATAATGAAACTGTTTCTTGAAGAAAGCAATGTTTAAGAAAATGATAAATTTTCAAATAAAAATCTAGAATATTAAATTGAAATAAGTTAAATTTTTTAATAAAAAAATTACTTTAAAAAAAACGAAAGAAAAAAATAAGTTTCCAAAAATTATTTACCGTTTCAAAGAAAGCGATGAATTTGCATGTAAAATTATAGATCTTTGGCAGGAATAGCTTAATTTTAAACCGACAAGATGAGTTTGTAACGTACGTGACTTTTCATTCAAACGAAGGAACAGTTTTTAGCAACAGCAAAGAAACGAATTTTAACCATAAATAGTTTATCTTTTTACTGGAATACTAGAATGTTTAGAAAACAGGTGAAAGATCTAACCCGTTGTCTGCCATGCTGTACACAAATAATCACTTATAACATAACAAAGTAAACCTTAACGATAGTTAACACAGTTTCTTTAAAATTACAGCTGTGCATAACGAGCTCATGAAAGGTACTAGTTCGTACCTGGACACTCAAAATCGAAAAGCTGAGATTCCGTGAGATTTATGAGGCATAAATTTTCCAAGAGTTGAAAATCTGTAAGCCACGCCTTTATGACACTCTGCGCGAACTGGACGAAAATTCGTCGTTCCTGTCGGTCTTTCTCTCACTGAACAGAGTATAGAAAAAAATAAATGTCCAATAAGATTCTCAATCTAAAAGTAGAATTATCAAAGTCTTAACCAAACATGGAATAGTTACATTTTCTAATTAACGAAATTTTAACAATAAAAACGATTTATTAACAAAGCTTAGTTTTCGGCCAAATATTTTTATTTTCAAGACAAAACGAGAAACTTTCTTCAAAGCAGTAGAATGTTACCTTAAAAGTTTATTTTAAATGTAATATTTGAATTTTTAATAAAAAATTTGAACTCTGAACTAAAAAAGCAATTTTTTAAACAAATAGTTTAATTCGCCGCAGTAATAGATACATTTTTTACCGAGAATTAAATAGTGTAACTGTAATTGTAAAAGATTTACTTTCAACCACGCATGAATATTGTTAATAAAATAAATCAAATCATTTTCCTCAAAAGGGATATTTTTATAGAAATGTTTAATTTTCTACCGATCAGAATTTCCTTCCTACTCTTTTCTCACTCCTTTTGTCAGGAACTTAAATTATTTTCTTTCTGAATGTTCCATAGATTACAATTTCATCAGCATACTTTTATTGTTACAGGTACGCAAATATTGTAAACCACCTCGAGAGTTTAATAATCAGATGGAAATAATGTAAGTAACGAACTAGTAAGCGAAATAGATCAAGTTGTAGCCAAGTTTTTGTCAAAAAGTTTAATTTTTAAAAAACATATAAAAAGTCGCACAATAAAAATTAATTGCTTTAAATTTAGAATTATACAGAGAAAATTGGATGTTCAAAGTTAGAAGGTCAAAATTTACAGAGCCAGACATGCCTTCTACATGGTCGAACGGTCCTCCCGTTTTTTGTGGACACAGTTGAAAATTCTCTCATTTTATTGCCAGTCTGATTTTTATAAGAAGATCAGACTCACTAGCACGGATAACTAAGGTATCCCTTTTGGGATGTTCAATATTCACATATTGTTTTCACACATTTCGGCCATCCACGAAGGAGCAGCTAAGCCATCGCGTGTCGTCAATTGCGTGCATCTGTTGAGGATTTAACTAAACCATCTTATTCCGTTAGTACCTTTTTAAATAAGTAATAGTAATAATAATATTTTAATTCTAACCTTTTTGAGGTTAATGTAAGTTTGCACTAGATTATCATTATTTCAGTATTCACTGGTAATTCCAGCATTAATCTATTTAGCGTAAACTAAAATTGTATTAATTAATTTAAAAGAAAAGCTTTATTTTTCATTTATAACGTCGTTCCACCCTTCAGTTCCATGAGATTCGTGTAGGGATACAGGGCAGAGCCAGGGTCGTTGCACAATATATTTAGAGGTAATTAATCATCGAGGACGAATTTACTTTATTTATATTTCTCTATATCCTCATTAAAGAATGAAAGCAAAATTATATCTCGAATTGGAAATTATTCTTTTTGTCTCGAATTTTTCCTTTTTTTAATAAAAAAAATTCTTTAAACCTAAAATTGAATAATTTTGTTAAAATTTTATATTTTTATGTTGAAAATCTATTTTTTTATATTTGAGATTAGTCTTTTTGTCTTTTTAAGGCAAAAAAGTAAACGCTTTAACATAAAATTTAACTACTATTTAAATAAAAATTTACTTTTTCATAGAAACTTCATATTATCGGGATTAAAATTCCACTATTTTGTATCAAAAAATCGAAGTTGTCTTGAAAATTCATTTGTTTCAAAATTTACGTAATTAATTACAAATTTATTTATTTTTTCATTCATAATTTTAGCAGAAAATTCATATCTTTGGTAAAAAATAAAACATTTTTATAAAAAATCCATTATTGAGGAAACTGATACGATTTTTTTCATTACAAATATATTTTAAGTTTCAGGATGTTAAAAATTTTCCGTGGTCTTAGTGTACCTAATATTTTTTGAACAAAAAGTGGCCTGATGGTACTTTTCCATACAAATTCAAATATTACATTTAAAATAAACTTTTAAGGTAAAATTCTACTGCTTTGTAGAAAATTCGTCGTTTTGCGTTCGAAATTAAAATATTTGGCCGAAAACTAAACTTTGTTAATAATTCGTGTTTATTGTTAAAACTTGGTTGCTCAGAAAATGTAACTATTCCATGTTTGTTTAAAACTTTATCGTATATATTGAATAAGTTGGAAAATCGTATTTTTCGCTGGAACATTAATTTTCTTGGTCGAAAATTCAACTTTTTCGTTGAAAATAAAACTATTTGGTAAAAAATTATCCTTGTTTGTTGATAATTCTACTTTTAGATTGAGAATCTCGTTGAAAATTAATTTTTTTCGAGAAACTCTATTTCTTTGTTCAAAACTTAAGTATTTTAACGAAAATTCGTTTCATGTTTGTTTGAAAATTAATCTTTTAAACTTACAATCAGGCTACTTAATTTTTCGTACAAAATTTATATTTTTTAACGGAAAGTTCATATCTTTGATTAAAAGTTCAAGCATTTCATTTAAAATTAACTGTTTATAGTTAGAATCCTACTGTTTCGTAGAAAATTAATCTTTTTGTCTTAAAAAGTAAACTTTTTAGTTGAGAAATAATATTTTGTGTGTTGAAAATTAAACTTTTCGTAGATAATGTCTCTTTACGCTTTAAAATTAAATAATTTTGCTAAAAGATTATATATCTTGTTAAAAATTCATCTTTTTGGTAGAACATTAACCTTATCGGGAGATAATTCATCTTTTTAGTTAAATATGTTACAACTTTTTTAAAAATTTAAGTTTTTTTACACCGAAAGAAAACAAGATTCAATAGAGTTGTAACAGGAAAGATTACTTTGAAATCATTATAAAGATTACATTTTGCTTCTTTCTGTGAATCTTCTTTTTTAAAAATTGATCTTTTTGGTTGAAAGTTCAACTTTTGGGTTTAAAATTCATATATTTGGTTAAAAGTTTGCTTTTAGGGTAGAAAATTATTGTTGTTTCTCAATATTTTAACTTTTTGTTTGAGAATGTTGTTTAAAATTGATAATTTTTTATTTAAAATTTTCTTTTTTGTTACAGAATCTTCTTTTCTTATTTAAAAACTAATGTTTTCCAAATCATTTGACTTTCTACATTCAAGGCTTTACTTTTATTTAAATAAAAAAACTGATATAATTATTGTTACGCTAATTGATTATTTGTTGTTCTTCTAAGGAATATTAATGGGACGAATCACAAAGAAGAAAATGAGCTGGAAAGCGATGTTTATAAATGTTTAAATATTTTAGTTTCAGTATTTAAGTATTCGGTGTTTAGTATTACTTTTTAGATTATGGTTGAGATCCAAATTAAATTAATTAAATTAAATTAATTATTACTAAAATGCGTTGTCACTTATGTACATTTTTTTGTACCTCGTAATTGAAAGCTCTTATTGTTGTTTGCAAATTTAATCCATTGATAACTTACTTGTAATTTATTTTATTACAATTATATTTCTAATTTATTTATTGATAATTGATGTAATGTTTTTGAATACCATGGTGAATATTGTATACCTTTTATCTAAATTCTTATATGAAATTATACCAATTGCATAGTACGATGACTTTTATCAATTCATAAATAGTTTTTCTTCTATACCAATCATCGGTAAAAATACTAATTCGTATTAAAAATTTTAAAATGAAATTTATAACTTTTGTTCTCACTAATTACATTTTTCACCATTTTTATGCGAATTAGCAATTTTTTTCTTTCTGAGATTGTCGATTTGGACCTCTTCTAGAGATAGACGCTTTGGCAATCTTCAAGGGCTGTCCAATAGTTGACCCTGCAATATTGTCTTGTAGGACTTTCAAAACGGAACGTTTTTCTTCTCTTGAAAAAATGCGGTTTCAAAAATTTGTTGTACGATCAAATTTTGTATTTTCAACTTTTCGACCAAATTAAAAAAGTTGTTACGATCATTTTGTAGGGCTTTCAAAAATGAACGTTTTTCTTCTCTTGTTTTTTTTTCATAGCATGCGTTGCTTGGCCTAAAATCTTCATTTTAGTTTGTTTTTTTGGATCTAGAAAATGCTCTAACTCGGATAATTTTATTTTTATAGCAACAAGTAATTAGAATAAATGTTTTGGGTTTCTGAGTAGTATGATTGACCGTTTATAGAATTATGAAATCTTGAAAAAATGTGGGTTCAAAAATTTTAAAAACGCGCTCACTTTTTGAATTTTGATCCAAAATATCTGGTTTATGAACTTGTTCTTTTTTTTGTTAGGTTTTAAAAAAGTGTGCCAAAGCAGAATCGAATCCGATCAATTTTTCTAAAGTTATCGTGCCTACAGAATACAGGCTACAGACAGACAAACACCTTCGTAAAAATCGTTTTTTTCTGACTCAGGGGGTCTCCAAGCATGGAGATTTGATGAAAACCGACAAAGTAAAATTTGACATAAAACCATTACTCACTAGGATCGACTTTAACAATTTGTCTTTTTCTTGCTAGAAAATTAGAGTGTTTAGTATAAAACTTAATTATTAGGTTAAAAAGTCTATTCATAATTTGAATTTATTATGTTTTCATATTTTTTAAATATTAATGTAACCATATCATTTTATGTCGGAACTTTATCTTTCTTATCAACATTTAATCCTCTTGGTTTACTTTTTTACTAAATACGTAGCTATTCCTATTTTTGCCAAAAAATTGATCTTTTTCATTAGAAAATTTACTTATTTCGCTCAAAACTCGTTTAGTTTTAATCAAAAATTTAATTATTTCGGTAGAAAATGCATATTTTTTATTTTGATTAATTTTTTTTATTAAGGTATTTTTTGGAATTATCGACTATTACATTTTTTGTTGAGATTAGGGAAATATGAGCTACTAAAGTTTAGGAGAAAATTAATAGGTTGATTATGCTATATATTTCCTCATTTAATAGTGGAAAACAACTTTTTTTGAAAAAATAAATAAATTTACTAAAAACTGTACATTATAAATAAAAAAGATTAAAAAATGGAAAACGTAAAAAATATAAATGCTTGATGAAATAACGCAATCGATTGAAGTTATATCATCAAACACTGTTGAAAGAATAAGAATGTCATATTATAAAACTGAAAACCTGATGTGGCCTCTCTTCAGTTTAGAAATATTGCTTTCAAATTTCTTGAAAAAAGTTAAGAAAAATAGAAAAAATTAAATTACATTTTTACATCTTTTCATAAAAAATTGAAATATTATTGAAATAGTTTTTAATCAAAGTGTTTATTTTCTAAGGAAAAAGAATAATTTTTTTCTAACGAAGAAAAAAACAAATGGTTAACAAAACACATACATTCTCAACCAAATATTTCATTTTTTTTTTAATATGAAAGATCGAGTTTTAAATTAAAAATATTAATTTTAAATCAAAAATAGAATATTTACATTTGCAATATTTAGTTCTCAAAAAATCTCAACTCTTTTGTTAAAAATTATATTTTTTTGAAAATATAACTGTTTTATGTTTAATATTTAAATTTTCGACTTAAACTGGAATTGTTAAATGGTTAATTTCAAAAATTAACTTTTGATAAAATACCTTTTTCTCAAAAAAGAAATGCAATTTCAATCAGAGGTTAATTTTTTACTAAAAAATTGTTTATAAATTATATTAATTTTCAACAAAATTTTTTAATTATATACACAGCCCTGAATATATTTATATATTTTCACAAAGCTGTAGCTTTCAACTATGAAATTTTTTTATTAGTAGAGTTTCAATAGTAATTAGGGAAACTGTCCTTATTTATATTTATATAGTACATTGATACTAAATTTTATTTGATCAAGAATAAATTATTCTAATTTAAAAATTTACGACATTTACATTAGACCAAAATCCAAATTAAAATCCACTTAAAATTTTCTTGCCTTGATAAGGGTATGTACGAGTACCGAAACGTTGGTAATGCAAATTTCTTTATTTATGTTTTTTATTTTTATTTTATTGTAATTTGATGGTCATAAAAATAAAAAAGACGAAAGAAAGAAAAAGAGAAGGAAGGGGATGTGGTTGGCTGCTTTCTCATTTTTCTTTCCTCTTTTTTTATTTTTTTCCGAAAATTTTATTTTATTTTTTTGTTGTTTTTTTTTATTTTGTTTTTTTGGGTTTTTTTCAGATTACAATAGGGTTTTTTGGTTTTCGCTTATTCATTGTCGTCCAAATTTGTTCGTTGGATTCTTGTTTTGTTTGACAGGATCTTGCACTAATTAAAAAAAATGTAAGACGTCAATTATTTCTTAAAATTTCACGTAAATTCTCTAAATGCAAAACAAATTACTATTAATTTTACAGACTTATAAAAGTCAAATTTTTAATTTCAGGACGAATCTGATATCTATTCATTAATTATGATTACGTGAATAATTATGTGCAAAAGAGATTTTAGTTATAGTTTTATTAATGTGCATTTAATATGTAATGAATATTTTTCAGTAATACAATATTTCTTACCATTTATTTGTTCTGTCGAATAAGATTTTTCTTTCCAGTGCTTCAAAAAAAATTCATTCTTTCATGATTCATAATTTAAGATTGAAATTTTTTGTCTTTTTTTGTTGAAAAGCAACTTTCTTAAACATTTGCATTTTAAAGCAGTTAAATTTAAATCATCTGGTTTGTTGAGAATTGAAAATATCTGTGCCGGGACCAGCGACCACTTAAGAATTCTTCATATAATAGCTATTTGTATATTTACTATATACTGTAAAAACTAGAGATTTATCTCTTTACATAATTTTTTGTCTGCCCGGTTGTGTATAAGAGAACTTCGGGCTTTTACCTTCAATGCAATAAAAAAAACTATTCTGGTATACGACCAGTGATAAATGAGTTGCATCCTTGATTTATTTCAGCATAAAACTAATTTTTAATATTAATAATTAAAAGTCTCTCCTAGTATAAAAGTATATTTCAAATTTCGATTTAGGAACTGGTTTCATAAATTAAATATCAGGACGGAAATTCCTTCTTCACAACTTGAGAGCTATTGGTGAGGCCATGGTGAATATGAAGACTTTTCTGATGGTGTCTAGTGCCTTATTGTCTGCCACGGAAAATATATATTTAAACTCGTAAGACTAGTGCAGTTATTTTCAAATAAAAACTGTAATAATTGTTAAAAAAATTTTGATACGGTTACCCATTTATTGAACACAATAAATAAGTTTTAAAAAATTATTAACTGTAGAAAAATGTGAACAAAACAAGAAAAAATGGCCAATTCGAATGAAAATTGATTTCAAAATTGCAATAAAATTATTCACAAGGATTTGATTATGGAAGAGAATATTTCTGTATGTATAGATTAAATATCTGAATCTTTCCTATATTTAGAAAATAGAAATCAAGACGGGGACAAACTAGTAATTTGTTTGGAAATTTACTTGCTTATGAGAGTGAGTAAAACTAACTAGAAGTTATACTAATGTGTATAAATAATGTGCCTAACGTTCTTTCGAATTCAAAAAATTCAAAGAATCGGATGCGTTTTATACCAATTTCAGATTAATTTAAACGAATTAAGAATATATTGAAAAAGCAAAAATAAAATAATTAGCCAAGCTAAATTTAAACACGCTGCCTAATTACTTTTAACCTGAAAGTTTTTATGCTTAAGTCTTATTTACAACAGTTTGAAATGCGTGCAATTGGTTAATTAATGTAGGATATTTTAAATAAATGTTCAGTAACCCGTGTAGAAATTTCCCCGGTCGGCCCTAATACAACAAGGTTTCTGGTCGGATCCTGGCCGAGCTACCCCTGGCTGGGTTTCATGGACAGGAACCGGGCTGGAGCCGGTCGGGCTACATTTTTCTCGAGTCACGTAGTCTGGGGCCGGCCGGTTACTGGCCGGGCCAACCCTGGTTATATCCCATGGTCAGGAGCCAGCTGGGCACTGTTCAGGTTAATGTTTTTGTAGAAATTACACATTTTTTAAGAGCCGTGATATTATCAAAGACGTAATTATCGATGCTAGATGAATTATTATTTGAAAATTATAATTTAAAGATTTATTAGATCAGTGAAACAAAAATGAGCTTTTTTAAATAATTTAAAAAAAAACATTAAATTTTTTCGAATAATTTAGCATTTTAAATTAAACTGTTATCGATTCTGCTGTGTGAAACAACAGAAGTGATACAATTTTTATAAACTTCTCTATATTCAGACAATGTTTAGCGTATACAATTTCAAATTTACCGCCATATATAGCGCCTGCTGTGTCTGTCGTCTGCATAGACACTCAATAATTTTCAGTTTCGCCTCTGGAACGAGAATGCTCCTTGCACTCACGTCGCGTCGTCTCTTCGAAATTCGCAAATAAAATCGAGACTCGTAGTTAAAATCAACCTTATTTCAGTAATTAATTTGAATCCCCCATTTAGTGCGCGAATAATTATTATTTTAAATTAAAATATAGTCTTGTGTATACAGTTTTATTTTTTTCCTTCCTAACCTTAAATCACCACGTGGCTTCCTAATTGCTATGAGATTCTATCATCAGGGAATAAAATTCTACTCCAATTTTCTTGCCAGAATTGGTTCACTTGATTTGACTTTTAAAGTTCACCGTAATCTTTACAATGAGCTTTAAAAGACAAAACAAGTTACCAATTTCTCGCCTGAAGCAACATTTCTTAACCGCTTTTTGGCCGGATTACCCGACCGGATCCCCGCCGGTATTGAAGCCGGGATCTGACCAGTTTACCTTGACGTTTTTAGCCGGATCCCGGCCGGAATCCCCGACCAGCGCCCCGCTTAAAGCGGGGCTATCCGGCCGGGGCCCGGCCAGATCCGTGATTGGATTCCTACACGGGAAGCCTTATTTGACAGTAAAACAATGTAAAAACATTTTTGTCAACGAATTAGAGACATGAAAAACTTTTTGCGTCATGGAGGTTTTTTTTTACAGAATATCGTTTATAGCCATTAAAGTTTTCAAAGCGTTTATGCACTCGTCTTCTAACAAAAATATACGTTTATTCATCCAGAAAAATTTACGGTTGGCAGTTATTATATTTAAGAATTATTCAAGTTACTTTGAGTGAAAATTCTGAAAAATGCTTGCAGAAAATTAACATTAATTTGAGCCAAGGTTATCAGAGAAAAATGTGCTGATAAAAAAAATCTTCTATTTCTGCTTGCAGAATGTATGGGAATGTGGAAATCCTTATAACGAAAGTAATCCTAAACTTGATTGATTGATTTCAAATTAATATTTTAAATTTGAAACTCGATCTTTTATGTTTAAAAATTAAATATTTGGTTGCGAGTTTATGTGTTAATCTTTTTCATTTATAATATACACTTTTTAGTAAATTTATTTATTTGTGTCAAAAAAAAGTTGTTTTCCACTATTAAATAAGGAAATATATAGAATAATCAAACTATTAATTTTGTACTAATCTCTAGTGGCTCACATTTCCCTAATCTCAACAAAAAATTTAATAGTCGATAATTCCAAAAAATAGCTTGATTAAAAAAAATTAATAAAAATTAAAAATATGCATTTTCTACCGAAATGATTAAATTTTCGAATAAAAATAAACGAGGTTTGAGCGAAATAGGTAAATTTTCTAATGAAAAAGATCAATTTTTAAGCAAAAAAAGGAATAGCTACGTATTTAGTAAAAAAGTTCGTTTTCCACAAAAAGATAGAATTTAAATTAAATTTGTCAACTTTTTAACTAAATAAATGCACTTTTAACTGATATGATGAATTATCAATTTGAAAAATTAACTGAATAGTTGAATTTTCATGCCCGAAAATAAATTGTTTGCCGAGAGAGGACAAATTTCACAAATGACCAATTTTTAACAAACTAGTTCAATTCTCAACCAAACAGATAAATCTTAAAACAAGAAAATTAAATGTTGATAAGAAAGATAAAGTTTCGACATAAAATGATTTGGTTACATTTTAAAATAAAAAATTAATTTTTAATGAAAAAACTAGTATTCAACCAAAGAAATAAAATTTCTACCAATAACAAGACGAATCTTCAATAAAATAGATTAATTTAAAATTAAGAGAGATTTACAAAAACTGTAGATGAATTTTTAGTTAAAAAAACCAATTTAAAGAACTCATTTTTTACCAAAAATACGATATCTTCGACAAAGAAAATATCTAACTTTTAACAAAAATCAATCATTTTTAAAATATGAAAACATAATAAATTCAAATTATTGATAGACTTTTTAACCTAATAATTAAGTTTTATACTAAACACTCTAATTTTCTAGCACACTTATTGCACTTTCAGCCTCTTTCCAAAAACTTAATTTGTTTATTTTTAATCTTGCTTTTTACCAATTTGACCAAAAATACGCAAACGATAGAAATATAATTAATCAAAAATGTGTGCAGTTTTTGGATCAAATAATTTCTCGTATATGATTTTCATTGTATGTTGTATTTGTTTTTCTGACAATTAAATTTCTTTATTGTGAATGTGATTGTTGACGACTAAAGCAAAAATCATGCGTCCTATGAAAAGTATTGATAGATTTGCAGCTAGTTTTTAGTTAAGCATAGTTTATCTATTAATTTTTTACAGCTTCTATCGTCTGTCCCAAATTTAAATATATTTTATTTATTTTGTGCGATTAAACACAAAACTGCTCATTCCATCCAAAATTATTACACTCAAATGAATATATTTTTTTAAAGTGTAAAACTTTTCTTCATTAATTATGCTTCGTATCTTGTGTCATTTTGTTTTTCACAATGAAAACAAAAGTTACGCATTATATCAAAGCATTATTTAATAAAAATTGGTAGCTCTTTTTTAGTGTACAATTTTTGTATATTTATTTATTTCGTATCTTTTGTCGTTTGTTCAAAAAATCAACCGAAACGATGAAATTTTGACAACCATCATAAAATGCTCCTATTTTAATTTACAAAAAGATTCTTTTTCGTAAAAAATAACAAAAACAGAAAATAAAAATAAAAAAGCAACCTACAAAATCTCCTTCCTATTCGAGTCGAAATATTGCTCCTACTCTGACACTCTTCACGCTAATATTTGTAGGGGCTAAGTTTGTAATGTAGAGGATATTGCCTTATGTAATTCTACCGAAATTCCTTGAAAATTCCTAAAAATTACTTAAAATCCCTTAAATTTATTAAAAATATCTTGCACTCTTTTCAATAATTCGAAACTTTGGAATTCGATTATAAATTAAAAAAAAAATTTTAATCAAATAACTCCCGTTAAATTCCTTGAAACTCCTAAAAATCTCTTTAAATACATAAAAATATTTTTAAATTACGTGAAGATCCTTAAGCCCTTTTAAATTTTTCGTAAATTATAAAAAAATTATAGTATATTAAATCGATTGAAATGCCAGAAAATCCCTCAAAATGGCTAAAAATCTCTTGAACTCATTAAAATTATTTTGAAGTCTTTACAATCTCTTGAAAATTCTTGTACTTTTTTAAATTAATTAAAATCCTTTTAAACACTTGAACATATTTTGTAATTACACAATAATACATGAACTTTTTTGGAATTTCTTGACATTTTTTTAGTTTAATTAGCAATTTAAAAATTATTAGTTTTTATGTGATTTGAATTTAACACAAATAATTCAAATTTTTAAGGCTTTGATTTAAACAAAAAGTTTTAATATTACAATTTTAGGTGAATAAAAATGTTGACAGTTAATAATAAAATTCGAATTCTTTAAGTTGAAAGGTTCTGGAGTAGATTTTTTTTCATTTTTAATATTTCCCATTTAAAATTATTATTTGGTTTGAAAGTTTGTTTAGTATAATTAAATTTATTCTTTGATTTTATAACAACTCGCCTTATTAGCTTGAAGGTCAAATTATAATGTTGTTCTGTACTAAGAATTTTAAATTCCAGAATTTCAGAAGCTCCAGCTTTGAATAATTCAATTTAGTTTTCAATATTAAATTGTCAAAACTTGATCGCTTTGAATTTATAATTGTTCAAATTCAAAAGTTGGCAATTTTTAATTATTTAATTTTGAACGCTTTTAAGTATAAATAATTTTCAATGATCTAATCTTAAAATATTCAATTTTTAAGCTTTTGACATCGCCATATTTTCTAAATTTTTAAACTCGAGTGTTTGAGACCTTTTGTTTTTGAGTGACGGGGGGTGGGGGGGGGGCTGGATCTGGGGTCTTTATAACTATCTTGAAAACCTTAGCGCTGGTTTGCATTTTTCCTTTTGCTTGCAGACACCAGATTAGGGCAAACTTATTTTCTCTTGGACCCATTTCAATGTTATCACTTTAATATTTATTATTTAGAACCAATTAATCTATTGCTTTCACAAAGCAAAAATGGATTTATGGAGAAAGCTAATGAACGTGCAGGGTGAGTGCGATAATATAGAGCTTTGATGAAATCGGCGATACTGAATTTTCACATGAATCTAATAACTTCTTCTTTCTCTACTCTGAAAAAATGAGGACCTATTTATTTATTTATTGAATAGCTCTTATTTATCTATGTTGTATTAATTGTGAAGAGCAGATGCGAGTAAGAATCCAACGACTTGGTTTCGACGTGAATTTCCCCCAATCAAGACATGCTGAAGTCAAAAAATTCGACTTTGAGCTTGTCTCAGTGTCGAGACGAAGCCAGACTTGAATTTATGTCTTGGAGACAAGTTTCTATGTCTTAGAGACATATATTTATGTCTTGAGTTAAATAAATTTATGTCTTGAGTCATAAAAGCTAATCCGACTGAAAATTCTTTGACTTAAGTTCGACTTGAATTTCCCCCACTCATGACATGCTGAAGTCGAAAACTTCGACTTGAGTATGTCTTAGTTTTGAGATAGAGCCAGACTTCAATTTATGTCTTGGAGACAAGTTTCTATGCCTCAAAGACATAAATTTGTCTTTTGACAAAAGGTGTCATTTTGACTGTCATAAAAGCTAATCTTTGATAATGATTAAACAATCTTTTAATTAGAAATAACTAATTTAATCATTACAAAATTCTTCATTCATAAATTTTAACCTTATTTATAAACAGCAAAAGGTTTGTATTGAGAAAAGTTGACACCGACCATCCGAGCAAGAACAAGGCTCGTCTTAAGACAAGTTATCGTCGTCTTAGCCGAGATAAGGCTCGACTTGAGACAAATAAACGCTCTCTTACCTTTTGTGACCATAAAAGGAAGACGAAGGCTTATGTCTTGACTCAGTTTTGAGACGCAGCCAGACGTTGATTTCTTGGAGGCAAACTTAAGAGATCACCAAGTCGAATTCAAGTCTAAGAATTTTTACTCGAGCATGCATACACAGCCACTACATACCTATGACCTTGGAGAGTCTACAAAGACTAATTTATCAAAAGTTTATTAATTAGTCAACCTGAAAATTAAAAAAAAAAATAAAAAAGGTTATTTTTGACCAATAAAGACGGATTTTCTATCCAACAACACGAATCTCTGGCCAAAATAGTTGTATTTCTGACCAAATAATTGAATTTTAAACAGAAAGAAATTACTTTTTAGAAAACTAATTTAATTTTCAATTCACAAGAGAGAATGTTTGAAAAGACAGTTAAATTTTTAATCTAAGAAGATGCATTTTTATCGACAATGGATTGTTAATTGAATTTTAAATTTTTAAACAAAGGAGAATAAATTACAGTAAACAGACAACTAGGAGTGTGCACTTGCAAAGTTCAAATTATAAGACAACAAATTCTTCACCAAAAAAAAAAAAACGGATATGAGTCAAAGGTTCCCTTTTTGATGTTTTTTCATTTGATGTATTTATGTCGATTTTGGAACCTATAGAAATTTTTGGCCCTATGTCAATGTTGGGTCCTATGAAAGTTGAGCTGCCAAATACTTAGAGAACAACAATTTAAAAAAGAATGTTTTCACATTGAAATCTTTGTTTTAAAAATGTTTAATTCGTAAGTGAAATTGTTAAATTCTGCCGTGTGAATAACAATTAAACACTTATTTTTTTAAGAAAAAACTTGAGTAATTGTAAGTTCAATTTTCCTAAGAATTTAAAGAGAATGTTTTTATTTTTTTGAAGCCTTTAGCAATTCTTAAAAAGCTTCTACATTTTTTATTTGAATTCAGCAACAATCTACATTTTTAAACATAATCTACATCTGTGTACTCTATAATTTATCAAAAATATAAATTTTGCAGTTCATCTGCATTCGATTGAAACTTGTATCGTGCAAAATTTTTTCGAACCGGGAAAAAACCGGTAAATGACCGGAATTTTTTTCTTCGTCTAAAACGGCCACCCTAAAAATTTTTAAATGATATTCTTACCTGCAAAGGACAATATTGTGACTAATAATGTCGTTATCTCACATTTACGTGAGAAAACGGCTACTCACGTAAATGTTTGAACTCTGATGATACAATGGAATATTCCCCAGATACGCTTGGCAACAAAATTATTTAGTGAAGCATTACTCAGTTTTTCGCCTACTTTGTGAAAATGAGGACGGTCTATACTTTTGTCTTCACTTTGGCGGTCATCGCTAATTCTATTGGTGAATGTCATAATTTAATATATCAATTATTTTTATTATATTTTATGCAACACATGCATAAATAAGGTTATTTATAAGATCTGTAGAGCGAACCTAAAGCCTTTCTTTACAGCCTATAATCACATTAGAGCCATTTTTATATTTACACTGTGAAAACTAAATATTTATTTTATTCCTGTAACATTTTTTCGCTTCCTGTTTTTGCATAAGATAACTTCATGTTGATATTGTTAATGCAAAAAAAAATATTCTGACACCCCACCAGTGGTCTCATTTTACTACCACTTAAAACAGTTTATTCTAAATCTTCTTGTGATACCTGAAATTATTCCTAGAAAAATACTTTGTTTTTACAGTGTATGACGTCAAGAATGATAACGTCTTAGATGTACATGGCCATTCACACTTTAATATTCTCTGATATCTACGAACTTCAAAATCGCACTTTAATTTAAACAAATTATATTCTGAATCAGATAGTAAAACCTAAATAAATTAAGTTTTTAATTGCCCACCAAACAATTGAACTTACGAAAAAAGAGTTGAATTTTCTACGACATTGTTTATTGTTTCATAAAGTAGTTGAATCTTTAATCAAAGAAATATTGAATTCAGCCAAATATAGCAGCAAAAAATGTGTGAACAAACAATGAACCTTTAATTTCTTCTTAAAGAATGGACTTCACAGTACGACGGGATTACTAATAGAGGTGGCAATCCTGGTCTGTCTTCTTCTTCTGCTGGCAGACAACATTCACATGAACGGACTTCCCCAGAAAAGACTGGTTTTCATTCCAGGTCCAGGTCTCCTGCTAGGACGGATCCTTCTTTTAAAGTACTTGGTTATTCATTTGAACAACTTGGATATATTCGGCTCATTCCGCACAAAAATATTAACATTCATTTCGAATTTCGAAGATATGTTTTTCCTGTCGGCAAACCAATTAGACTGCGAGAAGCACAGAATAAATATGTGTTTGTGCCAAACCAAGAGCATATTGTACTATCAACATCCGATGGTGATGTTTTTGCCATACTTCAGTACAGTGGAACCCTTCGTGGATTATATACGACAAATAAGAATCGTTCGAGAATGAAAATAAATATGATTAGCGACGCAGTTTCTAATATGACTGCAGATGAAATGAGAGATTGTCCATTAGGCAAAAAATATCCAATATTCCCAAACAGTTTTATTAAATCTTTTTCAAATCACAACACCCTACAGTCTGTGTGGAATTCTCAAAGCGAACCTGAGGAGTCACCTATTCAAGCCAGGTCCAGTTCTCTTCAAGGCAGGCCTTCTTCTGATCGAGTACTTGGAATTCCCCTAGAACAAATTGGATATGTTAGGCTTATTCCTTTCACAAATCCGAAACAAAAATTTGAATTTCGCAGATACGTTTTTCCTGCCGATAAACAACTTCGAATGCGAATTGAACAGTTCAGCTATTTGATCCAGCCAAAACAGGAATATATGGTATTATCAACATCTAATGGAGTCGTATTTGCAATAATAGATTATAGTGACACTCTTCGTGGAATATATAGGACAGATAAAAATCATTCGCGAATAAAAATTAATATGATAAGTAGCGAAGTTGATAATTTAACCCCAGAAGAATTTAAGGATTGTCCTGTAGGCAAAACTCACCCAATCTTCCCAAACAATTTCATCAAAACTTTTGAAAATTACGATTCACTAGAGGCTAAATTGAATTTTACTAGCGAAGGTAATTCAGGTTCTTCTTTTTCTGTCAGGCAAAATCTGCTTGAGCAGATTTCTACTGAGGAACCTTCTCTTCGAATCAGGCCCGTGTCTCCTCCAGGCAGGCCTCCTTCCCATGAAGTACTTGGATATTCACTGGCAAAACTTGGATATATTAGGCTTATTCCCCAGGCAAATCCGAACCGGCGCTTTGAATTTCGAAAATACGTTATTCCTCCCTCGAAACCAATTCGATTGCAATTAGGACCTAATGCGTATGTGCCCGTACCAAACCGAGAGCATATTGTATTATCAACATCCAATGGGGACGTTTTTGCAATACTAGAGTATACTGGAATTCTCCGAGGAATATACACGTCAAATTTCAGCCGTTCCAGAATGAGAATAAACATGTTAAGCGGCGCAGTTGACAAAATGACTACAAATGAAATGAAGGAATGTCATGTTGGCGATAGTCACCAGATATTTCCACGTTGGTTTAATCGAGTTGTTTCAAATGAAGATTCTTTACAGCATGTGTATCATTAACTAGACAGAAAAAGAGAAAACTGAAATAAAGTATTCCTTGTAATCCGTTGCCGGGTCAGAATTAAATTAAAATATATCATTGATAATGCATTGTAGTATTTAAGGCTTGTTTAGTTTTATCTTTTGCTATTGCTCATAATTTCACTGAATTTTTGATCTCCAAATATTCAAAATGCAAATACAAAAAAATTGTACACTCTTTAAGATTTTCTGTGTGTAGGGTGAAATTAAAAGACAATTCACAACTGTCTGAAATATTAATTTCTCAGTGCAAATCGCGTAGCGATAGTAGCGACAGTAGGACGAAATCAAATAACATAGAAGAAGATTACTCGCAGAACTTAATTTTTCAGATTTTGTTTCTTAAATTTTTTTATTGAATTTACAAATGATAGGTGACATGGTTTTTTAACTGTTATTGTTAAAATTATAAATTTAATAAAAATACTGAATAAACGTTGATTACTTTCTTTGTCATCTTTTATTTCGTAAACAATTTTCCTAGTCTCATTGCCTTTTGAATTTAATGCGCAGGATGTGAGCAAGCGAAAAATGGCTGATAAGTAATATTATTTGTCATACAAAATTATAATATCAAATAAAATTATAATAGGGTTGGCTATAGACGGAGAAAGACAAGACAGGTACTAGACCGCGACCATAGATAGAGGCAGGGAAGCATAGAAGGCGGACGTATTTGAATTGGATTAATGGCTAATGGAGCAAGTTTTATCGCGGAAAAACTAGATTTAGAGCAGGAAGGGTTCAGGTAACCGAAAGAGGAGATCAAACAAAGGAAGGCAAGAAGGATTTACAGAAAAAGTGTAGAAAAAGATAGATGAAGATCAAAAAGCGTGAGAGCGATTAAGGCTTTCATCAGAAGAAAGAGAAGGGAGAAGAGAAGCAGTAAAGAGAAGGAAGATACAGAGTGAAGTTTAAAATATTTAAAAATTTTCAGATCACCGCCGGAAAATCATAATTTTGTAGAAAAGGATGAGAATAGTAAGGGGACGCGAGGAAGCGGAGATGAAACTAAAGATCCGATGAAAGAGGAAAGACTGAAAGAAATTCGCGAAGTTGTGGTAGAAGAAATGGACATTTATAAAGAAAAACCGAAGGAAACGAAAGAGGAATTAGAGAAAGTAATTAGGCGGAAAATGGCTGAATTTAGGAAAGAAATAAAGAAATGGGAACAAGTCAGGGAACAGTTGGAAAAGAAGATGCAGTCACTGGAACAAAACTATAGATGTTTGTAAGGGCCAGAGCAGGAATACGGAGAAGAAAATACTTCGAAAAATAGAACAAAGAATAGAGAACGTGAGAGAAAGTGAAAAGTGTAGGAAGGGAAGAGCGAAGCAAGGAGTGAAACTAAAGGAATAAAGAAATGGGAATATAAGAGGGAAAGTGATGACAGAGAAGAGGATGTTGTATGGAAAATCAAAGAGAATAGAGAACGATTCGACATGGGTGGAAAGAAAGATGCAGTATAAGTTAAGGAAAATAGCGGAAGAGGAAAGAAAAAATGGAAGTGGAACATGCGTAAGAAGCAAAAAGGGACGAGAAACGAAAGTAGGGAAGAATGGAAGATATTTTACTGGACTAAAGCAGGATTGGAGAGAAAGGATAGGGAATTTATAAGAAATTTGACAGAACGGGATGTAGTAATAATGATGGAGAAGTCAAAATTTAAGAAATTTAAATTGGATTAAAATTTAGACAACAACGAACAAACAAAAACAGGAAAATATGGGGAAGAGAGGAAATAACAAAAAGAAGGATTAATAGTAGAAGAGGTAAAGATTAGAGGAGATAAGTGAAAGGTGTGAGGATTAATGTAAACGGAGATATTCAGGAGAAAGCAGATGAGATGAAAGAAATGATTAAAGAAAATAAAGAAGACATTAGGCTTATAGTAGGCGGAGATTTCAATGAGAGGACAGGAGATAGATGAGAAAGGGAATGGGTAGAAGACTGAGGAAGAAAATCCAAGGATGAAGTACCGAATGAAGAGGAAAAAAGTGGTTAAAGAGCTTGGAGGAGGTGGGATAGTTTATCTTAAATTGAAGGTAGTTGATTATATTGAATTTGATTACTTTATTGTAGTAGTGACATTAGAGGGAGATAAAACTAATAGCAATATGAATAAAAAGATAAAAAATCTACAAATGTTAGGAAAAGGCGTTTGGTTAATGCAAGGAAAACAACACTTTAGAGAAAAGGTCAGACAAAATGGAAGAGGAAAATGTGGAGGAGGAGATGAATGAAATGGTAGCAGAAATAGAAAGAGGATTAGAGTGCATAAAAAAGTTGTTTCTGATCAAAAGGAAGAGGAAGAGAATGAAAGGTTTGAGGAAGAGGCGGAGAAGGCCAGGACGGTAGAACAGGAGTGGAAGGTAGAAAATATGAAAAAAAGAAGAAAAGGAGTTTACGAACATATTAAAATGGTACAATAGAAAAAATATTTTCTTAAAACAAGACTTGGAACAAGAAATGAAGAGAAACGGTTAAGAAGAAGATAGAATAGGGAAGCAAAAGATATATACACTGGCATACGTAGACGGCATGGTGTTGATGGCAGAGGATAAAAGAGGGATGTCGGGCTTAATTACAGGATTAGAGAAGTAATTAGATGGGAAAAAGTTGAATTTGAATGCAGAAAAGACAACGATAATGAGTTTTAGAAAAGAAGGGAGAAGGACGAAATAATTTACGGGGAAATGGAAGGGAATAAAGTTAGAAGAGGTAAGTAGTTGAAATATTAGGGATATATCTTGCAAGCGAATGGAGATCATAGAGCTCTTATGAGAGAAGGGAATTAAAAAGCGGCACGGTTAATTCAATAGATATGGGAAATTGGAAAAAGAATGTTAAAACAAATTGTACAAAGAGAATGTGGTTATTTGAAACGCTGGTATAGCCGGTATTAGGTTTTGGAGCTGAGATATGGGGATGCAAATCCCCATATCTCAGGGTCTGAATATATTGCGAATATATTGTGAGAGAAGAAGCGCAAAGGGATAAATTAAGTATCAGAGTGAGAAAGAAGGCATAGAAATCTAAGGTGAAGCTGTGAGATGGAAAGGAGGGTGTTATCGCAAAAGTGTTTTGATGCAGGTAGAAGAGAGAAAAGGTAGAGTGATAGAATCAACGAGATGGGTAGCAGAAAGGAGGGAGGTTTTTAGTGCTAGAGACGTAGCAGATGGGACTCGAGAAAACTTTGAAGAACTAGAAAAAAGGTAGAGGGAAAGATAATTAATATAAATAGGGAGGGGGATGATTTAGGAATCAAAATATAATAAATAATATAACACGATAAGAAAGAAAAGAGTACCAAAGTATTTAAAAAGGGGGTAGCAAGAGAGAAGGTGGACGATAATAGCAAGATTTATATCGGGTAACGAGGTAAGGAGTCCAGAAATTCTTTAATTTCGTATTCTGCTGATGATGTTCCCAAAAAACGTTTTAGCTGACTTAGGAAGTTGAGGCAGAAGTCTTCGTCTTAAAATTTTTAGCATTCCATCAACAGTTTTCTGTTTCATTCCTTTGCTTACAACTAAAATACGTAGCTCTTTCATATCGTCGGGTTCATGTTCTTCTAACTCTGCAGTATCATCAATAAATTCTGCTTCTGAATCTGTCACACCAAAATTTTGTTCTTCTGAATTCGATGAAACAGAATTTTGTTCTACTGAATCTAAAGATCTGGTTTCTCAAACATATTGTAGGACAAGAATAAAAAAACTTGTTTATACTGAAGAAAAATTCTAACCCATATTATTTGTTTATGTTGGATTCATCTTCTAATTTAGTGATTCTATCTTTTTAATTTTCTCAAGAAATATTGGAACAATATTGTAATTAAATACTTTTTATCACACTAGCAGTCTTCTTCTTTTCATTAGAAGTGTGGTGATATTTTCAAGTAACATCAAGAGACTAAGTTTTGAACATCGAACATCCCAAACATCCTTGCCTATACTATAAATCTATAATGAATACTCAATCTGTAATAATCTTCTACATTACATTAACTTATGAAGTTAAGTTTTAGTGCAAAATAGATAGTGAATATTATTTACTTATTCTCATTTGCTGCTCGCACGTATTGTATATTGGATAAAACTTGGTACCTCCAGATACGTGGTGTACTTACAGCTTTCGGCATTGTTACAAACAATAATTATTACATAATAGAGCACTGATGACAACACACGAGATGTTGACACTTCATCACACAAACACAACACATTCGGAAGTACATATACTCATGTGTATAAGGTTATTTCACCGAAGTGACACTAGGTGGCGGTGCAATACATACCCTGACCAGGTTCGGATCAGGGCCGTATGAAATTAGCCCTATCGGGCCCTGAACAGGTTACACCGGTCGAGACAGTTATTTCACAAGTAGTGATTCGTCTCTCTGTTTTTTATTTTTCCATGCGCCAGCGTGAAACACAACTTCACGTGACTCTCATTTTTCGTATAGTGGTATAATTTAATTCTAGGATCCTAACGTTATTTGAAAATTAATAGTGATTCACCTTGAAATTGTGTAAATCAGGTTTGGAAAACTTTAATGAAGCTGCATAATTGTTCCTAGAAATAATGGAGATTGGCACTCATTATTATATGTTATTAGTTTAGATTTACTTAATTTTATTTACATTTTTTCTACAAATTGCTGTTGTTTGGAAAGGCCGAAAATGTTCCTGAAATAAAATCAATTTTAAATGAATGGTAAAATCTTCAAAAATCTCTTTTTTAATTACAATATTTCACTTTATTTCACGCTACAAAAACTTTCCTCTTGAGGGGAAAAATGTTTGCTTTTAATCTTGTATTGGTTCAGAACAATATTGTATTGAGAACTTTTGAGTGTTTTAATTTAATTATCTATTTATTTTAAAATATTGAAAAATCGACAATATTAAAATATATCATTTTTAATTACTTCAAAATTTTTCTTACCTCAAATCAATTTTTTTACCGGCCATTACCGGCCATTCGCAGCGAAAAATTGCAAAAATACTGGGAGTTTCACAGAAAGGAGTCCGTACAACATTGGAGTGATTCGCTAAAACCAAATCGTTTTCCGTCAGAAAACGCTCGGGCCGACCAAGAAAGACGACAAAAAGTGATGATAGACTTATACAAGTGTTTAAAAAGCGGTCCAGATTCAAAACAGTCACAGATGTCAGAGCCGAGATCAATCAAACGCTACCCAAGCCTAATTCCGATACAACGTTCACACGTCGGCTGCTTGATGTCGGTTTGTCTGGACGTGTCGCTGCCAAAAAATCATTGTTGCGATCGGTAAACGTCCGTTAACGACTCAAATGGGCAACAGAATACAAAAATTGAGGTACATTAAGCTAACACCTCCACGATCGAATTTTTTATTTTTCATAGCTCAGAATTTTGGGTTTTTTTGGGCTTTTTTTGGTCTGCAATAAAAATTTGTGGGTTACTTTACTTTTTTCAAAAAATCAATTTTCTTGTG
>NC_046658.1:155003713-155057709 GCF_010883055.1 Belonocnema kinseyi
CACACGCTACGATTTTTGGGGTTCAACCCTTAACGTCAAAAATCAACCCCTCTCCACCACCTAAATACAACTTTGTCTGCAAATAAATTTTTGTAGCATTTTTTAATGGAAATAGAGTCTCTCATTTTTGGGGTCGTCGAAAATACCCGCTGCGATTTTTAGGCTTCAACCCTTAACGTCAAAAATCAACCCACGTAGATACTACTTCGTCAAAAAATCAATTTTTCTAGAATTTTTGAATGGTAATAGAGTCTCTGATTTTTGGGCTCCTCGAAAATTTTTGAATTTGTCATAGCTCAGAATTTTGGGCTATTTTTGGGTTTTTTTTTTCGGCTGCAATAAAAATTTTTGGGCTCCTTTACTTTTTTCAAAAAATCAATTTTCTTGTGGAGGTGCCAGCTTACATTAACCCAGCACCTCCACTTCTTTAAATCAGTAAATAATAAAAATTCAATTACACCCGAATTTTGGGTTTTTTTGGGCTCTTAAAATCCGTAAAAAAAAATGTTCCCCAAACCAACCCTTAAATTCCACAATCAACCCCCTTCAAAAAATTGAAAATTTTCAGTTACTTATTAACGGGATATTTTTGGGCTTTTTTTGGCTCCCAGAAATTACCCACTTCGATTTTTGGGCTCCAACCCTTACAGTAAAAAATTCACCCCATTGAAACACGCAGATATGATATTGTCAAAAAATAACTTTTATTAAATTTTAGGGCTTGAATAAAGTCTCTGGTTTTTAGGCTCCTCGAAAACACACGCTACGATTTTTGGGCTTCAACCCTTAACGTCAAAAATCAACCCCTCTTTACAACCTAAATACAACTTTGTCTGCAAATAAATTTTTGTAGCATTTTTTAATGGAAATAGAGTCTGTCATTTTTGGGGTCCTCGAAAATACCCGCTACGATTTTTGGGCTTCAACCCTTAACGTCAAAAATCAACCCACGTTTACATTTTTCAAAAAATCAATTTTCTTGTGGAGGTGCCACCTTACATTAACCCAGCACGGCCTCTTCTTTAAATCAGTAAATAATAAAAATTCAATTACACCCGAATTTTGGGTTTTCTTGGGCTCTTAAAATCCGCAAAAATAATTTTCCCCAAACCAATCCTTAACTTTCAAAATCAACCCCCTTAAAAAAATTGAAAATTATCAGTTATCTATTAACGGGATATTTTTGGGCTTTTTTTGGGCTCCCAGAAAACACCCACTTCGATTTTTGGGCTCCAACCCTTACAGTAAACAATTAACCCCATTGAAACACGCAGATATGAAATTGTCAAAAAATAACTTTTATTACATTTTAGAGCTTGAATAAAGTCTCTGATTTTTGGGCTCCTCGAAAATACACGCTACGATTTTTAGGCTTCAACCTTTAACGTCAAAAATCAACCCACGTAGATACTACTTTGTCAAAAAATCAATTTTTCTAGAATTTTTCAATGGTAATAGAGTCTCTGATTTTTGGGCTCCTCGAAAATACGCGCAACGATTTTTGGGCTTCAACCCTTAACGTCAAAAATCAACCCCTCTCTAACACGTAAATACAACTTTGTCTGCAAATAAAGGACCCCGCACTAAATGTATGGGAAAATGGCTTTCGGTGGATTTGGCTGAAACTTTGTAATTTTTAAGGTTATAAGTGCCGGATGAAATATCCGTAAAAAATGGACAGTTTTAGCGCTATGTGTCGCTAAGCGCTCAATATCAGTGAATAAAGCGAATTACAACAGATTTTGTTACAAAAGCAATGTCAACCTATAAAACACGGTTCAGATCGTGGTCTGTCATGGGTTTGGCTAAACATGTTACTGACCACTTCTTGATGCGTGTTTCGTATACAGACATCGCTTGTGTCGGTAAAGCTTCTAGGATTGGTTCTATTCGCTAATCATGGGCGCTTAGCGTTCGACCCTCCGGCGAAGGTTACACTGTTATTATTGATTTGCGCACTAGTTACTAATGTTACTTTGGATACCATTTCTGTCTTTAAAAAAGGAATTGCTTAGTCAAGTTCAAATTTTGGGCGCTTAGCGTTTGATCGTTTCGAGAAGCGCGCAATATAACTCATTGGTTTGGCTAAACATATTACTGACTACCTTCTGATGCGTGATTCTTATAGTGACATCGCTTTTGTCGCGAAAGTTACTAGGATTGGTTTTATTCGCTGATCTTGAGCGCTTAGCGTTTAACCCTATGACGAAGGGTAGAATGTTATTATCGGTATGTGCGCACTAGTTACTAATATTACTTCGGGTACCATTTCTGCCTTTAAGGAAGTGTTGAATTAGTCAAGTTAAAATCTTGGGCACTCAGCGTTTGATCGTTTTGAGAAGCGCGCTATATGAGCCAACGCTGTAGGCGAAAATATAACAGAACACGATCTGAACCGTGATGTCTATGCTGACATCGCTTTTTTAAAAAAATCTGTTGTTATTCGCTTTATTCACTGATCTTGAGCGCTTAGCGACGCATAGTGCTAAAACCGTCCATTTTTTTTATTTTTTTACGGATATTTCATCCGGCACTTATAACCTTAAAAATTACAAAGTTTCAGCTAAATCCAACGAAAGCCACTTTCCTATACATTTCGTGCGGGGTCCTCTATTTGCAGACAAAGTTGTATTTACGTGGTACAGAGGGATTGATTTTTGACGTTAAGGGTTGAAGCTCAAAAATCGTATCGGGTATTTTCAAGGAGCCCAAAAATCAGAGATTGTATTTCCATTGAAAAATTCTAGAAAAATTTATTTGCAGGCAAAGTTGTATTTACGTGGAAGATAGGGGTTGATTTTTGACGTTAAGGGTTGAAGCCCAAAAATCTCATCGGGTATTTTCGAGAAGCCCAAAAATCAGAGACTCTATTTTCATTAAAAAATCATAGAAAAATTTATTTGCAGACTGTATTTCCATTGAAAAATTCTAGAAAAATTTATTTGCAGACAAAGTCGTATTTACGTGGAAGCGAGGGGTTGATTTTTGACGTTAAGGGTTGAAGCCCAAAAATCATATCGGCTATTTTCGAGGAGCTCAAAAATCAGAGACTGTAATTCCATTGAAAAATTCTAGAAAAATTTATTTGCAGACAAAGTTGTATTTACGTATTAGAGAGGGGTTGATTTTTGACTTTAAGGGTTGAAGCCCAAAAATCGTTGCGTGTATTTTCGAGGAGCGCAAATATCAGAGACTTCATTCAAGCTCTAAAATTTAATAAAATTTATTTTTTGACAATTTCATATCTGCGTGCTACAATGGGGGTAATTTTTTACTGTAAGGTTTAGAGCCCGAAAATTGAAGTGTGTATTTTCCGGGAGCCCAAAAAAAGCCCAAAAATATCCCGTTAATAAATAAATAAAAATTTTCCATTTTTTTAAGGGGCTTGATTTTGGAAGTTAAGGGTTGGTTCGTGGAAAATTTTTTTTGGGGATTTTAAGAGCCCAAGAAAACCCAAAATTCGGGTGTAATTGAATTTTTATTATTTACGGATATAAAGAAGAGGCGGTGCTGGGTTAATGTAAGCTGGCACCTCCACAAGAAAATTGATTTTTTGAAAAAATTAAAGGAGCCTAAAAATTTTTATTGCGGCCTAAAAAAGTCCAAAAATAGCCCAAAATTCTGAGCTATGAAAAATTCAAAAATTTTCGAGGAGCCCAAAAATCAAAAACTCTATTGCCATTCAAAAATTCTAGAAAAATTGATTTTTTGACAAAGTAGTATCTACGTGGGTTGTTTTTTGACATTAAGGGTTGAAGCCCAGAAATCGTAGCGTGCATTTTCGAGGAGCCCAAAAATCAGAGACTCTATTTTCATTAAAAAATGCTACAAAAATTTATTTGCAGACAAAGTCGTCTTTACGTGGTAGAGAGGGGTTGATTTTTGACGTTAAGGGTTGAAGCCCAAAAATCGCAGCGTGTATTTTCGAGTAGCCCAAAAATCAGAGAGTATTTTCTGGGAGCCCAAAAAAAGGCTAAAAATATCCCGTTAATAAATAACTGAAAATTTTCAATTTTTTGAAGGGGATTGATTTTGGAAGTTAAGGGTTGGTTTGTGGAAAATTTGTTTTGCGGATCTTAAGAGCCCAAAAAAAGCCCAAAATTCTGGTGTAATTGAATTTTTATTATTTAGTGATTTAAAGAAATGGAGGTGCTGGGTTAATGTAAGCTGGCACCTCCACAAGAAAATTGATTTTTTGAAAAAAGTAAAGGAGCCCAAAAATTTGTATTGTAGCTCAAAAAAAGCCCAAAATTCTGAGCTATGAAAAATTCCATTGTGGAGGTGCTAGCTTAATGTACCTCAAAAATTGGTCAATCGAACAAGGGAAACACGTGTTATGGACCGATGAGTCCAAATTTGAAATTTTCGCTAGCAAACAGCGAATTTACTGCCGCAGAAAATCTAATGAATGGCACGCACCTCAATGTGTAAAGCCAACAGTTAAGTTTGGCCATCGTAGTGTGATGGTATGGGATTGTTTCTGCTATTCTGATGTCGGCACCTTGGTAAAAATCGACGGGAAAATGCGAAAAGAAGACTATCGCCGGATACTTCAGCGCAGCGCTATTTTATCTGGAATCGATTTGATAGGAGAGGGGTTCGTATTTCAGCAAGATAACGACTCTAAAGATACATCAAAACTTTGTGCGAACTGTTTAAAATCGAAGGAAGCTGCACGCACTCTTAAATTCATTGAATTGCCACCACAATTGCCGGATGCAAATCCCATCAAACTGTTGCGGGATGAGCTGGACAGAGAAGTGCGGAAACTGCATCCAAGCAGCGAATTTCACTTGTGGAAATGTCTTCAGCAGGCTTGGCAACGATTGCGACCAGAAAGACTTCAGAAACTGGTAGAAAGACTGTCCAAAATTTGTAGGGCAATTATCAGATCGAAAGGCCAACATATTGATAAAAAACGCCTGAATTGACTTCCTCAATTTTTTCCAGAAAAAAACTCTAGAATATCACAAGTAAAAGTTTAGTACCTATTAACAAAATGTTATGCTAAACAAATACGTTGTATGAAACTGTCTGTGAACGATAATTAAAGCGATAAACAATGTCGTTATTACACATACATGTGAGATAACAGCTACTTATTTATATATTTGTATACTGATGATGCAATGGAATATTCCTCAGACATACATTTTAACTAAATTATTTACTGATCGATTATTCAGTTTTTTCTCTACTTCTGCGAAAATGAGGATGGTTAATATTTTTGTTTTCACATTGGTGCTCATCGCTAATTATTTTGGTGAATATAATAATTGAGTATAGATATCTAAAATTCTTATTATACTTAATATAATACATACATAAATAGGGCTATTTTGAAAACCTGTGTTGCAAAACTAAAGCCCCCTTCTCCGGCCTAATATCATATAATTGTTATTTGAATATTCATACTGTAAAAACTCGGTATCGCGGCGGAAAAAGTATAGGAAATGGTTTTGAAGGTTCTTTTATCTTTTTTTTAACATTTAAGTAAGTAAATAAACATTTCCCAAAATTCAAAATCATGGAAAGTTTTTAATTATACCGTCAGGATCAGAAATAAATTCAGCATAAACGTGTTAAAATATTATGTTGGGAAAAGTGTTTGAAATTATTTTAAGGGCCGTTTTAGCATTCTTTAAGGTATTTCTGTCACGTACGGTAGACATCATTTGAAATTCCTTATTATTGTCGTTATTTCCGATACCTGCTGTCCAAACTTTCGAGAAATATAACAAATCAGAAAGAACTTAAATACCTCTACTGCGTGCGGGGGAGGCTTCCCCGAACTGAAGAAAGGGTGAGAGAATCGTTTTTCCCATTACTTTACTTTTGCGTAGGTTGCTAATTCCTACACATGTAGAGAGAAGAAAAAGAAAAATACAAGTGATAAAAAATAAATCGATTCAGCTCACTAATTTATGTCGGCTTAAAACTACCGTTTGTCGAACGGGCACCTAAAATTCGATAGACCAAAAGGAACGTAAGCCATTTCGGTTCCTTTTTAAATTTTTCTTGCGATTGACAAAGCAGGCGAAAATCTTTTATTTTCGTGGATTATTAATCAACTCTAGTCATTTCGGAATACATGCGATGGCAACAGAATGCAAGGGCACCTGCTGCCTCCCTAGACTCAGTCTTTTGAAAAATAGAAAATATATGAATAGGACGGATAAGAAGCGAGAAAATATCACTCCCGATAGAATGTGGCGAAAAAAAACGCTCCCGTCACGGCTCTACCACCCTTCGGGCAGAGTTTTACTTAACGTCCGAATTTTTAATCCTATTTTACTTGGCTTAATCACTCAATCCCGGCAGCTTGCTTCCGTTACCGGTCCTGAAAAGTATTGACCTGCTAAACCGGGATGGGAAGGTTGCAAATTATGAGTTGAATTTTGCCGCTTAAACGTTCCAACGAATTCGAAATCTTAACGTATGGAAGTGCGAATGTCTGAGTTGACCTGGCTCGTGCTAGGTTGTTCAGAAGACTGCGAGGATGACTTTTCGCCGATGCACATCGACTTTTCATACATGGGGTGAAACAGATAGGGATGTTTGCAAGATTACAGAATTTTGATTTGGAAAGAAAGGATATGCCATGCGATTTTTAGCTTTTATTTCTAAGTGTACAGAGTTCGGATTGTCAAACGCCTTTACTTGGATGTTTCCATCTGCGAGACAGGAACCTCGTCAGCAACTTTACGGAACCAAAGTTCATGCTGTCAGACGACGATGGATAATAGATAGGGTAAAGAGAGAGATGGACTTATAGAAGGACAGTATGGCAAGAAGAAAAAAAGTAGCGAGTATAGAAACCGAGGTGCGTTAAACTGCCTTGGTCATAGCGTATATCTTGCCTACGTGGAAGAAAGTGCTCCTAAGCTTGGAATGCTGCGTCACTGATCGAAAAATAAGCTCTCAGGTTGCAAGTGAACCAGGAAACACTTTATAATTTTTACAGAGTCTGAAAGAACGTAGCTTGAAATAATATTTCAAGCTTTCGAGAACACGCAAACATTTATTTTTGGTAGGGTTTGCTCCGAATAAGTTGTAATCAGGTTTCCCATAGCTCAGACTGGCAATCGACCTGATATACATCAGAAATGGCCATGGCCTATTTGCAGTGGTTTGCCTGCCTTGCTTTTCTCTACTTTTGTTTACTCTCTTTTACCACTTTATCGAGCTTACCCCATCAACCCACCCTCTCGGTCTTGCGCGGAACGACGTCCACGCTCTTGTATCCGCCCAGCTTCGGTCGAAAACTATAAAAGCTAGACAAACAAATATGTATAAAATTACACTCATTTAAAAAAAATGAGTATGAGATAAAAAATAATATGTCATTTGTCCTTCGATTTGTGAATTAAACTGGATTTAAATTAATCTGATTGAATTCATGTGGAATTAAATGGAGTATGTTTGAATAGAATGGATTGGAGGGTTTGGGCTGGAATGAACTGGATTGGATTAGATTAGATTGGAATCATTTTGATTGGATTGAAATGAATTGGATACGAATGATTTAAGTTGGAGTGGATTGAATTGGGTTGTATTATATTAGACACTTAGATTGGACATAAAAAATGTGATGCAGTTCGCCAAAATTTTAGATGAATTTAAAAGAATGATGAATATGTTGAAAAAATAAAAATAAAATGAGTCAATTAAATTTAATGATGGTGAACTCTTATTATTTTTTTCTTAAAAGTTTTCGACACTTAACTCTACTTTATAGAATTTTGAAATAGGTGTAATTCATTTATTCATTTGGCATATTTGAAATAAATTTGTTTGGCGTTATTTTGGCAGTAAAAACAAAGTGAAAACATATTTTCCGAAGAACTGGATATATAACAAAACTTTTTGTTTTACTGAGCTTTTCGTATTGCATGAAATTGTTTATTTTATGATTAAGGTTATGAAAACGTTTATGCACTCGTATCCTACCAAAATATATGTCTATTTAACCAAAAAAATGTAGGGTGGGATATTATTATATTTAAGAATTATGTCACGTTACTTTTATTGGAATATCAGAAAGATGATTTCAGCAAATAAACATTGAATGCAGTCAAGGATATTAGCGAAAAATGTGCTTCATAAAAAAATGAATCTTTTATTATCTGCTTGCAGAATGTAGTTCCCAGTCCACCGGGAATTCTTATAGCGAACGTAATCCTGGACCTTCTTCTTCTTCTGCTGGCATACAGCGTTCACCTTCTCCAGGGGAGGCTCCTGTTCGTGCTCGGTCCAGGTCCCCTGCTAATACGTCTCCTGGCATTAAAATACTTGGATATACACTTAGAGAACTTGGATATCTTCGCCTCATTCCCCGCACAAATCATGGCGTTCAATTCGAATTTCGAAGATATTATTTTCCTGTTGGTAAACCAATTAGAATGCGAGCCGATCAGACAAGACGGGTGCCGGTGCCAACCCATGAGCATATTGTATTATCACTATCCAATGGTGATGTTTTTGCAATATTGGATTATAGTGGGTTTCTTCTTGCAATATATAGGGCCGATAGAGATCATCCAAGAGTAAAAATAAACATGATAAGCGGCGAAGTTGATGATTTGACCCCAGATGAAATTCAGGATTGTCCAGCAGGCAAATATCACCCAATCTTCAAAGAAAACTTTATTAAAACTTTAGCAACGGTAGACTCCCTGGAGTCCGTATGGAATCGTCATAGCAAACCTCAGGAGTCTCCTGTTCGTCGCTCCAGGACCAGGTATTTTTCGGGTTCGGCTCCTTCTGATCAAGCACTTGGTTCTGCAATAGAAAAACTTGGTTATGTTCGGCTTATTCCCTCCACAAATAAGAACCAGCTATTTGAATTTCGCAAATATGTTTTTCCTACCAATGAAAAAATTCGAGTGCGAATAGAACGCTTGATATACTGCTTAGAGCCAAACCAACAATATATGGTATTATCAACATCTGATGGGGACGTTTTTGCAATAATGGATAATTGTGACATACTCCGTGGAATTTATGCGATAGATAGACATCATTCGCGAATAAAAATAAATATGATGAGCGGCGAAGTGACTAATTTGACCCAAGATGAAATTAGGGATTGTCCAGTAGGAAAGAATCACCCAATCTTACCAAAAAATTTTGCTAAAGCTTTTACGAATCACGATTCACTACAATCTACATTTAATCTTCATAGCAGAGGTAATCCAAGTTCTTCTTCTTCGTCTATACAACATTTACCTGACCAGACTTCGCCTGAAGATCCTTTTCTTCATGGCAGACGTAGCTCTCCTCCGGGCAGGCCTCCTTCTAATGAAGTACTTGGATATTCGCTGGCAAAACTTGGATATATTCGGCTTATTCCTCAAGTAAATCCGAACCGGCGATTTGAATTTCGAAGATACCTTATTTCTGCGAATAAAAAAATTCGATTGCTATTAAGAAATGGTGTGTACGTGCCCGTGCCAGCTCGAGAACACATCGTAATATCAACATCCAATGATGAAGTTTATGCAATACTAGAGTATACAGGAATTCTTCGTGGAATCTATGGGACAAATCAGGCTCATTCGAGATTAAAAATAAACATGATAAGTGGCACAGTTGAAAATATGAACAGAAATGAAATGAAGGAATGTCATGTAGGCAGTAAATACCCAATCTTTCCACGTTGGTTTCATGAAGATGTTTCAAATGAAGATTCTCTACAGCATGTGTATCATTAATTGAATCAAAAAACATTAATTCAAATATAATAAACTTTTTAATCGGTAGTCACATCCAGATAAATTGAAGTATATAAATATGTTAATGTATTATGATTATTAAGGCCTCCTTTTTATATTGTTTTCTAATCCCCATAAAGTTTCTCTTGTTCAAAAACGAACCGAATTTTGAAAAGGATAAAGGACAACTCAATTTTCACCCAAAAATGTACTACAAATATTTTTTTAATAAAAATATTTTGTTTTGATTATAATTTCCTGAAACGACACTGATGTTAAAAGAAACTTTGTGACGTTCGCGAAACGAAAGACACAGTGCGGCGAAATCGAAAATTGTATTACCATGCAAATCATGCTTAACTGTTATTTTTCCCTTTTTCGTTAATCACTTAGTAAACAACTTTCTCACCCTCATTACGTTCTGGATTCAATGTGCAGGGGTTTGTACAAGTAAAAATTGATTGATAAGTAATATTCTTTGTAAAAATGATTTATTTGTCAGGAATAATTTTTTGATAGTTCTGTTTTTAGTTTTAATCATAAAAAATTGCTTTAAAGCATAAAAAATGATATTTTTTGAAACTCTAAACACGAAAAGAAAAAGAAATTAAAATACAAAAGTTGTGAACTTTTTATCCCAAATGGCTGGACAGACATACAGACTGACACAGACAGACCTACAGACCGACATACAGACAGACACATTCGTAAAGACCCGTTTTTCGGATTCAGGGGGTCTCAAAACGTGGACATTTGACAAAAACTGGGGGGGGGGGTCAAATTCTACACAAATCTAATACCTTCTTTGATGAGAATGTAAAATCTCTATGATGATGAATATATAACGGTATTTTCTCACTTCTTTTTCTAACGTGTGAAGATAAAAAGAGATGTTCTTTTCGATTTTCGATTTTGAAACAGCATTGACCCACTGCAGGGCTTCAGAATAAGATTTCACTTGCGCCACCGTTAGTGCAAAGCTCTGGAATCATATTATAAGATAAGCGGTGAGCAGGACTATTTTACGCCGACCTACCCTGGTCTCGATGAATGGCCACAGGAGCGCCTGTCGACCACCGATGAAGTCGGTCTCTGGGGGAGGAGGTTAAGGTAAGTTACCTGGTGGTGAGAGGGAGGGGTACGTCTTGATATCCCGTCTCGATAGACACGGAAACAAATGAATTAACTAAAATTGTGCAATCTGAAGAGATCTCCAAATGTTGTCATTAATCACTTTTCGATAGGATGCATAAAATTACTAATTAATATGATCAAATTAAATTTAATAAAAAATGACACATGGTGTAGTAAGATGTTCAATAATAATTTTTCATGTAATGTACATCTGATATAATAGAGTTGAACATAATGTAGAAAAGCTCGTATTTTCGACGAAATCAAAAGCGTAGCACGAGATGCGTGATGAAAATGTGTTCGTGAAAGCCGGAGCAGCTTTAACAAAAGAGAAATCACAATCATTGAGTGACAATTGGCGCCAGAAACAACGGTCGCGCGCTAGGCGCCCTCAAGCTTGCGAGCGAAGCACACATGCGCTGGTTGGCATGTTGGTCTTATCGTACATAATTCTAAAAACCATTGCAAAACCACTTTACACTGGCAGGGGGTAAACTATATTGAAAATCATAAGCAAGCAAAATATTTTTATTAACAAAAAATTAGTATATTTTGAATGATAAATTGGGTTAGAAATGTCTAATGCCTATAAATGATACGCGACAGCTGAAAAAAAACATTAAAATTCTTATAGCGGTTCAGGCGATATGGTGTCTTTAAGCATCTCGCGTCTGGAAATCTCAAAATCGTGTGAGTTTCCAAATTTTTAATATGCACAGAAAAAAAATTGTGTGACGTTATGAGAATTACTAAAATACATAAGGAAAAAAGAATGGGTAATAGTTGCCTACATGATATTCCTTCACCTTTGCATGTCGATGCTACAATATGTTCTCGGTTCGATACTGGCATAAAATTATGTTCTATTTGCAATCGAATCGGTTTGTTGGCAGGAAAAACGTATCTTCGAAATTCAAATGGCCGGTTTGGATTTTGTTTAGGAATAAGTCTAATATATCGAAGTTTTTCGATTTCATATCCAAGTACTTATTTAGAAGAGGCCTACCCGGAGGACACCTAAACCTTGCAGAAGGGGAAGACTCCTGAGGTGCGGTAGGAGGATTCCATACGGACTTCATGGAATCGTAATTTTCAAAAGTTTCAATCAAGTTTCGTGCAGAGGTTGGGTGATATTTGCCTGCTGGATAATCCTTAATTTCATCTGGGGTCAAATCATCAACTTCGCCGCTTATCATGTTTCTTTTTACTCGCGGATGATTTCTATCTTCCCTATATATTGCAAGAACAAACCCACTATAATCCAATGCTGCAAAAATATCACCATGGTATGGTGATAATACAATATGCTCTTGGGGTGGCAGCGACACCCTTCTATTCTGATCCCCTTGCAGCCTAATTGTTTCACCGACAGGAAAATAATGTCTTCGAAATTCAAATTGAAAAGTCTTATTTGTGCGGGAATCAGCCGAATATACTCAAGTTCTCTGAGTGAATATCCAAGTATTTTAATAGAAGGAGGCATACTAGCAGCAGTCCTGGATCTGGCACGGACAGGAGCCTCCTCTGTGGAATGCTGAATAATTTTTAGTAATTTTTGAGTATACCATGTTCTGTTAGAAAAATATAGAGCATGTAACTTAAAATTACACAGGCCGACAAAGTTCGTCGAGATTTCAAACCCATAGACCGGACCTGGTGTACCTAATCGTGTAAAGTCTATTTTGTCATTTGATACATCCAGATGGCACTCTACACGTGAAGCATTCAAAAATTCAAAATGGCCGATATAGTTAGCGTCGAATTATAAAGAGCAAGCTATCAAATATTCCATGACATAATATAAAACATGGATCAAACTCACATTTAATGTGTGCTGAATCCAAAACATCTTAAGGATAGCTTTGGCAGAACATAACCTCAAATATTAATGCAAAAACATATGTGGCAATATATTTCTACCATTGTGATAATCAGACCCTAACTGCTAGACTGACAACATAAATCCCAAATGCTACAGAAAACTGAAATCAAGAAAACTATAACCAGCAAGCCTTTCCTTGTATAAATAATAAAATAATAATAGAAAATAATACAAAAAATAATCCGTAATCGGACATATTTGTGCGTGGACGAGATCCTGTGGCGAAACGATTCATGGATTTTTCATTGCGATAATGAAACCTGCTCACACATCGTGACTTGTTCATGATTTGTGATTAAAAAATAACACCATCATCATGCTTTAATTACCTTAATAACTAGGCGTGTCCTCTGCGAATTTTTCCTGTTCGAAAAACTAAAAAAACTCATGTAAGCACGACGTTTTCCCACGATTAAATAGATGAAGACGGCATCGCTGGAAGAGCTCAAGGCCACACCAAAAAGTGAATATCAAGAGTGCTTCAAAGAATAGAAAAAGCGTTGGCACAGGTGTATTATATCTGAGGGAAATTCCTTCGAATAGGACAAAATAGCTTCAATTAAGGAAAAATATTAATTACTGCTTAAATTAGAAAGAAAATGTTACAATTTAATCAATAATGACCATCAAGGTCATATCAAGGTCACTCTTTGTCTTTGTAATGAAACTACTCTATTTGATATCGGAAATTGAAAGAACGGAAAATTTTACTTCAAAAAGTGTAGTCAGGTCGTAGTTCAGTTGTGAAATTGATGGTCATATCGAGGTTATTCAAACTTCAATAAGGTATGAATATTTTTCGCAACTTAGATTATGGAAAATCTCTTCTTACCTTACTTACTCAATTGCTTACTTAAACAATGTGCATATTCACTATCGAGTGATCTTGATCATAACCATTAAGGTCATCTCAAGGTTACATTTGTTTTTTTAATTTAAACGATCCCTTGTGACATCGGTAACCAAAAGAGAGGAAAATTTGACGTTTAAAAAAGGATTTTTGTCCAGGTTAGGAGTGGCTTAGAGGTCATTTAAGATAATTTAAACTCTCATTTTCTCTTAAAAGACTAGATTTACTTTTACCGTTATCAGGAACAACGACCACTTGCCTCTCACGATGGGTTGCTTGATCAGCGTCAGTCCCATTGTCTCTTACATTGGGGTGCTAAATTATCGTGAGTCCCCATACCTCTCACGATCTGTAGTAGATAATGAGATGTTAAATATTCTGAACGTAAGTGCTCGAACTGTTCTCCGTTTACTTCTCAACAGTAAGATAAACGGTGGAAGAAAGCATTTACAGAATTAACAATCATTACAGTTGCTATGATAGCTGATTCGCCTATTATCCTTTACTGTAATTTTGATCAGTTTTCAGGTTTTGTTTTGTACACTCGATCCATGATATAGCTCCAGTACAAGTAATCTAGAGGTGTTAAATCAGGGGATCTAGCTGGCCATTCAATTTTGCCCCTACGTCTTATCCACCGATTAGCAAATACTGTATCTAAGTAGGCGCGAAGATCTACTGCGTAATGAGGACCTGTACCATCTTGCTGAAACCATGTCTCATCAAAGTTGTCTCCAGCTATCTCTCGTATTGCAGGGACTATTTGATTTCTAAGGATGGCTTCATAATTTTGAGCTTTTAAATTACCATCGACAAAAAATGGTCCTATTATTCTATTATTAAATATGCCAGTCCAAACGTTAAGTTTTTGTGGACATATTGATTTGTCTTCTCGTACCCAATTAGGATTTGCATCTGCTCAATATCTACAATTATGCCTATTTGAGGTTCCATCAAGTTGAAATATCGCCTCGTCTAAGAAGACTATATTGGATGGCAAATTGGGATTTATAATAATACATGTCATCATATTGTCAGAAATCTCAACGCGACGATCTAAATCGTCTTCATTTAACTTGTGAATAAATATTACTTTAATTGAATGAAAGTTTACTCTCTGCAGTTTATTATAAACAGACGATTTACTTATTTCAAATTCTTGAGCAACCCTGCGAACGGAATTATGCGAAGCCGAAATCATTGAATCTTCTAATGGTTCGTTCAACAGACGATGCTGAAATTGAAACCCTTCCAGACCATATTGAAGTGTGAATGACATTAATATGTCCATCAAGGTCACACCTCACCTATCACCTGATAACACTTTTTTACGTAAAATTTTCCGTCTTTTTGATGTCCAATGTCAAAAATAGGCCATTCCATCTAAAAAAATAAAGGTGACCTTGAAATAACCATGAGGGTCATGGTCAAGGTCAAAACTAATGTCACTACTGGATTCCTCGTTGAATGTTACTTCAAGCATGACCTCAAAGCTCTCCAAAAAAATTTTACGTAAGGATTAATTTGGCTGTCCCGGGACTTTTTGGAAACTTTGTATATTGTATAAAAATAAAAAAAAGATTGTTTAACCATTAACAAAGATTAGCTTTTATGACTGTCAGTCTGGCTCCGTCTCAAAACTGAGACATGCTCCAGTCGATCTTCTTGACTTCAGCATATCTTGATTAGAGTCAATTCAAGTCGAACCTATTTTTGTTGTTACATCCATGGATCTAAAGAAAATGCTATGAATTTGCTACTTTTTATTCTAATAAAGAAGTAATAGGGATTAATTGCTCATATTAAATTGCGCGAAAAAAATGCTTCGAATAAAACTAATACCTTCTCGTTATGGCTGTCAATGCAAAATCATTGTTTTCATTTATTATACAATTATTAGATTTTAAACTCGTATTTCATGAGGTTCATCATTGTTCTTTATTGTACATTAATTTTTCACTGAAGTTCTATATGATCTAAAGAACTTTCCTATTAAGAGCAACAATTTTCTTTCTTAATATTTTATGTTATATTGCACAGTTTAGCCGAAAAATAGAATTCTTTTCTTAGTTATGTCAGATAAAAAATTTTATGTGTTAAATTTGATCTGAAATTACATAATTTAACCGAAAAATGGGAATTAAACTTTGTAAAGGCCATTTAGATTGATAAACGGTTTACAAACGAAATCATTCTTCTCCTTTAGGCCAAAAAAGAGCACCAAAGGAAACGCAAAGCAAACAATTTCTTCAATATATGATCGCGTTGATAAACAACGACGAAAGACGGAGACCTCAATAGAAACCATTATTCCTTAATCAATTAGTCCAAAAACGTCCATTTCTTATGAAATCAGTGACACTCAGTTTTCAGATTAAACCAATACATTCCGTTTGAGATGAGATTGTCTTATTTATAATGATCATAATAAGAAATTTTAAGTAATATCTCTATCAGCGAAAGACAATGTTGTCAGTAATAGAATCGTCATCTCATATATGTGTGAGATAAGAGCTACTTTTTTTATATATTTGTACACTGATGAAGCAATGCAATATTTCTCAGTTACAGTTGTAATCTTACTTATTTACTGAACGATTAGTCAGTTTTTCTCTACTTTTACGAAAATGAGGATGGTCTATATTTTTCTCCTCGCTTTGGCGCTCATCGTCAATTATTTTGGTGAATATAATAATTTAATATAGTTATGTATAGTTCTTATTACATTGTATATAATACATTCATGAATAAGGCTACTTTTTAAGCCTGTGGAGCGAAAAGAAAGTCCCCTTTTCCAGCTCGATGTCATATGATGGGTTCTTCAATGACCCCATGAGGACCTCAACGGAATACCAAAGTAAGGGAGCCTTTAAAGGTTAATGCAAAATATACGATTCTGGGATCCTTACGCTGGTTTGATTTTATTACCACTTCCGGCAGCAATTTATGTATCTTATTGTAATGCCTAAAATTATCCCCGATAGAATACTTAATTTTTTTAAATAAAGATAACGTTAGACGACTGATGTTGTATGTATGGTAAAAAACTTATGCGGCTTATCGGTCAGTATTTTTTTTATTGTTTTAGTTTATGCTTTCAAAAATTATGGCGTCTCAGGCATACGAGGCCATTCCATCCCAGAAAGAAAGAAATTAAAATTTTATCTCATGTAAAATTTTCCACTGTTAACGCTTACATGTTCTGTAGCGAAATTGTATCCGGAGACGAATTAAAAGATGTCATGTGTTATGTCCTTATCAGCATTGACAAATAGGCAATGTATACGTGAATTTGAGCTATAAATTATAAAACTAGCATCAAACTAGGTTTAAATATCAATAATTAGAAATCAATCCTAATTAGAAAGTATATTTGAAAACTTAATTTACTTTTTCCGATAATTATTCTTAATTCATTTCTGACCGTAATATTACAATCAAAAAATCTCTTGCATTTCTGATTTTCAAAAAATGTCAAATTAAACTTGGATACCAGAATGTCAATACAGCTTCCCAGTTTATGACCCACTCTAATCTTTTGAGAATATCTGCAATGGCCACAGCACGCGATAGCACCTATTGCCTCTCTAGACTTACTTTTAAATAAAATAGAAAATATATGCATTTCTCATAAAAACAAATCTTAGCCTTCCGAGGAAAAACTTCTTTGCCTCGTTTTGAGATTCAAGCAAGTGCAATATTTTCTAGGCTGTATTCCTTAATTCCGTTTTGAACATACTGCATAGCAGGCGAGAAAACGGCACTCCCGATAGAGCGTGACGAAAAAACGCCCCCGCAACGGCCCTGCCTCCTGTTGGACAGAGCTTTACTTAAGTTCCGTATTTTCGACGTTTTTTTTTTTTTACTTGGCTGAACCGATTAATCCCCAGTGTCTTGTTCAAGTTACTGTTTCACAAAAAGTTTGGTCCCGTTAAACCGGGTGTTTATTCTAACCGAGATAAAATATTTTTAAAAAAATTTTATTTGCTCGTGGCACGTATCTTTTTAATGTTGAATTGATATAGATTGAATCGGATTGGAGTGGGCTGAAAGAAATTTAAATTTAAATAAATTGGAAAGTGCGCGTTGGGCACTTACTTTAAAATTAAAGAGTTGCTGTCCCTTTTAAAACAATTACGGTCATTTGTTTGCATTTTATAATATAATTATAATTATTTTTTGAACTTTAAAAATAAATTTTCAATAAATGTATAAAAGAAAGTCAATAATTTTTCAAACTTGTAAAAGTTAAATTTTTAATTTAGGGTGAAGGATTGAAATAATCACATTAGTATAGATCAAAAGTTTCATGAAAGAGAATTCAAGTGAAATGAGATGGAAAAATGTTTATTTTATCAACTATTAATTTATGTAGGAAGCACATATTACAATGTGGCTAACGTTCTTTTGAATAAAAATAAAAATACTAAAAGAATCTAATGCAGCTTGTGACAATTTCATATAAATTTAAACAAGTTATAAATACATTTCAAATAGGTCCAAATTAACTATTTATTTGGCATATTTGAAATTAATGTTATCACAGGCGTTATTGTGACGGTGAAAACTAAGTCAACATACATTTGCTAAAGAATTAAAAACATTTTAGACTTTTCGTTTTATGGAGGTTTATTAAATAAATGGTTTATTATATGACTAAAGTAATTAAAATGTTTATTCACTCGTCTTCTACTAACATATATGTCAATGATATATGTTTCAGCAAAGAAAACATTGACGTAGTTAACAGTCCGCCGGGACTATTAAAATATTTGAACATTCACTTTGAGATCTTGTAACTCTTCTTAACAGAATGTAGAAATAGGCACAATTCAATTAATTATAGGGAACATTTAAAATGAATTTTTTGTTAAGTGTTATTTTGACGGAAAAAGATAGTGAAAACTCATCTAAAACGAAAAATATATGTTTATCCTACCAGAAAAATGTAGGGTGGCAAATTATTATATTTAAGAATTATTTCGCGTTACCTTCATTGGAATATCAGAAAGATGCTTTTAGAAAATAAACATTAAGACCAGCCAAGGATATTAAAGAAAAATGTGCGCATAAAAAAAGTTAATCTTTTATTCTGCTTGTAGAGTGTAGTTCACAGTCCGGGAATCCTTATAGAGAACGTAATCCTGGACATTCTTCTTCTTCTGCTGGCAAACAAAAATTACATGACTGGTCTTCTCTAGAGGAGGCTCCTGCTCGTGCCAGGTCCAGGTCTCCTGCCAGTACGCCTCCTTCTATTAAAATACTTGGATATTCACTAGAAGAACTTGGATATATTCGGCTTATTCCCCGCACAAATAATGGCATTCAATTCGAATTTCGAAGATATTATTTTCCTGTCGGCAAACCCATTAGAATGCGAGCTGGTCAGAAAAGACGGTTGCCAATTCCAACCCAAGAGCATATTGTATTATCACTATCCAATGGTGATGTTTTTGCAATATTGGATTATAGTGGGTTTCTTGGTGCAATATATAGGGCAGATAGAGATCATCCGAGAGTCAAAATAAATATGATAAGCGGCGAAATTCATAACTTGACCCCAGATGAAATTAAAGATTGTCCAACAGGCAAGAATTACCCAATCTTTCAATGGAACTTTATAAAAACTGTTGCAAATGTCGACTCCCTGCAGTCCGTATGGAATCGTCATAGCGAAGCTCAGGAGACTCCTCTTCGTCGCTCCAGGCCCAGGTCTTTTTCCGGTTTGCTTTCTTCTGAACAAGTACTTGGCTGTGCAATGGGAGAACTTGGTTATGTTCGGCTTATTCCTTCCACAAATCCGAACCAGCGACTTGAATTTCGCAAATATGTTTTTCCTAACAATGAAAAAATTCGAGTACGAATAGATCACTTGATATATTCGTTGGAGCAAAACCAAGAATATATCGTATTATCAACATCCAATGGTATCGTTTTAGCAATAATGGATTGTAGTGACATACTTCGTGGAATTTATGGGGTAGGCAGAAATCATTTGCGCATAAAAATAAATATGATGAGCGGCGAAGTGATTAATATGACCCAAGATGAAATTAGGGATTGTCCAGTAGGAAAGAAACACCCAATTTTGCCAAACAATTTTTTTAAAACTTTTGGAAATCACGATTCTCTACAATCCACATTTAACATTCATAGCAGAGGTAATCCAAGTTCTTCTTCTTCATCCGGACAACATTCACATAACCGGCCTTCGCCTGAAGATTCTACTCTTTGTGCAAGGCCTAGGTCTCCTCCGGGCAGGCCTCCTTCTCACGAAGTACTTGGATATTCACTTGAAAAACTTGGATATATTCGGCTTATTCCTCAGGCAAATCCAAACCGGCGATTTGAATTTCGAAGATACGTTATTTCTGCCAATAAGCCAATACGATTGCTATTAGGAAACAGTGTATATGTGCGCGTTCCAGCTCGAGAACATATTGTATTATCAACATCCGATGGTGAGGTTTTTGCAATACTGGAGTATACTGGGATTCTTCGTGGAATATATGGGACAAATAAGGCTCAGTCGAGAATTAAAATAAACATGAAAAGCGGAACAGTTGAAAATATGACCGAAATTGAAATGAAGGAATGTCATGTAGGCAATAAATACCAAATCTTTCCACGTTGGTTTCATGCAGATGTTTCAAATGAAGATTCTCTGCAACATGTGCACCATTAATTCAATCGAAAACAACATAAATTAAAATATAACATACTTTTAAATCACTAGTCACATCAAAATTAAATTAACAAGCACTTCAAATATTTCTGTAATAAAAATATTTCTTTTGCTTATGATTTTCTGCTTCGACATCGGAATTAAGAGACACTTTTTAATGTTCAAAGATATTTCATTTTTAATGCAGTCGCGTAACATCCTTATCCACGCACAACCACACACACGTATAGTGGGACAAAATGGGAAATTATATGTCCATGCTAATCATGAACAGCTGTCAATCTTTTGTTTTTTGTCGATCATTTGGTTAACAACTTTCCTACTTTCGTTATGTTTTGGATTCAATGTGCAAGGGTTTGTAGAAGCAAAAACTGATTAATAAGTAATATTAGTTTTTATGAAATATTATAATATCAAATAAAATTGTAATATCATTATCGATTATTCGTTTTTGAAGTAACATTTTAACAATCAAATTACTTTCTTTCATCAGAAATATGTACTAGATTATAAAAAGGTGTCAATAGGTATAATTCGTCAATTTTATAAACAAACAACTGGAAAATTCTGATAATATTATTTAGAAAGGTTAAGAAAGAATCGATTTTTCTCTCCCTATTGACGTGCAAAGTATCAATTTACTTTTAATTTATCATTTACCTTATTTATTAATAAAATAATTTTTTACTTTAAGAAGATTAATTTTCATAAAACAGTTCCATAAAACAGGCTTTCTTTTTTATTGGCCGAAATGTGTATAGTATTTTTTTTCTCGACGGCGCCGAAAAGCGGCCACTTCGTTTCGCAGAGCAGCCGGGAAGTTGCGCTTTCCGGCCGGAGAGCAAAACAATTATTTTTATCTAAATAAGGAACTAATTTCCCACAGAACAGTTAAATGTTTAAGAATGAAAGGAATATTTAGTCTAACAGTTTGACTTCCTACCAATTAGATACATCTTTAACCAAAAGATATGAGTTTTTAACTAGCAGAATGAATTGACTGCCGATATCGGCAAAAAAGTTCCCTGCCGATACCAGCAATACATTTTTATGTCGGTACTGGTAAAAAACATATTTATCATACCGAAAGTACTGTGAGAACTGTTAGAGTTAGCTTATGTGATTCTAGAGTTATTTTGTTGCAGGGGCCATGTTCGCACGCTTCTCCAAAGTCTCGTGGGGCGAAAAGGCACCCCTTTGCAGAACAAAATAATGTATATTATATTAATATATAAACAACAGTTAAATTATAAACAAATTATTCATTAAAGCATTAACCAGTGTTTGCTCTACTGTAAGAAAAAGAGGGCCCGTTTCACGTTATGGGTATACAATGGAAATTGCATATGTATTCACTGATTTTCAATTTCCACTATTCATCCCAGATATATTAATTTTTAATAGCATATGCATACATATCCATTACATACCTATGTCCTTGAAGAGTCATTATAGGGTCACTATGTAGAGTATAGAGAGAAGTAATGGAAAAGACATTAAAGAAACTAGGCAACTCGAAAAATTCCCATGATCCTAGTCTTGTATCTTTTTTCAATCATTTTTCTTTGAAATCTTTTTACATATTTTGCGCTGTTTTCTTTAAAAATTTTAATTATCAGCGTTTGAAAAGAATTTTGCCTCAAACAGGGTGTCTAGCGATTTTCAGGAAAAAATTCAAGGACTTTTTCAGGTTTTTCAGGTCCAGAAATTAAGTTTGCCCAGGTCGACTTTTCTGCATATCAAATAATTAAATAACTGGTTTGTTACACTAAAAAAAACAATTGCATTTTTTTAATTGACCATTTTTTATTCCCAATCTATCTTATCGTCTCGTGTTCTAGATATCGATCCGTTTGACACATATAATTCCAAATCTCTAGATAGACGCTTTTCAGCAGTCGCTTTTTCCATAGAAACAGCTAGGTCTAAGAAAGAAACAGGTTTTACAAGTGAGTATTTGAAAGCCAATCTTTCCATAAGTTGTATGATCAAAGGCTGTAGACATTTGCGACAGTCATTTTTAAATTGAAACTTTTCGAGAGGCGTAAAATCTCTAGTGTTATTCAAGGCATGTTTAGTAGCATAATCGGTATAAAACGGGTACATATTAGTAGAATTTCGTTTAATATAAATGAAATCAGAGGTTCATTAGCCTAAAATTCAGTAAGAACAAACTGCAAGTCGATTGCAAAATTTTCGAAGAATGTTAGTTTGACAGTTAGTTGAATGTTCGTTTTTTTCAGATTTGGTAAAATTAAACGAATTCGTTTAGTTGCGGGTACATTTTTAAGCCACCGAAATGCGCAGAACATTTCTGGGAATATTTTAGAATCGGATGTACTAGAATAATCGGCTCGGCGAGCAGGAATATCCTTGAATGCATCATAACATGCTTGTGAGAATTCTGCAAGTTCCCACTCTGTACTTTTCATCCCTGGTTTAAATGCGCCATTTACCATGACGTAACTAAAGTTTTTTTATAATATATGCTATTTTGTTATCGTTGTTAAATGCGTTCTTCATATGAAGTTACTTTAATTAGGATTAACGTATACGCCGGAAATGTAATTATAACTTATCTTAGATAACGCCAAATAAAGTTTGAATTAGTCACTCGTTTCGATTGCAGGCCTATGAATTCTATCGAAAAAGCTTAAGCAGAAATAATATTGTAATATAGTATCGACAAAAATCACGCACACCTCATTCACGCCTGGTTGGTTATCGTCTGTTTATTCGCATTTCTCGCGGTTCTACGATTTTTGAAATAAAACTCTTTCATGTAGTTTTGATCTTTCTCATTCAACACGCATCAGTCATTTAATCTTGCAAGAAAAGTTGTATTTAAACCAGATAATTTTTATAGACAATATTAATAAATATCAACAGTTTCATGGAATAGAACTCAAGCGGCATGATGTGAATAATTTTCATTTTTATTTACAGACAGCAACCACGACGACGTAACAAAAAAGAAACATTGTTTTAATTTCTAAAAAAACGTCATCGCTGGGTAATACGTGAACGCTCTCAAAGAAAAAGATAACAAATGTGAAGGATTACATAACACGCAAATTAATGTGAATGTTAAGATGAAATTTTTTTGTCAATTCACGCAAAAGTATAATGAAGACAATGACTTCAGTGCTGTACGTCCAAACTTTTCTTTCAAGTTAAATGCACTAAAATTTGTAACCAGTTTGAAAGAGATGTTATCATGTATTCAATTCTACGCTCCTAACATTATATGGAAACGAATAATGATTCACCTGGAAATTTCATAAATCTTGATCTCGGGCACTTTGATAAGCTTTTAAAGTTCCTTGAATTTATTTGTTTCCAGAATATGCCCTCATAATTAACGCTTATGGTTGACACTCATCCGTATATGTCAATATTTCAGATTTACTTCATTTTCTCTACATTTCTGAATGTTACTCATTTTACATCATTCAATATTTATAGCATCAGAAAGGAATTTCTATTCAATTCCAATTGGAACTGGAAATACTTCACTTTATCCAAATTAATCACCGTGAAAGTATTAAATCTGATAGTAACATAATTTGGTATTTGTAACAAATTGCTAAATTACTATACAGTAGATTTTATTTATATTTCAAAAATAGAAACTCATAGCTTAGAAGTATTGACTGAGAGAAAAACTCCAGAGAGCTGAAAGTAGGTTCTAAACCCAACTATTTCGGTTTGCAGTTCACTCCCTTCGGAATCGTTTTAAAGTATCTCAGGTTCAGTTCTCAGCAGGAACGAAACCTCCCAGCAGTCATAAGATTTAGATCTTTCAAAGATTCAATCCCGCGTGCTTTTTTTTACCAGTACACAAACTAAACCACCGAACCTCGGTACCTGCTCTCCACGGGACTCAAACGATTATTCATCCCTTATGTGATCATTTGTAATAGCATATGCGTAAAAAGCCATTACATACCTAGGATCTTAAAGCGTCTACAGTCTACAAATTCCAGTTTCAAAATTCCTCCACAAACTGCTCGTTCTTTCTTTTCAAATAATCTTTGTATATTTCTAAAATAGAATTCACAAAATTGTTAGGTTAAAGCCAATGTTGAAGGGTTCCTTAAGGGTACGGGTCCTCATTCGATCAATACTTTTTTAAGCAAAACTGTCCAGACGCAGATCTTAAGAATTTTTAGGATTCGATCCTCGGTCACTTGATCTTTGTTTTGCTTTTCTTGAGTATAAAATTGGAAAAAATTGAAAAAATGGAGCAGTGCACCCTCTAAATACTTTCTGTTCCCTATCTCGGATCATTTACCAATCTAGAGTTCAAAAACTTTCCAAGGCGGAAACTGCTACTAAGATATACTATTTATGAGATCGATTAGAACGCCCAAAAAAGGTTTCCGGATTGAAATGAAATTTTTAATTTAAGTTAAAACGGTAAAAACTGTCATTTTTTTATAGAATATTTTATTTCATTTCGACGCTACAAAATAAAGCACACGTATTGTATTATGTTTATCATTGTTCTTTATTACACATTAATTTCTCACTGCATTTCTATATGATTGAAAGAACTTTCGGTTTGAGAGCAACGATTTTTGTTGTTAATGTTTTACCTTATATTGAGCAGTTAAGCCAGAAAATGAAATTTTATATTTTACTTCTGTCAGATGAACAATTGTATGTGTTAAATTTGATTTGAAATTACATATTTTAAACAGCAAATGAAAGTTAAATTTTTCAAGGAGCATTTAGATTGACAATTTAGACCAGTCGGTCAAAAATGACTGGCAAACGAAATTATTTTTCTCCTTTAGGCCAAACAAAAAGCGCCAAAGGACACTCAAATGGGCCAATTTCTTCAGCATATTATCGCATTGATTAACAAAGACGGCAGACGGAGACCTACATAAAAACCATTACTCCTTAATGCATGAGTTCCAAAACTTTAATTTTTTATGAATACGGTGACAATCAGTTTTCAAATTAAGCTAATACATTCCGTTAAAGACGAGATTCTCATAATTATAATGAACCTAATAAGAAATTTAAAACAATATCATTATCAGCGAAGGACAATCTTCACACTAATAAAATCATTAGCTCACAAATGTGTGAGATAAGAGCTACTTCTTTATGTATTTGTACACTGATAAAGCAATGGAATAATTCTCAGATATACTTGTAATCTTAATTATTTACTGAAAGATTAGTCAGTTTTTTTAAAACTTCTTCGAAAATGAGGATGGTTTATATTTTTCTTCTCCCATTTGCGATCATCGTTAATTTTTTTGGTGAATATAATAATTTATTGTAGTTATCTATAGTTCTTATTATATTGTATGTAATACATGCATAAATAAGGCTATTTCTTAAGCCTGTGGAGCGAACATAAAGTCCCCGACTCCAGCTTAATGTCATATAATTGCCATTCGAATGTTCACACTAAATAACTATAGATTGAGCTTTTTACGGTATCATTTTGGTGCGCCCTTTTTGAATAAGATAACTTCGGGTTGTTATCTTAAATGCAAAATAAATGAGTCTGGGATTCTAACGCTGGTTTGATTATAGTGCCACTTACGGCAGTATTTTCTGTATCTTATTGTAATACCTAAAACTCTCCCCGAAATACTTTTATGCCGTCAAAAATTATGGCGTCTAAGACATACGTTGCCATTCTTTCACAGGAAGAAAAATATTTAAGTTTTGTCTCTTGTAAAATTTTCCACTGTTAAAGCTTAAATATTCTATTGAGAAATTTCATCCTCAGAGGAATTAAAAAATGTTGTGTGTTATGTCCTTATCAGCAATGGCAAATAGGCAAAGTATAAGTGAATTTGAGCTATAAATTAGGAAACTAGCTTGAAACTAAACTCAAGTATTATTAATTAAAAATTAATGCTAATGTTAAAGTGTATTTCAAACTTTAATTTACTTTTTCGACGTTTATTTTTAATTCATTTATGACCACAGTAATATAATAAAAAAATCTCTTGTACTTTTGATTTTTAGAAACTGTCGGGGTCATTGTTCAAATCTCTAAGAGATTTTCAAACGACCTTCAAAATAAATTTGAAAACTTTCGCAGAAAAGATATGCTTCCCACGTACAACAAAAAATCTCTCATAGTTTTTCGATCACACTATTAGGGTCGGAAATCGATTCAAAATAAGCTTGGAAGATACATAGTAGTGAAAAAAGTATTGAAAATTGTTTTCAGGGTTCTTGTTGTCCAAAATCAATTTAACATAAACGTCAAAAAAATAGTCTAGCGGAAACATTTTATGAAATTTTTTAAGGGTCGTTTTAGCATCCTTTAAGGTATTTGTGTCACGTAAAGTAGACCTACTTTTGAATTCCTTATTTAATTTTTTCGTGAGTTGAAAGCCCTACTTTCGGACTTAGAGTTGCTGCATTTTGAAAAAAAAAAAGATTTAAAACCACCGTTCGTTGAACACGCGCATAAAATTCAATAGATCAAAACGAACGAAAGCGGTTTTAGTTTCTCTTTTGAACTTTTCTTGTGGTTAACGAAACAGGCAAAAACCTTTTATTTTTGTGGGACTTTCAACCCACTCTAGTATTTTAGAATATCTGCAATGGCCACAACGGAAGAGCACCTGTTGTTTCTCGAGGCTCATTTTTATGTAAAATAAAAAATATATGCAGTTCTCATAAAAGAAAATCTTAGCCTCTCGCGAACATTGCTTTGCCTCGTTTTGAGATTTGAGCAAGAGTAATATTTTCTAGGCTGTATTCTTAAATTCCGTTTTAACTAAGCCGGATAGCACGGGAAGAAATGGCACTCCCAATAGAGCGTGACGAAAAAACGCTCCCGTAACGACCCTGCCTCCTGTTGGGCAGAGTTTTACTTAACCTACGAATTTTTTAGTACTCTTTTATTTGGCTGAACCGATCATTCCCAGTGGCGTCCTCAAGTTACCGTTCCGGAAAAAATATAGTCCTGCTAAACCGGGATAGGAGGCATCGCGACTTACGGGTTAAATATTTGCAAAAGAAAACCTACATTTCCAGTGCCTGAAAAAGAGAAACTTGTAATTAATCGGAGATTAACTTTAATTCTTAATTATAATTATTCTCCAAAGTCATTGCCTTCATCATTCGACAATTTAGCTCGTTGCTAGTCCTCGAGGGATTGCAATTCTGTCTCAGCAATCCTATGATAAGCTCTCAGGTTGGGCTTGCGCATAACAGATTAAAACCATTAAAACATAAAAACGATATTATAGTTTACTATAAACTTTTGCGATTTAGGAAAATCGGGAATGTATATTAAAAAGTAGTATAAATACTATACTATTTACTTTGGAAAATTAATATAAGTTCTACAAAACTTGTAAAAGAGCACAAATCGCGCTGTGAGAAGGGGTTTGAAGATTCCTTATATAGTAAATGGTGAGAATTTTTAAAATTATGAGAAATGGCATGACGCTCAATATCTCGACTTAGAAGTATTCAAATTTAAAGTAAGAACAGGAAAATATTCTGTTTTAATAAGGTCCAAACTGAGATTAAATTAAATTCAAAAATATATATAGATTTTTAATTATTTTTTTAAATCACCTCGTTCCCGCCTCACATTCGGCTTGGTAATAAATGTAACAGTGATGGGTCAAAAATTGTAGGTGCTCTGAACTTAATACAAACTTTGTATGAATCAAGTATATTATTATAAATTTACAAGGCCAACCATTTATAAAAAAAAGCTATAAATAAAATAATTCCTGAATTTTTGCGAACACAATCCGTCTTTGAAATCCTTGAAATCTTTGAAACCTTTTGAAATTTTTGTGAATTCGTTGAAATCTCTTAAAGTACTTAGAATTTTTGTGAAATATTGAAATTTCTGTGATTACTTTTAGAGTTATTCTCAATTTTTTTTAAATGTTTAAAATCTCTACAATTTTTAAAATACCTGAAATCTTTGTAAAATTTTTAACGTCTTTAAAATATTTAAAATCTTTTGAAAGATTTACAATTTTTGGAAATGTTCGAAATCTTATTGAAAATTTTGAAATCTGGCGTAAACGCCATTTTTAAATCTTCGAGTTCCATGCGATCTTTATGAAATGTCCAAAATCTTTGGGAAATTTTTGTGAAACCCTTCGAAATATTTGTGAATTTTCTTTATTCGTTAAAATCATCGAATTCTTTGAAATCTTAGTGAAATATTTTCAAATCTTCCAAATTTGTTACAATCTGTGAAATCTGATGTACTGTACCCTTTTCAAAATGTTTAAAATTCTTTAAATCTCAGGAAATATTTAAAAACCTAAAGTTTTATACCTATTTTTAAGAGAAAGTTACAATGAAATAATAATTAGCTGTTTAAACAAATACTAAATTCTTGAAACAAAGATCATTATTCCTAAAAATGTCTAATTGTTCAATCAAACATGAAAAATCTACCTTTCAATCAGTAATAGCAAAAAAAAATTACTTAAATAAAAATAAATTGTTTAAACCATTGTTAGTTAGCTGAAAAATACTTAAAAATATTCCACTTGACAAACAAAAATAATTTATGGCAAAAAAGGGAAAAACAAAGCATTTATGTGTAAATTTTTAGCAAGAACGTCCATTTTAGGTTTTTGGGGCATTTTTGGGGCTTCACAAGGGGGGGGGGGGGGATCATCAAAATCTAAAGTAATTTAATGGAAATGATTGATTAGAGAATCTTTAGCAATGCTTTGTAATCTGGTGCTCAAAACCTGAGTGGTGAAATCCTTGGAATTTTCAACTAATAACTTTTATAATTTGTAAGTCCGGCTAACCTTGGGACATTACAGGAGCTATTTGGATTTTTTTATGTAGTGTTTCGCAATTCCCTCAACTGAAGAATTTCAATTTCTGTTAGCGTCTATCACAAGATTTCTCTAAATCGTAATTGACTATATCAATTATGAATATTTAAATATGAAGTACTATTATAAAATTTCTTTCAGTGTATAAAAGGAAACTCACTATTGAACTAAACAACCACAGATGCACAGAAAAATAACTCGCGGATTCTATTTTTCAAAATGAAAATTATAGTAGGTTTAGTATAAAACACCTAACATAAAAAAAATATATTTTTGTTTTCTCGTGGCACGTGTTTTTTCATTAATTTTCCGAGGCTAATATCTCGATAACTATAAAAGTTAGACAAAAGTTTTATTATAAGTATAAAATCATACACATTCCAAAAAATATGAGTATCAGATAAAAAATAACCTCTGACTCTTCCCTCGCATTGTGAGTTGAAAGAGATTGAAATGCATTGGATTAAATTGGTGTGGATTAAAGCGGATTGGAGCGGGTTGGAACACAAATTTAAATTAAATTGAAAAGAAGTGGAATGATTTGAACATTAGGCCCCTTAAGGGCATTTCACCTCGTGTAAATGACAGTACTCGACCAGAAAGCGAAACTTCAGATCTTTGCATCACAAATAAGCTGCCCCTTAAAAAAAATGACGGTTCTTTTTTCGCGTATGCGAGTACTTGACGGTTAATTACTGAAATTGCACCAATTTATATTTTAATAGTACATTTTAAAAATTTGTCTTTCATTAAAAATTCATTATTCTTATTTAGATAAAATCAGAATAAATTAATTATTTCTTAAAGTTTAAAATAAATTTTCTGGGGATGTTTCAAATATTACGATTAATTTCAAAGACTTATAAAATTAAAAGTTTTTATTCAGGGTACAAAAATTGAACAAGTTTATTGGTATATATCAAAAGTTTCATGAAAGATAATTCAATCGACATAAGGAAACATTTTTATTTCGTCAACTAATAATTTATTAAGAAGCATTAAGAAAAGGGAATGAAGATTTAACTTCGAAAGTGCAATCAAATTATTTACAATAATGCTAATATAAAAGTGTATAATTGTATATGTATATGGACTGGGTGGATGAATCATGTATATATTTAGAACACACAAATCAATAAAGAGACATAACTTAAATTAGTTTAAAACGTTATTTGCGTATGAGATTTTGTTACTATATAACGTTATTTTGAATTAAAATGAAAATTACAAAAGAATTTGATGCAGCTTACCGCAATTTCAGATATATTTTAATGAATCATAAATGTATTGCAAACAGATGTAACTTAACTATTTATTTTTGTCATATTTGAAATTAATATTTTGTCATGCGTTATTTTAAATGTCAAAACAGAGCAAAAACATATTTTTGAAAGAATTAAGAATATTGAAACCTTTTCGTTTTATGGGAGTTTTTGTGTTACAGAAAATGGTTTATCATGTCAATAGAATTATTAAAACCTTTGTTCACTCGTCTTCTACTAAAATAGATGTTTCTTTTACCATAAGAATATAGAGTAGGAAGTAATTATATTTCAGAATCATTTCGCGGTATTTAAAATGGAATATCATAAATATACTAACCGCAAACGAATCACTGAATGTAGTTTACAGACCGCTGGGACTATTGAGGTACTTCGACATTCACTGGGAAAATAAAGTTTTTGTCAAGCTTTATTTTAAAAGTAAAACATACAAAAAATTCACCTGCTTCCAAAAATATATTTTTATTTAACCAGAAAAATTTCGGTTGGAAAAGTATTATATTTCAAAATTATTTGGCGTTACTACGAATTAGTTATCAGGAAGATGCTTGCAGAAAATAAACATTAAGTTCCGCCAAGGATATTAAAGGAAAATGTGCTCAGAAAAAAAGTTAATCTTTTATTCTGCTTGCAGAGTGTAGTTCACAGTCCGCCGGGAATCCTCATAGAGAACGTAATTCTAGACCTTCACCTTCTTCTTCTGCCAAAAAGCAATTTCCTGACTGGTGTTCTCCAGAGGAGGTTCCTGTTCGTGCCAGGTCGAGATCTCCTGCCAATACGCTTCCTTGTTTAAAAATACTTGGATACTCACTTGGAGAACTTGGACATTTGCGGCTCATTCCCCGTACAAATGATGGCATTCAATTTGAATTTCGAAGATATTATTTTCCTGTCGGGAAACCCATTAGAATACGAGACGGTCCGAAAAAACGGGTGCCGGTGCCAACTCAAGAGCATATTGTATTATCACTATCTAATGGTGATGTTTTTGCCATATTGGATTATAGTGGGTTTCTTTGTGCATTATATAGGGCAGATAGAGATCATCCGAGAGTAAAAATAAATATGATAAGCGGCGAAGTTTATAACTTGACCCAAGATGAAGTTAAAGATTGTCCAGCAGGCAAGAATAGCCCAATCTTTCCACGAAACTTTATAAAAACTTTTGCAAACGACGACTCGCTGCAGTCCGTATGGAATCGCGATAGCGAACCTCAGGAGTATCCTCTTCGTTGCTCCAAGCATAGGCTTTTTTTGGGTAGGCCTCCTTCTGAAAATGTACTTGGTTGTGCATTAGACCAACTTGGATATGTTCGGCTTATTCCTTTCACGAATCCGAACCAGCGATTTGAATTACGCAAATATGTTATTCCTACCGATGCAGAAATTCGAGTGCGAATAGATAACTTGGTATATTTCTTAGCAAAAAACCATGAATATATGGTATTATCAACGTCCGATGGTGACGTTTTTGCAATAATGGATTATGGTGACACACTTCGTGGAATTTACAGTAAAAATAAACAGCATTCGCGAATAAAAATAAATATGATAAGCGGCGAAATAATTAACTTGACCCAAGATGAAATTAGGGACTGTCCAGTAGGAAAGAATCACCCAATCTTGCCAAACAATTTTGTTAAAGCTTTTGCACATCACGATTCACTACAATCCAAATTTAACATTTATAGCAGAGGTAATCCAAGTTCTTCTTCTTCGACCGGACAACATTCACATAACCGGCCATCGTCTGAAGATTCTACTCTTGGTGCCAGGCCAAGGTCTCCTCCGGGCAGGCCTCCTTCTCATGAAGTACTTGGATATTCGCTTGAAAAACTTGGATATATTCGGCTTATTCCTCAGGCAAATCCAAACCGGCGATTTGAATTTCGAAGATACGTTATTTCTGCAAATAAACCAATCCGATTGCTTCTAGGAAATTGTGTATTTGTGCGCGTACCACCTCGAGAACATATTGTATTATCAACATCCAATGGTGAGGTTTTTGCAATACTAGAGTATACTGGGATTCTCCGTGGATTATATGGGACAAATAAGTCTCAGTCGGGAATTAAAATAAACATGACAAGCGGCACAGTCGCAAATATGACCGAAATTGAAATGAAGGAATGTCATGTAGGCAATAAATACTCAATCTTTCCACGCTGGTTTCATGCAGATGTTTCAAAAGAAGATTCTCTTCAGCATGTGTATCATTAATTCTATAAAAAAAACATATAAACATGCCAATGTATTATGGTTTTTAAGGCTTCCATCCTTGTATTATATTCTAATTTCCATCATGTTTTTTCTTGATTAAAAAAACCTTCCACACCGAAATTAAAAGAGATTTTTAGCGTTCAGAGATATTTGATTTTTAATGCAGTCGCGTAACCTAATTATTCACACACAACGACAGAAACAATGGGGCGAAATAGAAAATTGTATGTCCATGCAAATCATTTACAACTCTTATTCTTTCGTTTTTCGTCGACCATAGATGATCAACTTTCTTGTTTTTATTATGTTTTGGATTCAATTTACAGGATTTTGTCGAAGCGAAAACTGATTGCTATGTAATATTAGTTGTTATAAAATATTATAGTAGCAAATAAAATTATAATATCATGATCGATTATTTGTTTTTAAAGCAAAATTTTGACTAGTTTTAGGATCCCCCGGCTTTTTTACTAGAATAATAAATATTTTATCTTAAAAATTTGGGAAGTGATAGCGAACATGCTAACGGGCGTCCTTACACACTTTTTTGTAGATTAATTCAAAAAAGTTTTAATTTAGCAAAATGTCATTAATTTGAATCGCGCTTAGGAAATAGTATCGATTTTTTTCAGTGTTAGATTCCCCTGGCCTTTCTCCGAGGATAAGAAATATTTTGCCTTAAAAATCTAGGAAATGATAGCGAACATGCTATTGGACGTCCCCGTTTATTTCGTAAAAAATTTCCAGATTGTCGGAAAGGCAAATATGAAAAACGACGTAACCTCAAAATAATGCATATGCATAACATTTCTATTTAGCACATTAAATTTTTTTGTTATTACCCCTTAAAAAAGATTCCGTGGACGTCCGTTATGATATTTTATAGCATCTTTGAATTCAGTTTTTAAAAAGTTTTATTTTTGTGGAAAAAAAGCCGAGGAAAATATAAGTGTAACATGCCCTTAAGAAAAAATTGATTCTTCTCTGCATATCGATGTCCAAATTATTAATTTATTAATCATTTATCATTTACCTTATTTACTTATAAAATATTTTCACAAAGCAGTTTCATTTTCAATCAGTTCAGAAAAGATTACTCTTGTTTAAAAGGTCAAAAAAAGACCCCTGGTTGCGAATATCTTGGCTAGGATTTCGATATATGGGTCAATTTTTGTTTAAAGAAAGTTTTTAAACAATTTCATTATTCAGTGACAACAAAATTTACAAAATAATTTTTAACATGGCAGCGTTATAAATAAATGATTTTTTAATAAAATTGCCATATTTGCACAGTGTTACCTCAGACTCTATAATTCAGAAAAAATTTTAACTTGTTCACTGTCTATATCAAAGATAGATCTCTTAAAAGGAAAAAGAAATCTTCCGATCGAATAAAAACTTCTCTCCCTACATTTTTGTTAAAAAGTTGTTATTGTTAAGAGGAAACCGTTTAGACTCTTCATTTATTAATAAACAATCATCCAGACCAACCAGTGTCATATTATTGCTTCAAATTGTTGCGAAAGCTTTATCTAACATATCAACATAATTTATTGTTAATATTTTTTTTGCTAAATTTTTTATAACAATTGATATAAATAATGACCCTCAATTACGAGAATTGACATTCATTTTTTTATTACCCCTTTACATATGATTCCACTTTTTTCTCGGTTGATATTTTATACTCATACGACGAGCCATTATTTATGTATGGCCTTATAAACAATGTGTTTTTTATAAACACACCCTCCTCTAAAAGCCACAATTTTCAAGTTATTAGCGCTTACCTTTTTTTATATCCTTAATTTTAACAAAAAGAATGTCATTATCTTGGGTAGCTTTTTTGATATCTGACCCTTATTGTTTAAAATTATTGTTATTAACAAAAACGCTAAATTAAAAATATCAATTTTTCCTTAATTTTTTACTAATCCGTGTCACAAAATAAAACTGGCTGGTCGTACAAAAAATATCCCGACATTGAAAAGTTTTATTTTATTCCATAGATTGATAAAAAAACCGAGAAAAAATGGATTTTCCAAATTGAGCGATTTTGTCAATAACAATTTCTATAAATAATAAGGGTCAGATATTAAAAATGCTACCTGAGAAAATCACATTCTTCATAGTAAAATTAAGTATTAAGTCAAGAATTAATTTAAAAAATTGAAGTGAATTCTCTTAATTGAGGGTCATTATTTACATTAATTGTTATCCAAAATTAAGGAAAAGAAATTATGAACAACAAATTATGTTAATAATGCTATATAAAGCTTTCGCAATAATTCAAAGCAACGTTACCTCCGTTATGACACTGGCCCTAATTCATTCCACATTTTAAAATAAATTTATGAAAATTCTATAAATAATTGTATTTTTATAATGAGCGTATGTTTATAAAATAAGAATAGTGGAATTTTTTTACAACTTAAAATTTTTTTACTGTCATAAGAAGTTTTTAGATATATTGTCATGAGCTCATAGAAATACTTTCTTTAATTTCCTACCAAACACATCCAGTACATACCATGTCCTTGAAGTGAGTGTCCTTATGAGAGGATTGTCAAGTTATTTACCTGAAAAGGTAAATATAAAATAAAAAAGATACTTTTCAACCAATAAAGACTGATTTTCTACCCAACAAGACGAATCTTCGGTCAAAATAGTTGCAATTTATGACCAAATAATGGAATTTTGAACAAAAAGAAATTATTTTTAGCAAAATGTATTGATTACATTTTTAAACAAAATATTAGACTTTTCAGACCAAAAGAAAGGATGTTATAATATACATACAGTTAAATTGTCAATTTAAGAAGGTAAATGTTTAAAAAAAAAACATAATTTTAAACCTAATAAAATTAATTTTCACCCGAAAAGTTTAACTTACGAAACTACAATAATTGGTTCTCTACCAAGCAGTTGGAACATTCTACAAAACATTAAAAATTTTAACGGAATAGTTGCAGTTTCAATCGACAAAGACTATGAAGAGTATAGAGAGAAATAGGGGATATAATGTGCACTGTCTAATTTGTAAATTGTAATTCAACGAATTTAAAATAAAAAATTTTAACATGTATAATTTAGAGGTCCCCTTTTGTAGTTTCGTATTTTTTAGGTCTCTATATTAATTTTGGGCCATATATTAAAATAAACTAGAATTTTATACGCCATCGATTAAGTGAAACTTTAACAAAGTAGTTCAACTTTCAAGCGTGGTTATGAATTTTTATTTAAGAAGATTAATTTACGGATCGAAGTAGAATCATTTAAAAATTATTATATACATTTTTATAAAGACGTTGTTGAATTGTCGACTAAGAATGTTTAGTTTTCAGCCAAACTGATGAATCCTCAATTAATAAAGTTAACTTTTGTCATTAACTGAATCAATGAAACTAAAAGTGTATAAATAATTAAAAATTGTTTCCATAGTTTGTGGAAAAAAACAATTTGCTGGAAAAAATGTTTCATCAATACAAAAATAATTGTTTAAAAATTTAAAATTATATAAAAACTAATATAGAACTCTTAAAATTGGACCGCAAACTTTCCAAGACGGAAACTGCTACTAAAATATACTATTTATGAGATCGATTAGAACGCCCAAAAAAGGTTTACGGATTAAAATGAAATTTTTAATTTAAGATAAAACGGTGAAAACTGTAATTTTTTAGAAGAATATTTAATTTTATTTCGACGCTACAAAATAAAGCACACGTGTTTTATTATGTTTATAATTGTTCTTTATTACACATCAATTTTGCACTGCAGTTCTATATGATTGAAAGAACTTTCGTTTTGAGAGCAACAATTTTTGTTGTTAAGGGGGGTTCCTTCTTTGTTGGCCCGAAATCCGGTTGTTTTTTTGGGAATATTGTTTGAAGAAAGTATAAAAGATAGGAGGCTAAGATTTTTCACAATTGTTTTTCCACATTTATTGTAGCACTAAAAAATTTGTTAGGCAGTTACATAAAGTCGACTTTTCCCGCTGGTTGAAGATCTGTTCGCTGTAGAAAAAATCTTAAACAAATAATCCAAATATTTTCTCAATCTTTACACTATAGCGCACAAAGTAGATTAGAATGAAGAAAAAAAATAAAAAATGAGGAGGTTATGAGATTTTGAAAAAAATGGGTTTTTTCATATTTTTTGCTACTAATTATTTTTCTAAATAAACAATTTTTAGTATTTTTGATGATTGTAGTGTACTTTGTGGGGACACCTTCTGCTAATATGTCAAAAAAGTTTTATAGGGATTGCTCAATTTTTGCGCCTTGTGGGACTTCCACCAACTATTGCAAAATTACTTTTTCCAAGATTAATGTGGCTCATTGTTCAAGCGGTCAGAAATCACGAATTTGACATCAGATTTACAACAATCATTTGTTTAAATAAAGTTCAGAAAATGAGAGTAATTACGCCTAGTCACCTATTCCAGGTCCATACAAGCCACCTTCCTCATTCACGTGAAAAACAAGCCTAAAATCAGAACCAGTTTCGCCGCCGCAGAGCACCCGGCTGCTGCAGCCCAGCGCGTTTGACACCGCTCTATTCAACGGCCCATAACTTTCGAAATTTTTGATATTTTGACTTGAAATTTTCCTGATATATTTTTGAAACATATATCTATCGGAAAATACAAAAAGAAAAAAAAAAGATTTTTTTGACCCAACAAAGTAGGAGCCCCCCTTAATGTTTTACCTTATATTGAACAGTTAAGCCGGAAAATGAAATTGTTTTTTTAGTTATATAATATGAACAATTGTATGTGTTAAATTTGATTTGAAATTACATATTTTAATCAGCAAATGAAATTTAAATTTTTAAGGGGCATTTAGATTGACAAATTAGACCCGTTGGTCAACAATGACTGGCAAACGAAATTATCCTTATTCTTTAGGCCAAACAAAAAGCGCCAACGGAAACTAGAATGAGCCAACTTCTTCAGAATATTATCGCGTTGATAAACAAAGACGGCAGATGGAGACCTACATAAAAACCATTACTCCTTAATGCATGAGTTCAAAAACGTTAATTTTTTATGAATACGGTGACACTCAGTTTTCAAATTAAGCTAATACATTCCGTTTAAGACGAGATTGTCATAATTATAATGAACCTAATAAGAAATTTAAACCAATATCATTATCAGCGAAGGACAATCTTCACACTAATAAAATCGTTATCTCACATATGTGTGAGATAAGAGCTACTTCTTCATATATTTTTGCACTGATGAAGCAATGGAATAATTTTCAGATAAACTTTTAATTTTAATTATTTACTGATCGATTAGTCAGTTTTTTCTCTACTTCTGCGAAAATGAGGATGGTTTATATTTTTATTCTCTCATTGGCGCTCATCGTTAATTATTTTGGTGAATATAATAATTTAATGTAGTTATCTATAGTTCTTATTATATTGTATATAATACATGCATAAATAAGGCTATTCCTTAAGCATGTGGAGCGAAAATAAAGTCCCCATCTCCAGCCTAATGTCATTTAATGGTCATTCGAATATTCACACTGAATAACTAGAGATTGATCTCTTTACGGTGTCATTTCTGGTGTCCCCTTTTTAAATAAGATAACTTCGGGTTGTTATCTTAAATAAAAAATAAACGAGTCTGGGATCCTAACGGTGGTTTGATTTTAGTGCTAATTCCGGAAGCATTTTCTGTCTCTTATTGTAATACCTAAAACTATCCCCGAAATGATACTTTATTCTTTTAGTTTATGCCGTCAAAAATGATGGTGCCTCAGGCATACGTGGCCATTCCATCCCAGAAAGAAAGAAATTTAAGTTTTTTCTCTTGTACAATTTTCCACTGTTAAAGCTTACATATTCTATAGAGAAATTGTATCCTCAGACGAATTAAAAAATGTTGTGCGTTATGTCCTTATCAGCAATGGCAAATAGGCAAAGTATAAGTGAATTTGAGCTATAAATTAGGAAACTAGCTTGAAACTAAACTCAAGTATTATTAATTAAAAATTAATGCTAATGTCTACGTATATTTCAAACTCTAATTTACTTTTCCGACGTGCATTTTTAAATGATTTCTGACCAGAGTACTATAATCAGGAAATAATGATGTAGTTTTGATTTTTAGAAAATGTCGGGGTCATTGTGTAAATCTCTAAGGGATTTTAAAACAAACTTTCAAATAAATTTGAACACTTTCGCAGAAAAAAATATGCTTCCCACGTACCACAAAAAATCTCTCATAGTTTTTCGAACACAATATTGGGTTCAGATGTCGATTTAAAATAAACTTGGAATATGTATAGTATTGAAAAAAGTATTAGAAATTGTTTTGAGGGTTCTTTTTATAATTTCTGAACAATTCAAGCAAGAAAATCAAACATTTGCTAAAAAACAAAATCACGGAAGATTTTTTGGTTATAACATTAGGGTCCGAAATCATTTCAACATAAACCTGGAAAAAATAGTCTAGCGGAAGAACTGTTTGAAATTTTTTACACGGTTGTTTTAGCATCCTTTAAGGTATTTGTGTCACGTAAGGTAGACCGTCATTCGACAATTTAGCTCGTTACTAGTCCTCGATGGCTTGGAATTCTGTTTCAGCAATCCTATGATAATCTCTCAGCTTGGGTTCGCTCGTAACACGTTGTGCCGAAATCAGAACCTGCTTACGAATTGTTTAAAATTTTTTAAATATATGGAAAATTTTGTTATCTAATCATCTGTTTCGAAAGTAAAATATTATACATTATTTTCAATACTTTTTGCATAGATCTTCCATAGCACTGTAGCTCGTGTGCATGGCAGTAAAGAAGTGAAACTTAGGATCTTTGCGTCACAAATAAGCTGCCCTTTTGAAACAAATTCCGGTTCTTTTGTCGCGTATGCGAGTACTTGAGGGTTAATTGCTGAAATTACACCAATTTATATTTTAATAGTATATTAAAAAAACTTTCTGTGAATGTTTAAAAGACAACCATTAATTTCACAGACTAATAAAATTAAAATTTTTAATTTAGGGTGAAAGATTGAAAAAATTTCTATGGTATATATAAAAAGTTTCATAAAAGAGATTTTACTTCGAAAATGCTTTATTCATGTGCATTTAATATTATAGGAAATTTTGTAGTATTAAAGTATTTCGTACCATTTATTTGTTCCCTGAAATAAGGCTTCTCCATCCGCCCAAACTGATTTAAATATTGCAATCAAATTATTTACAGTAATGCTAATATAAAATCGGATGATTGTATATGTATATAGACTGAGAGGATGAAACATTTGTATATTTAAAAAATAAAGGTTAATAAAGAGACATAACTGAAATTAGTTTAAAACATTATTTGCATTTGATATTTTGTTATTATATAAAGTTCTTTTGAATTGAAATGAAAATACCAAAAGAATTTGATGCAGCTTGTCGGACTTCCAGATGCACTTTAATGAATTATAAATATATTGCAAATAGGTGCAACTTAACTATTTATTTTTATCATACTTGAAATTAATGTTTTGTCAGCCGTTATTTTGAAGGTGAAAACAGAGAAAAAACATATATTTCGAAGAATTAAAAATATTAAAAATTTTCGTTTTATGGAGGTTTCCGTGTTGCAGAAAATGGTTCGTCATGTCATTAGAGTTATTAAAAAGTTTGTTCACACGTCTTCCACTAAAATAGATATTTCTTTTCCCACAACAATATAGAGCAAAACAAACATTAAATGTATTTTACAGTCCGCTGGGAGTACTAAAATACTTAGACATTCACTTGGAAAACTTGTAACACTTCTTTACAGAATAGTGAAATAGCCGCAATTCAATTAATTATTTGGCATATTTAAAATCAAGTTTTTGTCAAGCATTATTTTAAGAGTAAAACATATTAAAAATTCACCTGCTTCCAAAAATATATGTTTATTTAACCAGAAAAATTTCGGTTGCAAAAGTATTATATTTCAAAATTATTTGGCGTTACTACGAATTAGTTATCAGAAAGATGCTTTCTGAAAATAAACATTAAGTTCAGCCAAGGATATTAAAGAAAAATGTGCTCATAAAAAAGTTAATATTTTATTCTGCTTGCAGAGTGTAGTTCACAATCCGCCGGGAATCCTAATAAAAAACGTAATTCTGGACCTTCATCTTCTTCTGCTGGAAATCAACAATCGCCTGATTGGTCTTCTCCAGAGGAGGTTCCTGTTCGTGTCAGGCCGAGCACTTCTGCCAGTACGCTTCCTCCTTTAAAAATATTAGGATACACACTTGAAGAACTTGGATATATGCGGCTCATTCCCTGTACAAATAATGGCATTCAATTTGAATTTCGAAGGTATTATTTTCCTGTCGGAAAACCCATTAGAATGCCAGCCGGTCAGAAAAGACGGGTTCCAGTGCCAACCCAAGAGCAAATTGTATTATCACTATCCAATGGTGATGTGTTTGCAATATTGGATTACACTGGGTTTCTTCTTGCAATATATAGGGCAGATAGAGATCATCCGAGAGTAAAAATAAACATGATAAGCGGCGAAGTTTATAACTTGACCCCAGATGAAATTAAAGATTGTCCAGCAGGCAAGAAGAACCCAATCTTTCAAGGGAACTTTGTTAAAACTGTTGCAAATGTCGACTCTCTACAATTCGTATGGAATCGTCATAGCGAAGCTCAGGAGTCTGCAGTTCGTCGCTACGAGCCCAAGTCTTTTTCGGGTTTGCCACCTTCTGAACGAGTACTCGGTTGTGCAATAAAAAAACTTGGTTATGTTCGGCTTATTCCTTCAAAAAATCCGAACCAGCGATTTGAATTTCGCAAATATGTTATTCCTAACGATGAAAAAATTCGAGTGCGAATAAATAACTTCATATATTCCTTAGAGCCAAACCAAGAGTATATGGTATTATCAACGTCCGATGGTGACGTTTTTGCAATAATGGATTATAGTGACACACTCCGTGGAATTTACAGGATAGATAGACATCATTCGCGAGTAAAAATAAATATGATAAGCGGGGAAGTGATTAATATGACCCAAGATGAAATTAAGGATTGTCCAGTAGGAAAAAAACACCCAATCTTGCCAAACAATTTTTTTCAAGCTTTCGCAAATCACGATTCACTACAATCCACATATAATCTTCATAGCAGAGGTAATCCAAGTTCTTCGTCATCGTCCGGACAACATTCACCTAGCCGGCTATCGCCTGACGATCTCACAGTTCGTGCCAGGTCAAGGTCTCGTTCGAGCCGGCCTCCTTCTCACGAAGTACAGTGAAACTCTTCCATAGCGCCGATTTTGGGGATAATGGTGGCGCGGCGTCAATTCTCGGAAGGGCTATAGAAGGGAGTATTATTGAAGATTTTTACTGTACTTGGAAATTCAATTGAAACACTTGCATATATTCGGCTTATTTCTCAGGCAAATTCGAACCAGCGATTTGAATTTCCAAGATACGTTATTCCTGCCAATAAACCAATACGATTGCTATTGGGAAACAGTGTATATTTGCGCGTACCAGCTTGAGAACATATTGTATTATCAACATTCAATGGTGAGGTTTTTGCAATACTGGACCATACTGGGATTCTTCGTGGAATATATGGGAAAAATCAGGCTTATTCGAAATTAAAAATAAACATGACGAGCGGCACAGTTGAAAATATGACCGAAATTAAAATGATGGAATGTCATGTACGCAATAAATACTCAATCTTTCCACGTCGGTTTCATGCAGATGTTGCAATTGAAGATTCTCTTTAGCATGTCTATCATTAATTCAACCAAAAAAAACATGTAAAAATGCCAATGTATTATGGTTATTAGGCATTCCCTTCTTGTAATATATTATAATCCACATAATCTTTTTCTTGATCAGAAACAAAACTTCCACACCGAAGTTAAAAGACGATCATTTGGTGAACAATTTTCCTATTTTCATTGTAAAATAATGAAATAAACTTGTAATATCATTATCAATTATTCATTTTTAAAATAACATTTTGAAAATAAAATTACTTTCTTTCATGAGAAATTTGTATTAGATGAAAAAAAGGTGTCAATAGGTATGATTCGTCAATTTTATAAACAAGAAACTAATAAATTCTGATAATACTATTTAAGAAAGGTTAAGAAAGAATTAATTCTTCTCTGAATATTGATGTCCAAGGTATTAATTTACTAATAACTTATCATTTATCTTATTTATTTATAAAATAATTTTACACTGTAAGAAAATTAATTTTCACAAAATAGGTGCATTTTTAACCAGAGAAGAAAGTATCTGATAACGTGGTTAAACTTTCAGCCAAGCAGTTCAATTCTTATCCAAAAAAGTTATGTTTTCAATGACTAATTCAATAGTTTAATTTTCAAACACAAGAAAGGTGATTTTGGAGTGAAAAATTAAAAAGTATAATTTACAACTCACAAATAGTATATGACATACCTAAGCCAATAAAATACTGAACGTCACAGACCACATTTAATTGTCGGCCTAGGCGAAACTCAGGTTGATAAACATGTGATCTGGGGTTTTTTTTTATTGACTGAGGTGTGAATACTATTTTTTTGCTTGGCGGCACGGGAAATCGGCAACTTCTTTTCGCAAAGCGGAATTAACGGAATGGATTGACTGCTGATATCGAAAAATGTTCCCTGCCGGCACCAGGAATACATTTTTATGCCGGTACTGGTAAGAAACATGTTTAGCGTACCGAGGGTACTGTCAGACATCTTAAAGTTAGGTTATGTGATTTTAGGTTAATTTCGTTATAGGGGCCAAGTCCGTACCCCTCTCCAAAGTATCGTGGGCGTAGCTGAGTTGCCAGAATAAACATGTCTCTAATGCCTGGTGCAAAAAAGGTTCTCTAATCCTATGGCTAAGTTGCGCTACACATTATACCTTTCATAAAATTAAATAATCTTTACTTCATCTTTTAAGATGTGCCGAAAATAAAATAATTAATTAAAAAAACAAAAACTTAAACAGGTATAATTTAGAGGTTCCCTTTTGGAGTTTCGTCCTTCGTATGCCTTTATATTAATTTTGGACCATATATTAAAACAAATAGAATTTTCTACGCCATCGATTAAATAAAACTTTAACAAAGTAGTTCAACTTTCAAGCGTGTTTATGAATTTTTATTTAAGAAGATTAGTTTACATAGTTGGCTGGAAACAAAAAATTTGCTGGCAAAAATGTTTCTTTAATATCAAAATAATTGTTGTAAGATCTTTATTCCTCATCTTTTTCTTCCTAGACAAAAAGTTGTAGGGTTTTTTTTTTTGCTTGAGAAAAAATAATAAAATGCAAATAAAATTTCGGGGTATGTAGTTCAAAATGTCCTTCGGCTAATAGCACAAAATGAATGAAAAAATTATTATCAACATTTTTAGTCATTTTTTTCTGATGCTCAGCGCATATCATACTTCATCCTTGAAAAATTATCATAAGCCCTTATTTGATTCGGCTGCTTAACTGGCATAGAAACCAACATTGACATAGGGTCCAAAATTATTATAAGAACCAAAATGGACATAAAAATATAAAAGGGACAAAACTCAAAAAAGGCTCCTTTCAATTATATCCATTTATGATTTTTGGTGAAGAATTTGTTGATTCACAATTTACAAAATAAGGGAGTGGACACTGCAGCACATTCTTTTCCCTATTTCTAGCATTACTGTATTCTGATTTTTTTGTCATAGGAAATGTTTGTCAACCAAATTAAATACCTTAAAATAATTAGGATCTTCTGTAATCTTGAAAACCGTATCAAATTTGTTAAAGTTTTAAATAAAACAAAAATTTAAGAAATTTAAGTTAGATTAAAATCAAATTCAAAATCCGATTTAACGTCCAATAATTAAATTATGTATAGAATTACAGAAAATAAAACCAAGAATACAACAACCACATTTGTTCATTATTTAAAAAATTTATCATCAGATGGAATAAAATCTGTCGCCTGTTATATTTTTATCAGCAATGCCAAAGCTCCAAGGTATACGTGAATTCGAGCAATAATTAAGGAGAGTAGATTAAAAAGAATTCTTTGTTTATTTATGTATTATTTTTAAAATGAGAAGACATTGTGGGCGAATTAAAAGGTATTTTTCTGAAATGAAACTAAGAACTTGATACAACAACAACTATCGTTGATTTTCGAGAAAAAATAAATATGGGGATAACGCTTATTTTGAGATTGAAGCACTGACAAAATTCCTAATGTGATAAATAAATGGCGAGGGCCAATCACTGAGAAATCTGGAAATCTTAAAAGTATGGATTTGACAGTCTCAATTGAATTCGCATAGAGAGTGCTAAAATTTTTTTTAGATTGCCTTGCATGCCCAGATTTCCAAAACTTCTCGCGATTGGGAAGCGACTGGCTAAATCAGACTCGGTTAAGCTCGGCGGCGCACAGTGGGGTGAAATCGGAAAACGAGGTTCAAAATGACATTTAGAACGCAATTATGCACCGATTTTAGAATTTTTTTTTTTTTTGAAAAATTCAGAACTAAATTTTTCAGAAAATGGTAAGAGTAGATTTTTTATTTTCTTGTTTATTTAATTTTTATTTTAATGCAAACATCGAAAAAAATGTCGATTTTTCTAATTTCATTTTTTATCTTCTAGAAAAAATTTTTCTTATACTTCTCGTCCCTTGAATTTAGTGCACAGGGGTATAAGAAATATAAAAAAGTTCTAAACTTGCATAGTTAATTGTTATAAACAAATTGTATTAACAAATACTCGACTTTAAGGGTTATTCGGCTTCAACGTATATTTCTGCTCTGAAATCGCTTGCTTTCATTGTGAGGATGATACGTGAATATTTAAATTTAACATTAAATGTTATTTGTTTATTTTATAAACAAATTATATAAACAAATTCACATTTTGGCCGTTTTTAGGCGAAAAGAAACCGTTTTTTCTTTCTACCTTGTTGCAATTATGTTGCCAGTGATGTTTTCTGAAAAAAAATTTGCCACCTATCCATATTTGTTTATTTATAAACAAATTATATAAACAAATGTACAAATTAATCGGTTTTTCCTCTCACCTTGCTGAAATTATATTTACAATGATGTTTTCTAAAAAATATTTTACAAACCAGCAATAGATGTTTATTTTATAAATAAATTATATGAACAAATGCACATTTTGGAAAAATGTTGCCAAGCATCACTAATCGTTTATTTCATAATCGAATGTACATTGCAGATATTTATGGTCAGAAAGAAATCGTTTTTCTATTATTATTATTTTTCAAACTATATTGACAATGACTTGCCTAGTAGAACAATACAATTTATAAAATTTATAAACAATTTTAAGGAAAAAAAAGACATTCTATATATTACAATAAGTATAAGAATCGGGGTGCTTTTTTATCATGAGTCCCCTTGCCGCTCACGAATCAGAGTTCTATATTACTATGAGTTTTTCAACCGTTTATAGCTTAAAATCGACCAAAGTGTGCATTTGTTTATATAATTTATTTATAAAATAAACAACTATTGCTAGTTTGTAATTTTTTTTTTAGAAAACATCATTGTAAATATGATTTCAGCAAGGTGAGAGGAAAACCCGATTAATTTTTGTTCAAAAACACCCAACATGTGAATTTGTTTATATAATTTGTTTATAAAATAAACGGATATTTATGGGTGGCAAATTTTTTTTCGAAAAAATCACTGCCAACATAATTGCAATACAATAGGAAGAAAAAACGGTTCCTTTTCGTCTAAGAACGGCCAAAATGTGCATTTGTTTATATAATTTGTTTATAAATAAACAAATATTGATAGGTGGCAAATTTTTTTTCAGAAAACATCACTGGCAACATAATTGCAACAAGGTAGAAAGAAAAAACGGTTTCTTTTCGCCTAAAAACGGCCATAATGTGAATTTGTTTAAATAATTTGTTTATAAAATAAACAAATAACATTTAATGTTACATTTAAATATTCACGTATCATCCTCACAATGAAAGCAAGCGATTTCAGAGCAGAAATATACGTTGAAGCCGAATAACCCTTAATGTCGAGTATTTCTTAATACAATTTTTTTATAACAATTAACTATGCAAGTTAAGAATTTTTTTATATTTCTTATACCCCTGTGCACTAAATTCAAGAGACGAGAAGTATAAGAAAAATTTTGTCTAGAAGATAAAAAATGAAATTAGAAAAATCGACATTTTTTTCGATGTTTGCATTAAAATAAAAATTAAATAAACAAAAAAATAAAAAATCTCCTCTCACCATTTTCTGAAAAATTTAGTTCTGAATTTTTCAAAAAAAAAATTCTAAAATCGGTGCATAATTGCGTTCTAAATGTGAATGTATGAATGCTTCATTGATTGAATGCTCCAAGCTTAGCAAATGATTTTGAAGAGTTCCAAGATTTCCAAGAGTTGCAAGAGTTCCTCAACGAGTTCTCCTAAGACTTCCTGCGCATCAATCTGAGGTTTCTCAGTGATAAACCCTCGATAAATTTCATTCGTAATTTATATCAGCATGAAAATAAGTTTTGAATATTATTCATTAAAAATAAATCCTAATGTAAAAATATATTTCAAACTTCAACTTGCTTTTCCACGTTTATTCTGAATTAATTCGTGACCACAGTACTATAATCAAGAAATATCCCGTATTTTTTATTTTTAAGCAAAGTCGGTGTCATTGCCTGAGTCTCTAACAGACGTACAATTATTTATAATTTTTTACCGACTCCATTAAAATAATAAAAAAATTTCTCATGGATTTTCGAATATATTAGTGGGGTCAACAATCGCTTCAACATAAACTTGGAAAAAATATTATAGCGTAAAAAGTATAAGAATTTGATTCAAGTAAGTAAATGGACATTTGCCAAAAATTAAAATAACGGAAGATATTTTTATTATATTATTAGGGTTGGAGAGAAATTCAGCATAAAGATGGAAAAATAGTTTAGTTGGAAAAGTGTCTGAAATTATTTTAAGGGCCGTTTATCTCTAATCTAAGGGTCGTTTTTCTGCGCAATCATTAGGCTTGCCTTCAAAAATTAAAATTCCATGTCAGAAATGGAAAATATTTACGATTCTTATGAACAATTCTGATCAACAAATGCATTTAACAGATGCTCTCAAAGATAAAAAAATATCCTTCTTCATGAAATGTTGATTATATCATAAAAAACGAAACTCCTACGAGTCGAGAGTCGTAAATAATGCATGTCGGAAAAACACAAAAATTCAATGGATACGTGCGTCAACTTTTCAATGTTCTTCCAAAAAACAGCGTAGCAATTGAACTTTGATTGAAGAGAAAAATGTGAGAACCGGAACAATTAAAAAACGAAACAACTGAAAATCGCTGGTGTCTCTTGATTTTCAGTTGTTTCGTTCTTCACTTGTTTCGGTTCTTGTATTTTTCTCGTCACTCAACATTCAATTACTACGCTGTTTTTCTTTTTGGAAGGACATTGAAAAGTTCACGCACGTATCCATCGGATTTTTGTGTTTTCCCGACTGTCATTATTTACGATTTTTGATTCCAAATAGTGAGGATTATTTCTCATAAAGTGCAGATTTGTGAATACTTTGTTTTCGTTTTCTTCTTTTGGTACTATGAAGTTTTATCAATTGTGAGTTTCAAATCATTCCTTCATAAGTTTCAATCAAAAACCTTATTTTCGATCAAATTTATTGTTATAACAATGCATGGATTTAAAGTTCCGAAGCAAGTTCTTTGTGACATTCTGATCACAAGTGGCAAGAAAGATAGAGGAAAACTTCTGAGCTATTTCAAAGCCAATTACGATATCAAAGACGAATGTCTGAAAGCAATAGAAGATTAGTTATCTTATTTCATGTCTACATTTGAACATAAGTGGAAAAAAACTTTTTATAACATAACATTTTGTCCCGGGAGAAGACTTTGAAATGATTTCGAGAATAGCTCAAAATCAACTAAGAAAGGAAAACTGCTCAAAATTCGGGAATGTTATTCTGACTCTGAATTACAGAATGCATTTCCGAGTACTTTGCGATTTTCTGGTAAAACCAAAATCGCTAATGCCATGAGTAAACATTTGTTAAAGGATAATAATGAACACGAAGTATTGCCTGACGAACTAGCATTTTCAGAAGTAGGAGGAATTAAACGCTACACTAATGATGAGGGATTGGCACTGATTGAGGACGCAAAATTAAGTGAAAACCAGTATAAAGTTATTCCTATGCAAGCGACAGCTCAAAATTCTTATATCTACCCACCTTACAGGAGCCTAGCTCATGCCAAAAAAGGTGCTACCCCCCAGAATCTCATATTATCGAAACAATAGAGGGCGTGAGTATTGTGGAGTTTGATGGAAATATCTGGAATCATACCTTTAAATTTAGTTGACAGACCTAATCTTTCAATGACTATAACTTCAAAGTACGAATGTGTTGGGACATCTGGTCATAATCCATGCAACCAGTCTTTCACTGATTCTAGGAAATCTGATGCAAGCATCTTAATTTTTTCGATGGTACCGCTAGTATTAGAGATGATAAACACGGAAACTGGTAGATGTTTGGTGATCTGGATAAATCCACATCCTGGGTCATTAAGACTTTGTAGAATCATGCGATTCCGCTACGTAAAGGAAACGAATGATACTGCCATCTCTGAGGTAAAGCAGATTTAAAGAGAAATCGATTAACTCGAACCAAAAACAATTAATTTCGGTCGCAGTCTGAATCGTTGCAATGTCACGCATAAAATGATCATGTTCATGAATGGCGGAAAGGATTTCCAAGCGCTTACTTAAATATTATCATCATCGGCATGTTATATATGCTCTGCAAAGCCCTCCATGATGAACAATTTAAAAAAAAATCAAAGCTTTCTTTGTGAAGATCAAAAAATTCTCTTATGGTCTCTCCACACTACATGATTGGATACGCTTCATGGAATGTATCCTTCACATTACGTATCGCATAGAATTCTGCGAATGGGCAGCGAAATTAGCCGATGAAAAATAAAGAATGAGCGATGCAAAGAAGAGAATTCAAAAATAATTTCGAAAAAAAATGGGCCCAATCATGGATTTTCCACAACATGGGACTGGAAAATTTAATAATGGAAATACTGCTTGACGATTCTTTGAAGATCCTAAATTGACTTCGAGTATTACCGGGTTTAAGAAAGTATTAATCGAGATATTCGGCGTTATTTCGAAAGCTATGGTATCAGCAAAAAGAATAGACATTATCAAATTCGGAGAATATTGCCAGCAAACTTCAAAACTTAACGTCAGCTTATACAGTTGGTTCTATAAGTTATATAAGTTCACAAGATCCTCATACATAATGCTAAGGTATTTAAAAATGCGAATAATAAGGTTTTCAAGAGGATAAGGGAATTCAATACCAGTAAAATCATTTGGATTGCAACCAATGAATATTTGTGTCACAAGTTGTTGATCATGACTGATCCCTACATAAACAACTTCAGAACGCTTAAGGAGAGACTCGATCGCTTTATGGATGCACAAGTTCAGGATCTGCTGATTGCACGTGAATGAGACAAGAATGGGCGACGCTGCTGAATACCAGAATCTTTCGTCCAAAAATGTTTAAGCTTCATGATTTCGTTCATCCTCATTGCTTAAAATATTGGAAAAAAATGTTAAGTGTAGATGTTTTACGATTCAGTTCCTTATTTCAAGTAAACATTAACTATTGAACCCGAAAAACAGATTACTTTCATACGAAAGAATTATTTGAAGAATTGGTTTTTTCAGGCTTTAATGTACAGAAGAAAGCGATTTTGTTCATAAATTTGTTTATAAGAATTGAACAGATTGCAGGAACTTCATCGAAGTTATTAGGATTTGTTAATCTATTGTAAATCTATCAGTTTTTCACCTTTCCGAGCTAAAATCAATAATGCTACAGAACAAGCAGCTCAAATTTGAAAAATTATCCTTTTTTGGCATTTTGCAAATCGCCCTCGAAAGTCCTCATCAGAATTTAATTAGCTTTAATGAAAAAAATATGGAATCGGATGAAAATTGTAGGCTCTGGATCATTTTGAACCTTAATTTTTTAATTTACCGCACTGTTCGACGGTTCATAGTTGGGGTTATCCAGTTTTTTCATATTTTTTAACAGAAATTTAACATTTTAATTCGCATCAAAATTGATGCAGTGAATAGCAGTGAGCGACCAAAAAGTGAAACTCAGGATCTTTGTATCATCAAGAATCATTTTGAGGGTGAAAACTATAGGACGGATAATAAAAAATCGTATTTATATCATAATACTGCGCTGAGGCAAGTTGGCGAAAACCCAAACATTACTGAATCGCGCCGCGGCAAAAGTGCGCGAGAAAATACTTTTAAACTTTGGCGTAAAATTTCTCTTGTCTTGTATGATTTGTGGCTTGACTTAAAAATAGAGAGTGCGCGTTGGCCAGCTCTATTCGAAATAAAGAGTTGCTGCAACTTTGAAAAAAGAATTATGTTTCTGTTGCGTTTGTGAGTACTTGAAGGTTAATTATTGAAACTGCACTAATTTATACTTCCATAGTACATTTTGAAAACATGTCTTTCATGAAGAAATAATTATTTTGATTTAAGTGAAATCAGAACAAATTAATTATTTCTTAAACCTTAACAAATATGTTCTGTGATCGTATCAAAGATCACTGTTGTATTAAAAGGAAAGTTTGTAGTAATACAATATTTCGTACGATTGATTTGTTCCATTGAATAGACTTTCTTTAGGCTCAAATTTTGTAACAATAAACTTTTACGATCAACGATATCTGTATTGTAAATAAATAATGCGATTTTCAATTAAAAATTTGAACACAACAGTGAAAATTATATTCGATGTTCACACAAACACATGCATGCGAAAGCAATATTGGTGATTGTCAAACGCTTTTACTTATTGCTTTGTTGGTGTGTCGCCCGTATGTTGTATAGATCATGGAATCCGTAATGCAGAGAAAAATGATTGGACAGCCTGAGGATTCCGTTACATCGAAAATCGTTGAGTTGGTTTTTCCAAAAGAGTGTAATATTTGTACTGTTTCTTTAAATTTTCAGAAAACTTTTAGCGTATGAGACCACGAACAAAGCGTCATTTTAGAGTGTTGCGTTATTTAAAATAAAAAACTACATTTATATAGATACATTGCTCCGCACTTTGTTGTAAATTGATGCGAACACTTGGCGCGTCTAACGATATTACTCCAATCAATTATTAATGTATGGTTTGAAAGTCAGTACCTTCCAACTCTACATACTTACTTCTGGCGACTCACCAATCATCTAAGTTACATAATAACACGTGACAATCCGTTCACCGCATTTCCGGAAATTTGAGCGCGAATTCCTGCTAGCCAATCTCTAGTTTTGAAGTGAATCGCTACATATGCATAAAATTTTCTGTGCGCTGTAATATGAATTCGTTACGCCACAAATCGATTTAAAAATTGCAACCACATTATTTATAACTTTTCGTTTTATGGAGGTTTTAGTATTGCACAAAATTCTTTATTTTGTCACTGAAGTTATTAAAATGTTTATGCACTCCTCTTCCACTAAAATATATGTGTGTTGGACCAGAAACATATGGTATGGGGAATTGTTATATTTAAGAATTATTTCGGGTTACTTTGATTGAAATATCGTAAAGATCCTTTCAGCAAAGAAATAATAAATTCAGCCAAGCATATTAGAGAAGAATGTGCTAATAAAAAAAAACGAATCTTTTATTCTGCTTCCAAAGTGTAGTTCACAGTCCGCCATAGCAAACGTAATTCTGGACCCCTTCTTCTTCTGCTGGCAAACAATATTCGCCTGACCGGTAATTTCCAGAGGATGCTCATTTTCATGACAGATCCACGTCTCCTGCTAGTACGCCTTCTTCTATTGAAATACTTGGATATTCACTTGAAAAACATGGATATATTCGGCTCATTCCCCGAACAAATGATATGATTCAATTCGAATTTCGAAGATATTGATTATCTCTCGGTAAACCAATTAGAATGCGAGCCGAGCAAACAAGAAGAGTTTGTATCCTTCTAAACAAGCACTTGGCTGTGCAATAGGACAACTTGGTTTTGTTCGGCTTATTTCTTCCATAAACCCGAACCAGCGATTTGAATTTCTCAAATATGTTATTCCTAACGATGACAAAATTTGATTTCGAATAGATAACTTTAGACATTCCTCAGAGCTAAACAAAGAATTTATAGTAGTATCAACATCCGACGGTGAGCTTTTTGCAATATTGGAATATACTGGGGTTTCTCGTGTAAAATATGCTAGAAATAAGGCTCGCTTGAGAGTAAAAATAAAGATGATAAGTGGAACAGTTCAATATTTGACCAACATTGAAATGAAGGAATGTCATGTAGGCAATAAATGCCCAATATTTCCACGTCGGTTTCAGAAAGATGTTTTAAATGAAGATTCTCTACAACATGTTTATTATTAATTCTATCGCAAAAAAATTCTATGTCTTTGCAAATCATGATAAACTGTCATTCTTTCCTTCTCCGTCGATCATTGGTAAACAACTTTCCTACTTTCATTATGTTTTGCATTCAATGTGCAGGGGTTTGTACGAGCGAAAAATCTTTGATAAGTAATATTCTTTGTTAATAGAATATGATAATATCAAATAAAATTGTAATATCATGATCGATTATTCGTTTTCAAAGTAAATTTTTAGTAATAAAATAACTTTCTTTCGTCAAAAATGTGTAGTAGACAATAAAAAGGTTTGGATATATATGATTCGTCAATTTTATAAGAAGCAACTGGAAAATTCTGATAATATAATCTGATAAAGGTTCATGAGGAATCGCTTGTTCTCTGCCTATTCATGTTCAAAGTATTGTTATGGAGAAAAGATCTGATAATGTAGTCAAATTTTTAACCAAGCGGTGAAACTCTCATCCAAGAAAGTTATATTTACAATTAGTAATTCAGTAGTTCAATTTTCAGCCACGAAAAAGGTATATTTGGTGTGAAAAATTGAATAGTATAATTTCCACCTTAAAAACATTAATTTTTATCTGAATAAAAAGCAAATTTTACAAAAAACAGTTTAATGCTTAAACAATGAAATGAAGATATGGTAAAGCAGTCATCCTACAGTTAAGTTATGTCATTATAGAGTTATTTGTTATAGGGGCCAAGTCCGTACCCCATTCCAAAGTGTCTTGTAGATGGATGAGCACTCCTTTCACTTTCATATAAATAACTTTTTCAACCTACTACCCCATTCTTACGTCTAGTGTTGTCGGAAAGTGATACAGTCTGTGAAGTTAAATCGTGGGTGGCTTTACTCGCAGTCGGTAAGGTGTATCGACATGATTTTGGTGTCAAAATATTAAGAAGAGCTCCCTCTTTCATGCTTTTTGATT